>NC_041404.2:22964119-23270785 GCF_900747795.2 Erpetoichthys calabaricus
GCGTTGGAGAAGCATGGATTTTAATCACGCATTGAGTTCATCTGCTGGTCTCCCTCGTGGAATAACTGGTAATGTTTGACTAAAATCTACAGCGAGTAAAACGACATTACCTCCTATTTGTTTTTTTACGATCTCTGAGATCTTGCTTTTTTCGGTTCAAGGCTTCATAAGCTCTTTTATGTTGTATGGTGAACTTATCCCAAACCATCATCTTTGAATGTTGCAAGACTTTCACCTTGTATGTAGATCGGGGTAATTACATTCATTGCATTCCTAGTCTGAATCACAATCTGATTGTATGGGTGGTTACCTGGCATTGTAGGGTTGACACCCGTCCTTTAAAATACGGAATCGTGCCGCATTTGAGAATGAAATTGCGCGTCCCGTTTTGAATCAATACGGGACGGGATTTGTCCCGTATTTTTTTTTATCATTTTTTTTAAAGCAGCGTCTCATGCAAATCATCCCACACGCATTTTATGAAGATGCCTCCTTTCCTACTTTTGATTGGGTAATACTTCATGTCATCGTTAGTTTGATTGGTCTTTTTAACTGTCCAGTGAGGAGGGCGTGTCTTTTAAGTAGAGTCTGCAAACTGTTGGCACTGAGATGTGGCGTCAGCGCCAGAGTTGAAGCCCCTAACGTTGCGGTCAGCAAGTCGGCTAACATCCGCCATGTGCCGTCTTTCAGTTGCGAGAAGCAGATCATAGAATGGTTGAAACTGTTGCCCCTAACGTTGCGCCACGGCGTGTGGTTCGTTTATACCTCGTGTCTTCTCATTAAACTTTTATCTCGCGAATATGTTATTGCAATCCGCAGCGGGAGTGTTTCTATAAACTTAATTTAAACTTACGTTTTACATCGTGCTTTGTTTCCCTTATGAACATGCTTGTATGCTTCACTCTCTCCCTTCTCAATTGTTTAATGAATTTTTTGCTCTTCGCTGTTTGCGGCTCTTCCTTGATTTCCCCCTACTTCGTTCTTTTATCTCGCGAATATGTTATTGCAATCCTTAACGGGAGCGTTTCAATAAACTGATTGAAAATAGTTTTGCATTTACCTTTTTAGTAAAAGGCGAGCTTTTAAGCCTGAGAAATCAGCCCGTAAATGCACACGTTTAATTGCACATGTGTTAATATGTATGGTTACACAGTATTAAAAGACAGTGAACAACGTCAGTTACCTTTGTTCTCGCGTTTGAGAAAAGGCGAGCTTTTAAGCCTGAGAAATCACCCCGTAAATGCACACGTTTAATTGCACATGTGTTAATATGTATGCTTACACAGTATTAAAAGACAGTCAAAAATTAACGTCATTTACCTTCGTTCCCGCGTTTGACTCGTGCTGTAAATCTCTTCCTTGTTTTTAGTTCACGTGATTACGTAGGAGGCGTGATGACGTGATACGTGACTCCGCCTCCTCCATTACAGTATATGGACAAAAAATGTGTTCCAGTTATGACCATTACGCATAGAATTTCGAAATGAAACCTGCCTAACTTTTGTAAGTAAGCTGTAAGGAATGAGCCTGCCAAATTTCAGCCTTCCACCTACACGGGAAGTTTGAGAATTAGTGATGAGTGAGTCAGTCAGTCAGTCAGTCAATCAGTCAGTCAGTGAGGGCTTTGCCTTTTATTAATATGTATATATATATATATATATATATATATATACATACATACACACATATTTTATATATATATATATATATATATATATATATATATATATATATATATATATATATATATATATATATATATATACACACACACACACACATATACACATATATTATATATGTATATATATATATATATATATATATATATATATATATATATATATATATATATATATATATATATATATATATATCACACATATACATTGTGACAGATTAATGGTCTCCCGTGACCCCTTGAACCCTCAGACTACACGTCAGACACCAGGTAAAAGTCCAATAATGGTTTATTATTAGAAATAATAATAATAATTGTGCACAAAGCACCCTCCTCTCCACAATACTCAGTAATAATAATAACAATAATAATAATAATACACAATCCTCCACTCCCAGACGCGTTGCCCTCCTTCCACCCAGCTCAGCTCAGTGTCTGGGATTTCCCATCGTCCTTTTATACACCCTGACCCGGAGGTGTTCCTGTCCAATCCGTCCACAGTTCCTTATCCCTTCCGGGTCAGAGTAAACAGTCCTTTTCTTCAACCCGGGAGCACATCGTATCTTCCTGTCACGTGACCATGACGTACTCCTGGGTTATAGGGCACATAAGAGCCTCCGAGTCCTCCTACAGCGACTCCTGGTGGCCCCCAAGGTATCCAGCAGGGCTGCGTATAAAAACTACATAGTCCATGAGGCCCTGCTGGAACTCGGGGGACGTTCACGCTGTTGGGAGAGCTCCTCCTGGCGGCCTGGGGGTGAGAACCGGAATCGAAAGCCGGCAATCCACCACAATTCCCCCCCCTTAGTGAAGCCAACTGGGGCGAAGCGACCAGCCCCGCGAGGGACGTCCTCCTCCAGGACGACGCGTTAACCGGACCTTGGCTACGTTGTCTAGGCTCCCCAGCGAACCTTGGGGGAACGGTGTATCTTCTGTCCCACCGCTCCCCTGTCCTCTGGGGACAACTTCGCCACACGTGGCCCGGCCGATGAAAGTCGTAACACCGACGATGTCCTCCTGGTTGTCCCCCTCTGCGAGACCAGAAACATCTTGGGAACTCTGTCAATGTTTGCTCCGCCCTTCCCTCCGCCAAGGAGGGTTTTACGGCCACTTTGCTGCTCTCAGCCCTTCTCTCTGTCTTGTCAGGAGACCCGTGTTTCAGTTTGTGGATCTCCTGCTTAATCTGGGGCTTGTGCACAGCGTGAGGCTCTCTATGGAAAAGAGAGAGCCTCTTTGCTGTTTGCACGCCCGTTGTTCTACGCATTATAGGAGGCGGCATCATTAGTACCACCTCGCCCCGGGTAACAGCACTTTTCAGCTGCCCCGGTTTGATCGGCACTTCCTCCGCCCCTCCAGTAACGAGCGACAACTCCCTCATCACGCGGGTCGGGGTCTCGAGGTCCGTATCGCTCTGGGAAGCCGTCTCATACCGCTGTCCCGGTTCGATCGGACCTTCACCCGACCACTCAGTCACCATTCCACAATCTATTGTCGGGTTCACAGTGCTTTGACACCCGCTACTAATTAAACGTGGTGCCGGATCACACTGTATCCCTTTATGCTGTATGGCACAGATTTTATTTCCCTGAACCGCCCTTTTAATCTGGGGTATATCCACAGTTTGGCTCTCTCTATTAGTAAAAGAGAGCCTTTTTTCTGTCTGAACACCCTTTGATTGTTTATTAGAAGGAGGCGGCGTCTTCAGCACCTTATCGCCCCGAGAGACAGTACCTTCCAACTGCTCCGGTTTGATTGGCGCTTCCCCCGCCCCTTCTGTCATTATCCCACACTCTCGTGTAGGGCTCGCAGTGGTTTGGCACCCGCTACTTATCAAACGCGGGCCCATTTCATACTGCGTCCCTATTTCATTATATACGGTACCGGTATTTCCTACTTGTACCGCCAAATTATATAACACGGGACGCTCTTGACCAAACCGCCGCAGGTACTCGTCTACCTTTCTTAACGGCGCTTCAGCCGCAGCTCCCAGCTCTCCAACGATCTTCTTTATTGTTGCCACAATCTGTAAGAAACTGTGCACGGGCTGAAGCAACTTTTCCAGCTCGCGCACATCAAAAAAGTTATTTAATTCAGTCGGAGGCAGGCATAAGCCATCACTAGCCAAACCTCCCGGCTGGGAGCCAATGAGCACGCCCTCTCTTGGCATGTGCTCGATTGGGTTGCGCACAGGCTTCTGGGAATTGGAGTTCTTAATGTTTGAGGACCGGGTTGCCTTCTTCTGCGGACTGCGGTCTGTCTTTTTTAATTTGTCGGCAGACCAGCCAGCCATTACTCGGTCCTCCTTACCTTCTTGCGGGGTGAGCAGTGCTTCGATCGCCTCCCCCATTCCCTTCTGGAAGTCCAAGTCCGTCTCTTCCGGGTTGAAGACGTAAACAGCTGGACACTGACCTTCTCCTTCGGGGTGGGTCACGTGTCCGTCGCCAGCACCCGACATGCGGAAGTCTTTCTCGCTCGACTGCTCCACTGATGTGAGTGCACTACTGCGTTCTGCATTCTCTCCTGCCTCCTGCAGAACCTCCGGATGGACCCCTGGGAGGTATGCGCACGGGACAAAATGCGTTATTTTAAATAAGTTTTCAAATTCGCTCCCGGCACATACCTCATTTCCATCGTCCTCTTCCGGATGCTTCTCCCGAAGCACGTAGCCACTCCGTTGCTCATCATGAGAGCAGGCAATGTTGAGCCTTAGACCTCCGCTGTTGCTGGCGCTCTGCTTTGTCTTCTTCTTTCCCATGACGACCTTGGTGAAGGTAGGTTCAGGCAATGTTACTGCGTGTCTGGACGTTGTCTTCTCAGGGTTCTGTCCACAATAAAATTTATTTAAATTCAGGTCCTCTGCCAAATCCGACGGCCAGAGAATCCTGCCGAGACTACGCCAATTGTGACAGATTAATGGTCTCCCGTGACCCCTTGAACCCTCAGACTACACGTCAGACACCAGGTAAAAGTCCAATAATGGTTTATTAGAAATAATAATAATAATTGTGCACAAAGCACCCTCCTCTCCACAATACTCAGTAATAATAATAACAATAATAATAATAATAATAATAATAATAATAATAATAATACACAATCCTCCACTCCCAGACGCGTTGCCCTCCTTCCACCCAGCTCAGCTCAGTGTCTGGGATTTCCCATCGTCCTTTTATAGTACATCACGTCTGCTATCCGCTTTATGGGTGATGATTGTATTACTCTTTTTATCTTTATTTTATTTTATTGTAGAATCAACTCCTATCTGCGCACACCAGGGCGGCCGTGGGCGGATGCGTATGGTGTATTCACTCCATGTTATCGTGCATTGCGCTGTCACTGGTATTTTGATAAAAGAATTTGAACAACATATAAGAAGCGTATAAATTATTAAACAGTAAAACATTAACATTTAAGAAGTAAAGTTACATTGAGTACTACTGCAGTGCCTTCGGGTATACCTCATTTTTTCTTTGCCCATTACATGCTTAAATGTATACATTTTTTTGGTGTACCTACCCGAGAACACGCGACATATAACCGACCGTGGGAGAAGCATGGATTTTAAACACGCGTTGAGTTCATCTGCTGGTCTCCCTCGTGGAATAACTGGTAATGTTTGACTAAAATCTACAGCGAGTAAAACGACATTACCTCCTTTTTTTTTTTTTTACGATCTCTGAGATCTTGCTTTTTTCGGTTCAAGGCTTCATAAGCTCTTTTATGTTCCATGGTGTACTTATCCCAAACCATCATCTTTGAATGTTGCAAGACTTTCGCCTTGTATGTAGATCGGGGTAATTACATTCATTGCATTCCTAGTCTGAATCACAATCTGATTGTAACATCCGCTACGTGCCCTCTTTTAATTGCGAGAAGCAGATATATATAGCCAAATTCTCGCGCTTCGTTGCGGCGAAGTACTGCTTTTAATTTTTTATTAAGAAGAAAAGAAAACCTTTTTAAACGGATCGAAAATATACCAATAACAATTTGTTAAGGATCTGTTTTTTTGTGAAGCTCCCTTTTCACAGCTGTCGCGCTACAGCGTTTGTTTCGTTTATTTGACAGTATGTAGATCGTGGTAATTACATTCATGGCATTCGTTTTCTGAATCACAATCTGATTGTATGGGTGGTTACCTGCCAGGTCATGCTTGTGGTTTGTCAGCAAGTCGCCTTACGTCCGCCTCGTGCCCTCTTTCTGTTCCCAGAAGCAGATCATAGAATGGTTTTAATAGTTTACTTTCAAATAATGCAAAGAGTATGCGACATGTGTTTCTCCCTAATTCTGGGCTCATGAGGCGTACACACTCACTGCATTCCCTCTCGTGAATCGAATCTCTATCGTCAGTGCCAGAGGTGAAGCCCCTAACGTTGTGCTACGGCGTGTGGTTCGTTTATACCTCGTGTCTTCTCATTAAACTTTTATCTCGCGAATATGTTATTGCAATCCGCAGCAGGAGCGTTTCTATAAACTTAATTTAAACTTACGTTTTACACCGTGCTTTGTTTCCCTTATGAAGATGCTTGTATGCTTTACTCGCTCGCTTCTTATTGTTTCGCTCCCTTCTCAATTGTTTAATGAATTTTTTGTTCTTCGCTGTTTGCGGCTCCTCCTTCATTTCTCCCTACTGCGTTCACAGTCTTTTCACGTGATTATGTGGGAGGCGTGATGACGTGACACTCAACTCCTCCGCCCACGGCCATCGAGCTGCCGTCCATTACAGTATATTGTGAAAAAAGAGGTTCCAGTTATGACCATTACACGTTGAATTTCGAAATGAAACCTGCCTAACTTTTGTAAGTAAGCTGTAAGGAATCAGCCTGCCAAATTTCAGCCTTCCACCTACACGGGAAGTTGCAGAATTAGTGATGAGTCAGTCAGTCAGTCAGTCAGTGAGGGCTTTGCCTTCTATTAATTAGTATAGATTGTTTTTTATTCTTATGATTTTTGGACTTTGTGCTTCTCGTTATTGGTTTTGAATGACTGGATTGCAGATTTGGTGTTTGCCTTGTTTTGTCTTTTTAGGCATATCCCTTTTGCCTTATTTTACATTTTCCCCTGTTTTGTTCTCTTTTGTTTATATTAATAAGCTTTTCATTTCTAAAGATTCCTTGTTCATCTTTGTGTTATCCAGCCAGAGGTTTACAGTCCTTTCCCTTGAATTACATGTTTGTGTATTTATGAATACTTTTAAAGCCCATACCCCATTTTGGTCTTGTGCAGGCCTGAAATCAAACCTAATGAGTTTTGGGGCCTAGTTTCCTTGGATGAGGCTTATTTTTGGGTCAGACTCCAGGAAGCCTGCTCATCCTTTTTACCATTTTGTGTTGCTGCATCATTACAGATGGGACAAAACCCCACCAGTAACTGACAACTGATATCTCTGCACAAACATACTTGTCTTTGCTGAAGGATCACTCCGAGTGTCACCTCTCCCTTCTGGCAGCTGTACTCTCTGAGAGGACATGGATGCTAGTGTTGTGACGCAGCAACATAAAAAGACAAAAGGTGTGAGGCTTCAAACACGGATGCCACAAAGCAGGTCAGGATATTCACCAGCCTACCTAGATTAGGCAAGACTTCAAGGTAGCCTGAGCCCCAGTGCTACAGGCTGGTTTTGGCCTCAGTAATGTGAAATATAGTGTGTCCCAAAATATATCAAAATGTCCCAAAGGAGAGGGGATAACCATAAACCACTAGCTTATAGAGAGGTGGGAAACACAGAATCTTTATAAAAGAATGGATTGTGTTACCTTGTGTATTGGAACTCCTCCACAGACTACACCCTGGACATCTTGTAATTCATGACCAAGCATGACCAGTATTTTGAGAGACCAAGACAAGTCAAATAAGGTGCAAAAGTTGCTGATCTTTTATTGCAGTAAGTGCCAAAAACAAAAGTTGTATTTCAGTGTAATACAACTTTTTCAATAAGAGTCAAACAAGTAATGACACACCACAAATGAAAAAATATCTGTCTTACATATGTACATCTACACCCTAAAAAAAATCAGTAAAAATAAATAAATAAATGTTTCCTTCTTACAAGGATAAATTAGTGGTTCCGGAAGAGATTCCACAAGGAACAAAAAAAGACAAATAATCAAAAGGCTATAATACCCCTCCACTATTCACAGTAACTTGAGGGTCTATTCAGCAACACACTCTCTTCTCCATTAAAAGTTAATCAGAGGACAAAAGACCAAAAGGTGAAATCTAGCATCTGATTTGGCATTTTATATCTCTACAGGGTTTACTTGAGGAATCCTTTCACCCTCTAAGCGACATGCTTCTCACTAGTAACAATATTACAATATCAGTACATCAAGTCTCATGTGCACGTGCATACCGGCATGTATAGGCATTTCTCTTTCTTTCTCTGGTGGCTTTCTAAACTTTCTCTGTCCCTTTCTTTCAGCTAGCACTCATTTTACTGCAATGATCTTTTCTCACATAGTGGCAGACTGCCACTAGTATGTCAGTCCGCTTTACGCCCAGAGACATTTGGATACTTGTGGGGCTCCAAATCTCACAGGTCTGTATAAACCTCAGCTAAAGTGTGCCCTTGTACCTCGATGCATGCTCAATAATCCAGGTAAGGAAATCCTAGAAATTTGATTCTGTTCATCTGGACAAAGTTTTTAAGTGGGAGAAATATTTCGAGACTTATCCAAGTCTCTTCCTCAGTCTCAATTGACTGCAGGTTTCCCCAACCTTATAAACAGTACCTTTGCTTAATCACAGAGACTAGCACCATTGACAAAGGGCCAGTTGATCAGTGATATGCAAATTGTCCACTGATTAGTAGACGTGTGAACCATTCATAGAGGGTTGAGGAATGGCTGCAATCACAGCATTGTAAGATGGCGACAGGGTGCTCCTTTAAGACCCATTGTCTGCATGATCAATTCAGTCACGTATAACATCTCCAAGTTCCTGGCCGCTGTTCTTAACCTGGTGGTAGGCAGCTCAAAACACCACATTCAGAACACATTGGATTTCGTGGATAAAGTGAGAGAGGTCATTATGGAGGCATAAGAAACCTTGGTCTCATTTGATGTTATATCTCTATTCACTTGTGTCCCAGTGACTGAAGCAGTGGAGGTAGTACGTAAGAGATTACAGAATGACCCCACTCTCAGTAAAAGAACCTCTCTCAACGCAGACCAAGTGTGCCTGCTTTTGGAACTGTGTCTTCAATCAACATATTTCATATACAAAAGCCAGTATTACAGGCAGAAGCACGGGTGTGCCATGGGTTCCCCTGTTTCACCTATAGTAGCCAATCTATATAAGGAAGAAGTGGAAAAGAGGGCTCTATCATCCTATCCTGGAACACCACCGAGCCATTGGTTCAGATATATGGATGACACCTGGGTGAAAATCAGATCTCAGGAGGTACCACAGTTCACAGACCACATCAACGGGGTGGACAAACACATCAAGTTCACCAGAGAGGATATGAAAAATAACAAGCTAGCCTTCTTAGACTGTGAAATTTCCATCGTCAACAGGGGACATTTGAAAGTGGATGTGTACCGTAAACCCACACATACGGACCAGTATCTAAGGTTTGACTCTCACCATCCACTAGAGCACAAACTAGGTGTCATTAGGACTCTACAACACAGAGCTAACACCATTCCCACAGACTCAGAGGCCAGGGAAGCAGAAGAACACCACGTCAAAAAGGCCCTGAGTAAATGTGGATATCCCAGCTGGTCCTTTGTCAAAGCAGGGAGGACACCTAAAGAACGATCCAAGCGATTCATGAGAGAGGAAGGACATCCACTGCCTAAGCGAAAACCCTTAGTGATCCCGTATGTGTCAGGAGTATCGGAACAGCTGAGGCGCATTTTCTCAAAACACCGGGTCTCAGTGGCTTTCAAACCCCAAAACACGCTATGCCAAAGATTGGTCCATCCCAAGGATCGGGTCCCACAGCACAAACAGAGTAACATAGTTTACGCAGTTAAGTGCCAGGAGGAGTGCCGTGAATTGTACATCAGGGAAACCAAGCAGCCACTGGCTAAGCACATGTCACAACACAGAAGAGCTTCCTCGTCAGGCCAGGACTCCGCAGTCTATTTACATCTACAGGATAGTGGTCACTCCTTTAAAGATGAAGAGGTGCACATCCTGGACAGGGAGGAGCGCTGGTTTGAGAGAGGAATCAAGGAGGCCATTTACGTGAAAAAGGAACGACCATCTCTGAACAGAGGAGGGGGCCTAAGGGTACATCTGTCGCCATCTTACAATGCTGTGATTGCAGCCATTCCTCAACCCTCTATGAATGGTTCACACGTCTACTAATCAGTGGACAATTTGCATATCACTGATCAACTGGCCCTTTGTCAATGGTGCTAGTCTCTGTGATTAAGCAAAGGTACTGTTTATAAGGTTGGGGAAACCTGCAGTCAATTGAGACTGAGGAAGAGACTTGGATAAGTCTCGAAATATTTCTCCCACTTAAAAACTTGGTCCAGATGAACAGAATCAAATTTCTAGGATGTGCCCTTGTACCACTTCTGAGCCATTTTCAATGGAGTGCCCTGCATACCATCCCATTTTACTTCAGGTATGTGTACTCTTTTTAACTATTTATAATTTCTCCTAAATTGCGTACAAATGTGCATATGCCAAGTTCTACAAGTCAATTTTTTTTTTTATCATAACCAACCAATGCAGGCAAGGTTTTAAAAATGAGACTCCTTTTCCTTCTCTTTGTAAAACAAAATAAGATTATTATTGCTATTGTGCGTCAGTACATAATTTTACTCTTGTACTCATGTTATGCTAAAATGAAAGTAAAGAGAGAATGTAAGTCTTCCTCACTACCACCAACCGGGGACCAAATAAAAAGTTATCATTGAAAATATATCAGTCAGTCCCATGAATCTTGTTTGGTTAGCTAATAATTAAGTTATCTAAATATCTATCAATTTTAAATATGGTCAGTCACTGTGCTTGGGGTTGTTGGCAGGTTTGCCACTCCAGCCACTGTAAAAAAACTCACACTGTTCCACTGTAGTGCTGAGAGGTCACCCAGTGCACACGGGTCCCAATTCAGGTGGTTCGATGTGTGGAAGGTGCGGCAACGTGCTATCAGCACATGCTCCCAACTTCTGTGCTTCACCCAGGTGACTTTCACAAACCTTAATGTGAAGAAGGAGAGAGGAGAAGAAAAAACATTTTTGAGTCATTTTATTACTAATATATTATCAGTTTATGCATTATAGCTGTCTCATACAAAAAAAAGGCAATCATGGATGCATCTATTCTGTATATTAAATAGCACAACTGTGAAAGCTGACTGCCATCTGCTGGACGCATACAGGTCTTTTTTTTTCAGAAATATTACAATGCATTTGCTTGTTTCTCTTTACTCTGCACTGAATCCAATACTCCATACATAGTATGTACTGTATATATGGTTATTTACAACAAAAATAACTGAAATATTATTTTATGTTTCACACAAAATATTACTAGTGTTTTCCTGGAGAGAAGAAGATTCTCATATTGCTTGAAAATCAGAATCATGTCAAGTAAAGTTATCTAAAAGTAACATGCTACATGAAGAATTATTAACTTTTGATCAGGTGAAAGTACTTACAATTGTAATTACATATGCCACAAATATTAATCATACATGAAGAATAATTTCCCCAATAACAATTTTCTAATGTCTTGCTATTAAATACAATGATTAATTAATTAATACATGTTACGAGTGTAGATCAGTCCCAGCTGCTTTAGTAGGCACCATGTTAGTCCTAAAAGGCCATGGTGCAAGACAGGCACAGACCTCAGCCTGGAAAACAGACTTGAAAATTTTGTGAAAATAATGGAAAGACTCAGTGAATGAAGAAAAAAAAAGAGTTCACTTTAGTCACTACGACTTTCATTTTGACCTTAGTACTATGGTGTTGTACTGTGTTAGCCATTATGAATGTAGTGAAAAGTCAAGCAAAATGACACCTTGTATTGGCTAACTAAAAAGATTACAATATGCAAGCTTTCGAGGCAACTCAGGCCCCTTCTTTAGGCAAGACTTGCCTGAAGAAGGGGACTGAGTTGCCTCGAAAGCTTGCATATTGTAATCTTTTTTGTCATTTTGACCTTAGAAATTGCTTGATATTCTCAGATTCAGTGTTTTGACCCTAGCTCACTTGACAATTGATCAACTTTAAAAGAATATCCAACTGAAAAAAAAAGTACAAAAAATAAAAAACCATACTACAAATTACAACAAGAGTGCAGTATTGACAGACGCAGAATACTGGAAAAAGATCCAATATTAAGAACAGGCACTAGTGTACCATTTCTACTACTGTACCGTAGAATCAGCAGAATCAAACCCAGGAAGGAGGAAACAAAACAGATCTTGATTATAGGTTTCACACTGTATGAGGCAGAACAATCAACACAACAAACACTGTGTGTATGCATAAATATTTTAAAACTAGACACAAAGACAAAAGAGTTGGGGCACCACCTTGGTGACTCCGTATAACTGGATTTAGAAAAGCAAAGAAAACTCGCAGTAAATGCAGAGTAGTCTTTTCAGACTGGAGTTCTGGATAGGAACTGAAGCAAGATGTCAGATTTCCAGGTTATGAATTCAAGTGGCAGGAATTTCAATGTTGACAGGTAAGAAGGCATGTTTCAGTATATCAATATTTAGGGGTAAAAAGAATTTAATTAAAATGTGGTGATGGAGAAAAAACAAAAATTTGTCTTTTTTTTTTGGTTGATATTTGTCATTAATTATGCTCTAGTAAGTGGGACATTCTAACGCACAGCATCCTCAGTTTTGTCACAGTGGTAACACTGATCACACAGAGAAAAGCGTTGTGCCGGTTTATGGAAATTAAGGTGGTCTGACATCAGTTGTAGAGAGGGGAGTTTTCCTCCTTCATGAATCAAGAGCGAATAGATGATTAAATGTAACCAGGATACACAGCATAATTTCTTTACCCACAATACATAATCTGACAAAGTAAGACATGCCCTTCAAAATGATACATAGGCCATGGGTCTTCAATAATGGATATGTGTGCTATGGATACTTATTTGAAAGCAGTAAAAGTAGAGAAAAATAATCCAGTGTACTGCTTCAAAACAGTAAAACTAGAAATATTACTTGTAGATACTTAATAAAAAAAAATTTCTGGGTGTTCCTGATATATTAACTGACACTTTTACAGTGTTTGGAAGCTT
Source organism: Erpetoichthys calabaricus (assembly GCF_900747795.2). NCBI lineage: Eukaryota > Metazoa > Chordata > Cladistia > Polypteriformes > Polypteridae > Erpetoichthys > Erpetoichthys calabaricus. The sequence goes on from NC_041404.2 coordinate 22,977,027, forward strand.
TTTTCAATATCTATGGAAATAAGAATAACTAGCCAACCCGCGGCGTACCATACGCCGCATAATCAGGCCGCTTTTTTAATGATTTTTAAGCACAGGGAAAAAATTAACATTTGAAAAATCCGGAGGAGAGGGGAAGGACGCCCATTACGCCCCATCCGTCATGCTAGTCTGCTGATTTCTCATTCAGTAACCTGTGAGTAGTGATGGGCGGAGTGAAGCCTCACGAAGCATCAACACGTTTGAAGCAATTGTGTCGGAAATCGTATCAAAGCTTCGAAGCATTTGACACTCACCTCTCTCGTGACACCTCCTGGCCATTTTCATTAACGTTACAGAAACTTATGATACACTTCAATGACGTCTGTTAAAAGTCGTATTGCTTTTATTTTTTAGTAGCTACAGACTGACAACGAAGAGAAGGGTTCGTCAGCAGCTTGTAGTGTGTAATGTCTAAAAAATATAAATATAACTAACGCTGACAGGCAGAATGCACTATACGATAGCAAGAGTTAAACAAAATAAGACGCCTCACCTCATGCATTCCCGGCTCTTTCAATTAGTATTTACTTTTGCACTGTATCATTATACTCGCTCCTGTTATTAGTATTATAATTAACCCTGATCTTTTCTTGAGATCACATTTAATAGCCTTAAATGTTTTCTTTGGTCTGTCTTAATTAAAACGGAGTAGACAGAAAATAAAGGTTTATCCCTGTACTTTGCCATGATATAGGTAAGCACATTTGAGAAAGAAAATGTGAAATCCTTAAATCACAGATGTCATTATTCGATCAAGTATTAAAATCTGCAGTGCTTCGAAAGCTCGACACAGTGTCGAAACCTGAGTATCGAGCGGCCCATCACTACCTGTGAGTCACGTAGAGTTTTCATTGTTGTTTGCGATTCTGGCCGCTTTTCGCGTACTGAGTTGTTCCGGAGTCACAGTTGAGAAACAGTTTTTTAATGTCTTTTAAGCACAGGGGAAAAAAATGAACATGTGGCCCGGTGCATTCTTTAACTGCCTTGTGGCGCTGTAGTAGTACGGATGCTTTGCAGTAAGGAGACAGTGGAAGATTGTGGGTTCGCTTCGCGGTTCCTCCCTGTGTGGATAACAAATTATCCGCGACAAACAAACTGTTTTACACGCTGCAAACCAATCCGTGCCGCTTTTTCAATGTTTTTTAAGCAGAGGGAAAAAAATGAACATTTGCAAAATCCGTAACGCTGCTTTCAGTAAGTACAATGCACACGCGTTTAATTTGTCAGCCACTTTTTGCCAGCTGTCTTTTCTGGTTTGGGCCGCTTTTGCAGTGTTACCTCTTGTGTATATTATATCTTGAAATCCTTCGAGTTGCTAATTAACTAACTAACACCCACCCACTCAGCTTGTGTGAAAAAAATGCGCCCGTTCTTTCATCATTTTGTTGCAGCCTATCAAAGACTTGCTGATCATGTTTTGTAGACTCAATATATATTGGCTTTTCACTCAGCGCGAGGGCGGGCATTCATCTCGGATTATTACATCTTGCTAGACTAATCTGCTACACGGCTGCGTTTGAAAAACCGACTTATCCTGGATGAGTTTCACCGGCATTAATGATTAGGAATCTGGTTGGAACAAAACCCTGCAGCCACAGGGGTTCACCAGGACTGAGTTTGGCAAACACTGCTGAACAGAGACGAAACCGACTCAGGTGAGGAGTGGGGGCGGGCAAAGTAGTTGCAGCTATTGATTATTCAGTGTTGTTTGCCTGGGTGTCTGATCTGCTCAACAGGATCTATACATATTAATAAAAGGCAAAGCCCTCACTGACTCACTGACTGACTGACTGACTGACTGATTGACTGACTGACTGACTGACTCACTCATCACTAATTCTCAAACTTCCCGTGTAGGTGGAAGGCTGAAATTTGGCAGGCTCATTCCTTACAGCTTACTTACAAAAGTTAGGCAGGTTTCATTTCGAAATTCTATGCGTAATGGTCATAACTGGAATACATTTTTTGTCCATATACTGTAATGGAGGAGGCGGAGTCACGTATCGCGTCATCACGCCTCCTACGTAATCACGTGAACTAAAAACAAGGAAGAGATTTACAGCACGAGTCAAACGCGGGAACGAAGGTAAATGACGTTAATTTTTGACTGTCTTTTAATACTGTGTAAGCATACATATTAACACATGTGCAATTAAACGTGTGCATTTACGGGGTGATTTCTCAGGCTTAAAAGCTCGCCTTTTCTCAAACGCGAGAACAAAGGTAACTGACGTTGTTCACTGTCTTTTAATACTGTGTAACCATACATATTAACACATGTGCAATTAAACGTGTGCATTTACGGGGTGATTTCTCAGGCTTAAAAGCTCGCCTTTTACTAAAAAGGTAAATGCAAAACTATTTTCAATCAGTTTATTGAAACGCTCCCGTTAAGGATTGCAATAACATATTCGCGAGATAAAAGAACGAAGTAGGGGGAAATCAAGGAAGAGCCGCAAACAGCGAAGAGCAAAAAATTCATTAAACAATTGAGAAGGGAGAGAGTGAAGCATACAAGCATGTTCATAAGGGAAACAAAGCACAATGTAAAACGTAAGTTTAAATTAAGTTTATAGAAACGCTCCCGCTGCGGATTGCAATAACATATTCGCGAGATAAAAGTTTAATGAGAAGACAAGAGGTATAAACGAACCACACGCCGTGGCGCAACGTTAGGGGCAACAGTTTCAACCATTCTATGATCTGCTTCTCGCAACTGAAAGACGGCACATGGCGGATGTTAGCCGACTTGCTGACCGCAACGTTAGGGGCTTCAACTCTGGCGCTGACGCCACATCTCAGTGCCAACAGTTTGCAGACTCTACTTAAAAGACACGCCCTCCTCACTGGACAGTTAAAAAGACCAATCAAACTAACGATGACATGAAGTATTACCCAATCAAAAGTAGGAAAGGAGGCATCTTCATAAAATGCGTGTGGGATGATTTGCATGAGACGCTGCTTTAAAAAAAAATGATAAAAAAAATACGGGACAAATCCCGTCCCGTATTGATTCAAAACGGGACGCGCAATTTCATTCTCAAATGCGGCACGATTCCGTATTTTAAAGGACGGGTGTCAACCCTACAGTGCCAGGTAACCACCCATACAATCAAATTGTGATTCAGACTAGGAATGCAATGAATGTAATTACCCCGATCTACATACAAGGTGAAAGTCTTGCAACATTCAAAGATGATGGTTTGGGATAAGTTCACCATACAACATAAAAGAGCTTATGAAGCCTTGAACCGAAAAAAGCAAGATCTCAGAGATCGTAAAAAAAACAAATAGGAGGTAATGTCGTTTTACTCGCTGTAGATTTTAGTCAAACATTACCAGTTATTCCACGAGGGAGAACAGCAGATGAACTCAATGCGTGTTTAAAATCCATGCTTCTCCCACGCTCGGTTATATGTCGCGTGTTCTCGGGTAGGTACACCAAAAAATGTATACATTTAAGCATGTAATGGGCAAACAAAAAATGAGGTATACCCGAAGGCACTGCAGTAGTACTTAATGTAACTTTACTTCTTAAATGTTAATGTTTTACTGTTTAATAATTTATACGCTTCTCATATGTTGTTCAAATTCTTTTATCAAAATACCAGTGACAGCACAATGCACGATAACATGGAGTGAATACACCATACGCATCCGCCCACGGCCGCCCTGGTGTGCGCAGATAGGAGTTGATTCTACAATAAAATAAAATAAAGATTAAAAGAATAATACAATCATCACCCATAAAGCGGATAGTAGACATGACGTACTATATGTGTACCAGATTTCAAGTCAATAGGTGAAACGGTTTGCGAGCTACAGGTGATTTAAAATCCTGGACAGACACACAAATTGCCACGGTAGCAAATTACAGAAGAAGATTTTACTGTTTAATAATTTATATTTATATGAAATGTGCTTCTTATATATTACTTCATATTCTCATATGATAATGATGTTAATATTTATATTGATTTCTATGTTATTGAAACTGCATGTATGTGTGTATATGTATATATATATATATATGTATATATATATATATATATATATATATATATATATACTAACAAAATACCTGCGCTTCGCAGCGGAAAAGTACTGTGTTAAAGAGGTTATGAAAAAAAAGGAAACATTTTAAAAATAACGTAACATGATTGTCAATGTAATTGTGTTGTCATTGTTATAAGTGTTGCTGTCTTTTATATATATATATATATATATATATATATATATATATATATATATATATATATATATATATATATATATAATATACACACACACATAAACATTTATATACATATACATATATATACATATCTACATATACACATATCTACATATATATACACACATACATAAACACACACATAAGACTTATTGACTGAAACGGGCTTTCACAAAAAAAGTTAGGGCTTTGCTACAGGATACACCCTCCACAAGTTAACCAAGTAAAAATAAAATATATATTTCTGTTTTATTTAAACCTTTTAAGTTCGTATGCATAGCCGCATTTGGCTGTTTAATTTTTTTTTTCTTTCTTCAGTAATATTTAATCTCCTTAAAGAAAAACAACATATCCATTTTACTTTTTTTGTATCTCTGTAGTAATATTTTAGTGTAAAAGAATAACCAGTATTTAAACCTTTTATGTTACTTTATACATTTATTTTACACAATGTTGAAAAATTAATAAGAAAGCTACATATTTTGGCAGCTGCTGCTTTCATTTTGAATGAAATGAAAAAAGCTCTCCAAGAGAAAACGTCAATGAAGAAGAAACAGTTTGCACTATCTAAAAATCAGAAACCCTCATTTATAAAAGTTTGCTGCAGATGACTTAACTGAAAATAAATGAATAGTTCCTATGTGTATAATACATATTTATCTATTTTACTTATGCCTTTATTCCACCAACTTACAACATCTGAGGTACAATTTGTTACATTACTTTTGTTTTTTGCAGCACAGGCAGGTGAAGTGACTTCCTCAGGGTCACACAGTGGTGTCAGTACCACGATTTGAACTGACAAGCTCCGGGTTTGCTGAAATATTACTGAAGAAAGAAAAAAAACGAAAACGGGCAAATGGGGCTATGCATACAAATGTCCATCCGTCCATTATCCAACCTGCCATATCCTAAATACAGGAGCCAATAAGTAGATATGTATATATACAGTATATATATATATATATATATATATATATATATATATATATATATTCTAGGTTATGTAAACATATATATACATAAACATATATACTTATATACATATCTACATATACACATATATATATATATATATATATATATATATATATATATATATACACATATACAAATTTACATATCTACATATATATATATATATATATATATATATATATATATATATATATATATATATATATAGATAGATATAAATATAGACATACATATATACATACATACATTCACACACATATATATAGAGCAAAATACCCGCGCTTCGCAGCGGCGAAGTACTGCTTTACAATTTTAAATAATAAACTGAGGGAAATTATACCAATAATTATTTGTTAAGGATCTCTTTGTATACCATGTTGTCAGTTTGCCCCTCCAGTTGTAATATGACCAAGTTGTGCGCTGAGCTTACTCTTGAGCATGCAATGTATACTTGGCCATGTGAAAAGCAAATCAAGAACAGCAAGACCGCGCCAGCTGCGGAGCTCAGCTCGGAGCGAAATGAAGTGAATGAAATGAGGTGAATGGGAGGGGAGATGATCACGTGACTCCAACACCCGTCAGTTCAAATCCTGGTACTGACACCACTGTGTGACCCTGAGGAAGTCACTTCACCTGCCTGTGCTGCAAAAAACAAAAGTAATGTAACAAATTGTACCTCAGATGTTGTAAGTTGGTGGAATAAAGGCATAAGTAAAATAGATAAATATGTATTATACACATAGGAACTATTCATTTATTTTCAGTTAAGTCATCTGCAGCAAACTTTTATAAATGAGGGTTTCTGATTTTTAGATAGTGCAAACTGTTTCTTCTTCATTGACGTTTTCTCTTGGAGAGCTTTTTTCATTTCATTCAAAATGAAAGCAGCAGCTGCCAAAATATGTAGCTTTCTTATTAATTTTTCAACATTGTGTAAAATAAATGTATAAAGTAACATAAAAGGTTTAAATACTGGTTATCCTTTTACAGTAAAATATTACTAAAGAGATACAAAAAAAGTAAAATGGATATGTTCTTTTTCTTTAAGGAGATTAAATATTACTGAAGAAAGAAAAAAAAAATTAAACAGCCAAATGGGGCTATGCATACAAACTTAAAAGGTTTAAATAAAACAGAAATATATATTTTATTTTTACTTGGTTAACTTGTGGAGGGTGTATCCTGTAGCAAAGCCCTAACTTTTTTTGTGAAAGCCCGTTTCAGTCAATAAGTCTTATGTGTGTGTTTATGTATGTGTGTATATATATGTAGATATGTGTATATGTAGATATGTATATATATGTATATGTATATAAATGTTTATGTGTGTGTGTATATTATATAATATATATATATATATATATATATATATATATATAAAAGACAGCAACACTTATAACAATGACAACACAATTACATTGACAATCATGTTACGTTATTTTTAAAATGTTTCCTTTTTTTTCATAACCTCTTTAACACACTACTTCTCCGCTGCGAAGCACGGGTATTTTGCTAGTTATAAATAAAAGGAAAACAATGTGAAGGCAATGTCACAGGTGATCCTGTGGTATAGCGGGTCCACAGCTCCCCTTCAAAAGCCCATTTTTAAATAAATAATCATCGCACTCACAGTGTAGCGAGGAGCGTGGAAGTGTGGCTGAAACGGTTTCCGGGTAGACTCGTGCTTCGGGCATTTCTCCCCTGTGCAGTGTGTGAGTGAGTGAGGAGAGAGAGAGAAAGCCGGTACGTTAGAGTGAGCGAGAGCAGGCTCGAAGGCAATGTATTCCTGTGGTATAGCGGGTCCATAGCTCCCCTTCATTTTTAATCAGGCGACTGACAGTAGTGGAGTCAGGCACAGAGAAGGTCAGCTGCAGAGAGAGCGTCTCGACTGTTGCAGGGCCTGAAGCAGGTGAGATGCTAATGAAAAAGAGGCACAGGGCTTATTGGTTTTTAAAGACTGCTTCCTTCATTGTGTTTTAACTTCAGTTTTAAAGGATTGCGTGTCTCTCTCTTGCGCTGCCTGTGTGTGCCTGTGTCTCTCTGTGGCGCTGCCTCTGTGTGTGTGCGTGGCTCTCTCTCACGCGCTGCCTGTGTGTGTGCTTGTCTCTCTCTAGCGTTGCCTCTGTGTGTGTGTGTGTGTGTGTGCCTCTGTCTCTCTGGCGCTGCCTGTGTCTGTGCGGCTCTCTCTCTCGCGCTGCCTGTGTCTGTGCGGCTCTCTCTCTCTGGTGCTGCCTCTGTGTGAACCAAGATTCCACTGAGGTTGACTAATGAAAAGTCAACGTGGCTCAGAGCTGCAAGTGGACTGTGGCACAGACAAACAGAAATGACGGCATGTTTTTCGAGGCGTCGTGTCCGAGTTGGTGGGCGTGGCTGTGATTTTTTCGTCGTATCCAATGGTCTAAGAGTTGGTGGGCGTGGCTCCTTCCTGCGTGCGCCATTGCCGTCTTACTTGTCGGCGGTTTAGTGAATCCACGCCCCTTCCGCCGTGCTTTCCATGGGTGGCTACTTGTCTCCCGGCTTAGTGAATTATATATATAGATATTCAAAGTGTGATTTAGTAAAAATGTTACTGAACTATGCAGCTTATTCAGTTGCAACATACTGTATGTGTGTAAAAGTGTTGATTGGTGAAATCGGACAACACATTTTTTGCATCAAATATGTTGTGTTTGCCTTTGACCTTGTTCAACAAATATTTTTCTGGAAATTCACTGTGCAGCTGTGTAGGCGAGCATTTTTTTTTTTCAAGTGTCCCATTATACTTTGTGAGATCAGCATAACATCAAAGAGCCATGCACTGAACTTTCATGCATGCCTACTGTAAGATTGTTGCAGGTATGGTAAATGCTGGGTCACAAGGCCACAAGGGGAAAAAATACTGTTCAAACTACTTAATTGAACATATGCAATATGTCACCATCATTAAACGATTAAATATGCTAAATTCAATAAAAGATCATTTTATTTTTTCTCTAAAATTTTTAGGTGGTAGAGTCAATGTTCAGCTTGAAGCTGTCTCTCATAAACACCAAACAAATTTTTAGAAAGCAAAACTTTTGAAAAATTTCTTATCCAGTATTCTGTGTCTAATGTGACAGTTTTATCTGGTGCAGGTCATAACTCTCGCAGGTATTTACAGAAAGTATATTTGTTTCTATTTTTATATTAGTTGTGAAAGTAACAGAAGCAATAGCAACAAGCATGTCATATTCCCAAGAGTCAATACATGATTTGGCTCTAAAAACTAATTAAATTTAACTCATAAATTTTGCTGCAGTCTGACTAGAAACAGTTTTGCTATTGTTAGTTACTTTCTATTGTAAGTTTTGTTTTGTAAAACAGTTTATCATGATAACTGCAACTAAAAGCCTTTCGTTCATTTTCCCAACCCACTTTTTCCATTAGTGGGTTCTGCAAAAAGTGCTATATATTGGTGCGAAGTACACTAGTAAGAATTTGTCAAATACAAGAAATGTTCATATATAATCTTTACCATGGTTTAGCACATCAAGAAAGCTGCCTTTGTTACTTGTAACAAAAGTGACGCACATGTTGTAATGGTGTAGTGGGTGTTCAGTTACCTTCATACACAACATGGCATATGGCAGTACAGTTATGGACATGGAAAAAGAAGGTAAAGAATGAACAGCAGTCTTTCTTTGTGAAAACAAAAGGACTGATGGAACATGGCACTTGGCCATGAATGAGGTGCCTTTAAGAAAATAAAATTATATGATTTGAGTACAGCTATACTGAATTGCTTGTGCATGTACTGCATCAGATAAACACACTTGCACATATTGTATGTTACTATCCAAATGTGAAATGCTGTCTCACTTTCCATCAGGTAACTATACAGAAACCATTGAAAAATATCAGTTATAATTAATCATTCACCTTTTTTTAGTGATAAAAAAGATCATATACTAATCTTAAAACTATCCAGTTACTTCACTTTGATAAAAAGTATATAAAGTCATCTGAAATTGCACTGTAATCGTTTTACATACTTGGAATGCAAAGTACACATCAATTCCCCAGCATCAATTTGACATGGGGAAAGGAAAACATGCGAGGTGGCACATTGTGGATGGAGTGAGCTGCATGTAAAGAGGACAGCACTGGAAGGAGGCTCACTCAGGATGTGTCTACAGACATGGCAGACATAATGATGATAGCAAGAGCAAGAATAAATAATGAGCTTTCTTTGTGATTTCTTTCTTTGGACTGATTTAACATAGTACTTACCTATGAATGAAGTACTTTTTAGAAAAACATGTGATTTGAGTACAGTTATGTTAAAATTATGTTGTATGTATTGAATCATGTACACACACTTACACGAACTGAATAACAAACATACATAATTTAACACAATCAAAGAACGCCGACTGTTTATTCTTACTTTTGCATACATTGTTGGGTATGCTGTCTATGAATATGAAGTACACAACCAGCATCAATTTTACATATGCTATGCTATTTACATGCACCTTGCGTTATTCACAATATGCCATCATGTTTATTCTCCTTTCCCTATGCCAGATTGGTGACATCTTCCACATTATCCCCATATCTATGCATGTTCTTCTCCAACATCACAATAATGTACAGGAGTGTGGGTATGTGTGTGAGTGTGCCCTAAAATGAACTTATGCCATATGACACCTGGATAGGCTCCAGGTACCCAAAACCCTGAAAACAAATTAAGTTATTTGGTAAACAAGTGATTTTCAAAATGTTGTCCTTTATCCAAATAGCAATTGCTGACAATATAATTTATTTGTATGCCACTTTTTCATACAAAGTGGAAGCTAACTTTATAAATATTAAAAGTAACATAAGTCATTTAGTGCAGGCAGTCTTAGAGTGTCTGATGGTTATCATGTAAAATGTCACTATCAAATCTGACAAATATTTTCTACAGTTAGATGGTAGGTATGGAGAGGAAAACATAAACTCCAGCCAGCAAAAGTACTGGAGAAGAAAACCTCACCTGAGAATTCTACAGTAATACCTGCCGATCTCATCATAACATGATCATCTTCATCCTTTCTGTCATCAAAGGAGGCTACAGAGTACTTAGGTCTGCCGGAGGCAGCGTAGCTTGCCAATACAGAAACGGAACTGGAAACAAAAAGCAAAGATAAAAATAATGATTAGTTCCTGGAAAATTAAAATAAGCACAAGAAGGTTTGATAACAGTTGTACTTAATTAAAATAGCCTTAGTAAAACTGTAAAGCTTAAAATATGTGACTATGCAGCATTACTTTCAATCTGTAACAGCCAATTATATTACAAGTTATGAATGGGCCAAATAAAATGTTCTTAAGATTTTTTTTAACCTCGTTGGCTTTAATCCCAAGAATAACTCGGGCTCGGAATTCTAGACAATTATGATTAAACATGAGTGAGGCTTGGGTATAATTATACCCTTTATAGTGGTAAACTTAAATAACTCTCAAGACCGTATTCTGATGCCACCCAGTCATTGAAATAAGTTAATGCTGTGAAAAATCAGATTTCTATGCGTTCTTCCACTTTATGCTAACTCTATGATAACTTACCAATATTCATGAGTGGGGCAGAGACTCCAATGAAAAACATAACACCAAACGAAAAGCCGTAAAGGTAGTTTTAGAAGGATCTGAAACTGAAGCATTGCTTGAATTGAGTGATAGTGTGGATGATGTGAATTGGTCATCAGATGTTGACATGGAAAGTGAAAAAGATGCACGATACAGCACTGAACAACCATATCACCATGATATGCCTGGTTATTTCAGGCACAGGAAGCTTCACCATGGTTGAACAGTAGCTGTGCGACAAAAAGGCAAAGTAACGCTGATTTGAGTGCAAGTACAAGCAAGACATTGGCCCCTAAACAGTTTTCACAATGCAGCAACTGTTAGGGGAAATGTGGAAGTCACTAAGCCTTGCTCTGGAGTAACAGAACAGGCACATCAATATTGCAGGTCAGGCAACAATGTGTTGGTGTCTCTCATATCACACAAAGGAAGTGTACTAAATCTGCATCAGTACAGCAGTGGACACTAGACATACCTTTTCTACAGTATTTATGTTGACATTTTGGTAATTACATGTTTCTGTTACAATTAATAACATACAGTAGGGTTAAACATGGGGTAAACTATAGTGCTAAGGAGGCTACAATTGTTCACAATGTTAGTCTAAAGTATATCTATAGGTAAAATATTCCAGATTTTTGGTGCATGAAAACAAAAACCTGTCTCAACAGTTCTATTATACTTCACTCTGGTAAGCCAGTTTTTGAACATTGTAGATTATGATTAGGGATGTCTAAGGGCAGTCATTTCAAAATATAGAAGGATTTTTAAAGCCTTATACCAGTAGATAATTAAGAGTATTTAAAAATCTATCCTAAAAGACAAAGGCAGCAAAAGTAGTGATATTAATACTAATGAATTTGTAGTGGGCTACATAGTAATAATGTTTTCAATATATGTGCTGAGTGCATTTTGTTTCCATCGTCCTGTTTGCTGTTTATAATGTGTGTGTCAGTGAATGTTGTCCCCATGAATACAGAGGGGACGGATGAGGGAGAGAGACCGCAGCCCCAAGATGGAAAGCACCTGTTCACAATCAATTACATCCGGCTCTTTACTATTTAAGCGATCAGGAGGGAAAAGAGAGGGGGAAGGAGAAAGACGGAGATTTCAATTAACAACAACGAACCACCATTACCTGCTATTTTTCACATCGCGTTTTGTATCCAGTGTGTTTTTCATTCCGCCGGATTTACTTCAATTCAATCATCGCCAGAGACCCCGGGGTTGGACTTCATTATCCACCACATGCCGAAGAAACACGGTGAAATTGTTCCATTATTCCAGGAGATTCAAACACATCCATTCTTTGTTGACCAGTCATCCGTATTCAGGACAGTAATATACCCAGACTCAAGTTCACGATCATTGTCATTTCCGTATTCATCCATTATTGTTATTTGTGTTGTGTGTGTTATACGTTACAGGGGTAAGGGAGGGTTTGTTATTATATATATGGTGTTTTCACGTTGTAGCTTTGGTGGAGGGATATACATATCTATATATATATATTTTCTACGTGGGGAATGTGCAGTAGTGTTTTGTTATTGTGTTTCATTTAATATACTTATTCACTTATTTGACATACCTGCTTTTGTGTGCTTGTGATTCACCATCGATTGAGGGGAAAATATTATTTGTTAGAGGTACGGCTTGGTATATGTAGGTTAGCCTCAGGCCACAAGTCTTGGTAGTGTAGCTGCTGGCTGGGTAAGGGGTCGGCCGTTACAAATTAAGATTGTGCCAATTTAAGTAACTTTGTGAGGATCACAGAAAGAGAAAATTAGAGATTGTTAAACTGTCATGCAAGGTCCACATTTGACTCTTCTATTATAAACTCGGCACCTACAAACCTGGGCAGAAGAGCAGGCTTGTCCACAAGCCCTTAAAAGCGGGTCTCTCTTTCTTTTTCTCTGTTTAATTCCCGGATTTAGCATCTTGCAGATTAGTTTGCTTTTGCTTTGTAATTATTTTAAGATATGCAGTAGATGAAGCTATAGATGTAATGATGCACATTTTCAATCTGTAAACATTTGAGGTTTAAGGACCATCCTCTTTAATAAAATCTCTGTGTGCGTCCAGGTGTCCGTGTGTGTGTGTCTTCTGGTGAACTGCGCATGCGCGGGGCACGGTGCGATGCGTGATATTAATGTCAGAGAAAGTTACTGGCGTTTTACGGAAATACAAACCAGTATTACTGCGAGAGGAAATTAAAGATACACAATACAATGACGCATATTACAACCACATACAAGCCAGTACTACTGTCAGAGAGAATTAAAAGCATAGTACCGACGCGCACGCCTGTATTACCGCCACAGAAAATTAAAGGTATATTACGGACGTACAAGACAGTATTACTGTCACAGAAAATTAAAGACACACAATACACAGCGGCAGCCCAAGAAGAACGGTCAGCTCAGCAAGTAAACATCAACAAAAGAAAGGCTGAAAGACAAAGAAAAATACGACCAACAAAAAGAATGAGGTCAAAGTCCCTTGCCATTTAATATAGACAGTTCCTACTAATATTTATGCACTACTGTTCTAGCGCCTGTTATTGTACCGGGCTTAATGACTAGTTAGAAATAATTTACATAATTACAATTACAGGTACTGAAGACCAGTACTTTTGGCAGATGTTATCTTTATTGAGAGCTGCAACTTCTCCACATTTTCACAGGCAGCACTTCAGTCCCTTCACAACAATCAGCTGGATCTTAATGACATTTTAGCAGTGGTTACAGACAATACATCATACTGTCTGAAAGCATTCCAGGAAGTTTTAAAAGGGGTTATGCCTAACAGTGTACATTCAACCTGCTTGTGTCATGTCATCACTTTGGTGGGAGAGACCTGCCGGCACTATAAATACTTTAGTGAGGCTACATCACTGGTGATGTGGGTAAAGTCTGCCTTCTTCAAGAAGCCTGCCAGGAACCCCCGAGGCAGGAAACACCAGGTGGAATAGCTGTTTCAAATCAGTAGGGTACCTCACTTAACATGTTCACCTCTACAAAAAGTTATTTCCGGCCGAGAACAAATCAGCCCAGGCTGTAACAGATATCCTAGACCCTAAAAGTGAAGTTCACTTTTATCTCAGAAGGATGCATCAAACTAGTAACAGCTCTTACAATTCTGTGAGGGCACTCACTGTCCTACTGCAGTCTCAGCATACACCATCATGGAGGATCTGGGCTCCTACCTGATGAATAGAACTGCAAAATAAGGTTCAGTTGTGCTAGTGTACTGTTTCATTAAAAGGATTGTAAAGTGCTATTTCATTATTGTTTGTTTTGTTGTAGCTGTTGCTACTTACAGAAAAAAAAACCACAAAAACCCAAAAATCAGAAATCAAGGAAAAACAAAACGGTGAAAACCAAAAATCAAAAAAACAAAACAAAATGGAATTTGTGAAAAAATAAAATGGTTTCCATAGGGCCCTAAAGTATCTATCTATCTATCTATCTATCTATCTATCTATCTATCTATCTATCTATCTATCTATCTATCTATCTATCTATCTATCTATCTATCTATCTATCTATCTATCTATCTATCTATCTATCTATCTATCTATCTATCTACTGTACTAAAACTGTGAAATGTAAAAGCCAATGTCTGCCTGTTTAATTGCTTCTTTCTGTTTTTACAGTTCACTATAATCCTTAAAGCAGTTATGTGACCCGTTCTGCAGGAAGCATCTGGAACACCAAGCTGGGTGAAGGTCACATAGTAATTTAAAAATTATGGAGCCAAACATTTCTGCCATTTAGCTTGCATTGTTGAAAAATCAAAGTAGTTTTAATTAACACCTTTGAGGCGGAGGTTGGTGCCATTTACAATGGAAACACAGGTATTTCTGGTTCTTGCACAGAGTATTTTTAATGCCTAAAGAGGAACACAAAGGGTGTACTCACACTAGGCAACATTTTGTTCTGTATCATGCCCAAACCTGATTGTCCCTCCTTCCTACAAACTGCTTAACGTTCTGGGCCCAGGCACGCTTTCGCCATGACCATGTAACTTCATGTAAAGCCAAAACAAGATCTGAACACAGATCTTTGCACACGCATGTAAAAACAATCTTACTTATTTTGTAGTTGTTTTGGAATTGTGTAGGGCAGGATAACGCTCTACCCTTTTATGGATTTATTGAGTGTGCAGCAAAGCGTCTTGCTGTTAATCATGCTGCATGTACAAGAAGATTTTTTCGGTGCCTAATGATGTTAAGGAAGGAATTTGCTGCATTTCTTACCAACTACAATTTACATTAATGTGTAAGGTGAGAATAAAAAACCTGTTTTTAACTCAAAAGATATTGAATGAAATGAGAATTGCACTATCATTGACATCATGGGGCACGTTTAGTGATTACACTGTTCCCAAATGCTACTGAACCGTGCTCGGGTCCACCTCTTCCAAGCAGGCCAGAGCACGGTATGGTTGTCCAGGCACAGAGCGATACACACTAGTCAAACAAACTAGACTTTGCTGGGTTACATGCAAATAAACATGCTCAGGCATGGAATGAATTGCCATTGTGAGTACAACCTTAAGAGACTTGTTGGCCATATGCGAGATTAGATGGGTTGTTTGACATAATACACTTCAAAAATTATCACATTTTTTAAGTATATTATTGTTATTTTAAAAAAAACAACTCACATTTACCTGTGGGCTTCCAAAGCTCAGTGGCATAAAACCAAGTTTGAGTAACTGTACAATCTTTGAAATTCAGAGCTTCATGTTTTGCAGGAGTCACACTAGATTTGCACTTAACACTAAACTCCTTTAAGCCACAGACTACAACTCCCAAACCCTGATATGGACTTGGAACAGTTACACAATTACATACTATATTATCTGTATAACTAAAATAGGGCAGTCTAACTTTGTACTTGTTAAAGGGTGGGTCCCTGGATTAATGAGTCACCTCTGGACACAACACATCCTGTCTTATGGCATAAAATAAGCCCTTACTGTCTAGCAAAGGAATTGGTGCCATAAAGCACAGTATAAAGTACTTTTGAAAGTTGATAAGTTAAAGATTGATTGTTCTGGACACTGAAGCATTATGTACTTAAGAGATTTAGGGATAATTCTGTATACGGCATAATGTAAGGTGATATTATATTAACTCTGATTGATCTGTGTTAGGTTCTTTCATCCTCTCTGTATTACTGTGTTTTTTGTTTTTTTTAAAGTTGGGATGCTCTGATCAGGTTTTTTTATGGCCAATACCGATTCATTATTTCATGTTACATGATCCTGGTACTGGTACTCAGGATCAAGAATAAGTACTCAATCAAACATTCAAACTTTCAAGCACAACTGTAATTTTCATGATGAAATGCATTAAAGCATGTATTAAACATGCACGGTGGTGTGGCGGTAGTGCTGCTCCCTCGCAGTATGGGGTCGCCAGGTCTACATTCAGTGTAGAGAACTTTATGGCAGGTGTGACGAGGCTCCAAAAAACTGGATATATGAATGGGTATCACACAGGTTTAACTGAAATATTGTGTAAATGTTGGGTTGCGTGATCTGGTGGTCGGAGACACGAACACAGAATTCAATGGATTTTCTTCTGAGCGGGCTTTCTTTATTGCATGCATGCTGTCTCTATCTGACGTACCAAAACCCCAGTCCCTATCCTTATTTTTCTTTCTCCACATAACCAATCACCACAAGACAAACATATTTGTGAAATTAAAACTAGTTATAAACTTAGACCCCGGAGTGTTCAGTACTTAAAAAAAATCTTCGTTATACCTGTTTAATTATGCCATCCATTCAGGGTTGCGCCCATCCCAGCAAGCATCGTGTGTGAGGCAGGAGCAAATTCAGAGTGGGGCGACAGTACATCGCAGGGAGAATACGAATAACACATATACTAGGGTCAATATAGCATAACAAAACCCCACATCCTACATGACTTTGAAAGGAAACTTTAGCACACCGAGTAAACCCACCAGAAAAACATGTAAACTCAAGGCAGGGAACACCCGGGACCCCCTTCCTGCGAGGCAGCAGTGCAACCTCCACGCCACCATACCCCCACGTGTTTAATACATTCTTTAATGCATTTCATCATGAAAATTACATCAAATATTTACCTTAGTATTCTAAATGTTCAGGGAGCAGGAATATCATGAAATTAATGTATTCTGTGTGGTGATTGCTGCCTGTGCCTCCTCAGTGCAAGAGGAAATCAGTTTAAGAAGCACATACCGATTAACACGGCTCGTGGAACACTTGACACAAAGCATTTAATGAGCTACATTAACCTATACCAAGGTTTGAGAAAATCTAGTGAATTACAAATTCATTTTAAGATAAATTTCAGTTTACGATGTCAACATGTCGACTTTAATCTCGACATAAATGGTGAGAATAAAGTAGAAATGTCCAGAATAAAGTGGAAATGTCGAAAATAAAGTCAACATGTCGACTTTATTCTCGACAAATACTTTATTTTCTTCACTGTGTCCTTATTTTTTCTTCTTCGTCGTGGCCCTAATACGCTTCCGTAGGTAGATTAAATCTTTTTTAATTTCAGGAAAAATAACATGTTTCCCACTGTGTTATGGAAGATGGGTTAGGATTCATTCATTTAAGCAATGTAACTACGAAATGTCACAAACAATCGTTCATTAAACAGTAATGTCCCATTGGCTGTTACTTCAGAAATAGTTGTTAAAAGAATTAAGAACTTTTGTGAAATCAAGATTATCTGATAAATAAAGATTGTACTGAAAAAGACTGCGCAGGAGACTTCCCAAAACCTGTGACTAAGTGAAACAGGTACCTGATGACATAAATCTAGATACATTTGGGATAATCTGGGTCAGAAGAAATACAGTACGTACAATGTTGAGGTTTTTTTTTTTTTTTGAGTTAAGACCATGACACAATAGCTTTCATTAACATAATCCTACGAAATCGAAGACAATTGGCGGTGTACTTTTGTCAAGCCTATCACATAATATGACAAGTTCAGTCACTTACTCCAACTAGTCTGCTACTCGATTCGATAAAATCGAATAGGCTTGATTTTGTCTTAAGTCTTAGGGGTATATTTTGTGTGCATGGGAGCGGACAACACATGAATACTCATTCAGAAGTGAGATCTGGTAAATACAGAGGAAGAGGATGTGTAAAACAACAACTCCATTGTTTTTGAAAAAAGCTTTTGTTTGATAATGTGGTATGCCCTGTCATCATGCAAAATGCAGTTTTACATGCTCCACAGCTTCAAACATTTTTTTCCTGATGCTGCAACAGTTCAATGTAATGTCACCTACTAACCTTTTATTAACAAGTCCATCAGTGTTGAAAAATGTAGTGTCTGTCTTAAAACAGAGTTGAAAAAGACTGTGTTACCACACCCTCTGAAGTACTACTTGGGCAATATTACACTGGCATAGAACAAATAATGATTTCTTTACTTTTTTGCCATTGTTTAAGTGTACAAAATTTTATTATAATTTTTGATTCATCAAAGTAACCACTTTTTGCCGATATAACAGCCAAACTATGGTAACCCTTTTGATTCAGAATGCCAGTCACTTTGTGCAAGTCTCCAACTCTGCCTCCAGCAAAAGAACCCCAAACCATCACACTTGCTCCTCCATGCTTGACAGTTGGTGTCACTCACTGAGGAGCCATCCTTTCACCAACTTGATGGCATACAAACACCCTACGATGAACCGTAGATTTCAAATTTTTATTCATCGGTCCAAAAGACTTTCTTCCAGTCTACAGTAGTCGACAGCTGGTATTTCAAGGCCCTATTTTGTCCTTTAAGGAATGGCTTTCTTACTGCCACTCACTCTGTCAAACCTGCAGCACATAGTCTCCTCTTTACAGTAGAAACTGAGACTTGTTTTGACCACTGTTAAGCTGTGCTTGAAGCTGTTGTGCTGTAAGGTCACATCACAAACTATTGACCCTCAGAAACTTGTCCTTTGATTGGGTTGCGACTTTGGGTCTACCAGATCTCTTCCTATCAGAGTTTCTTCCAGTTTCCAATTTCCTTTGGAATGTGTCGGACACCATACTCACTGACACTTCTAAGGGTAATAAAGCTTTGTCTCATTTCATTTGTTAATTGCAGTTTTCTTGCCATTATCACTAAAATGTACAACTTTCTACGGTGTAGAGGGTGTAGTACAGTGGAACCTCGAGATACGATCACCTCTGTATACGAGAAATTCAAAATACGAGGAAAGTATGAGCGAAAAATTCAGATCTAAATACGAGCATTGGCTCACGTAACGAGCCACGAGCCAGGCTGTGGGTATAGCTCGCGGCTTAGCGAGGGGGCGTGGTAGCTGTAGCGAGCCGCAGGGCGATCTGCGGTGTCTGCGTTTCTCACCTAAGTGCACAGGTGGGAAACTGCCCACATCCATGATTTGTCCTGTGGCTGATGGGCTGGGCAGGGTTGCCACCCGTCCTTTAAAATACGGAATCGTCCAGTATTTGAGAATGAAATTGCGCGTCCCGTTTTGAATCAATACGTATGCGTCCCTTATTTTTTTGTATTAAAAGTGGTAACCCTAGCAGCTGCCATGTCTTCCCCGCATATATATAGAGAAGCGCGAGCCGGTTAAGGGGGAGAAGAAGTAAAAGAAAAGAGAGGAGAGGAGAGAGAACGGAGGTTGCAGAAGGAGGCAGGAATCCGCAGCAGTAGGAAGTCGGTGCGAGAGAGCGAGCGAGTACAGGCTCGCGTGTAGCTGAACAGGCGAGCCAAACAGCTGAAGCAGGACAGTGTAGAGAAGGTCAGCTGCATTAAGTGTCTCGCCTGTTGCAGAGCCCGCATGGGAGAAGCAGGTGAGACGCTAACAGAGAAGAAGCACCGGGGATTGTCATCTGTTTTTTTGAAGACTGCTTCCTGTTGACGTTTTAACCTCGTGTTAAAGGATTGTTATTCTTATGTACTTTAAACCTCCACTTCACAACTGTTTTAAGGATTAAAGATTTATTGAATGCTCTACTGCACTTTGGACACCTGTTTTGATTCTTTTAATAATCAGTTATATTATTTACCAGTGTTATTTATTAAAGGTAGACTACAGTATATATAATTTATCAGTTTTATTTGTTAGGAAAATTGATTTTTATGTTAATATATTTGGGATGCGGAACGGATTAACTGGATTTCCATTATTTTTAATGGGGACGTTTGTTCTAGATACGAGAAATTCGCTATACAAGCTCAGTGCTGGAACGAATTAAACTCGTATCTAGAGGTTCCACTGTAACACAATTTGTTCTAACTCTGCTTTAAGACAGAAAGAGGGTTTTAAGTGATCAGCAGAAGTTGGGACACCTGTGCAAACTGTTTCCTTTAACTTGCAAGGCTTAATTTACTTTAATTGCTAAAGAACATTTGTAGGTTGTAACCTATTAGTTGTTCCAAGAAGAAGGCCCATTTGTAATATTCTGAAATTTCCTTTTTTTTCACTGTTTCCTAACTAAACTTTAAATTTAAATCCCTGACAGTCTACTGCATACCTTTTACCATTTTAGGTCATTCATTGAATTTCAATTCATTAACTTTGAAGAAAAACTAGAAAAACTGATGTTTTCTAAACAGATCCATTGGAGAGAGACAAGTGAACTCAATATTCAAGTGAAACATCTCTGGCTAACAAAGCCATTCCTTTAGGTTTTATACTCCCTAGATAAGAAAAGCAGTAAATCATCATATAGACTGTTAAATAGCTAAAAAGATGAGACAAACAACTTATCACATGTTCTGTCCTGTGTCATGTTTTGGAGAGGCTGATGGAGATCCTTTGTTCTTATATATATATTTAAAGTTCAAATGTATTGTCACATGTACATAATACCATTCTGCTTGTCATGGGAATCACTGTCAATGAGTCTACATTTACTTAATTGTGAGCACTTCCACAAAGTGTTCAAAAAAGCAATTAGAAACCATGGTACACAACCTAGGAATACAAATAATGTATACATTTTCCAAAAGCACTTATTCCATTACAGGGTAAAGGGGGCTTTGGCTTTTCCTGACAGCTTTGAGTACAAGTCAGGCTCCAAACCTGAACAATGCTCTAGTCCATTCCAGGGTGCACTTCTGTACACAGCCATACTCCCAAACCAAACAAGCTTTGCACAACCAATGGTCTCATCTTGTCTGTATTAGTGCACTTCTGTACACAGCCATACTCCCAAACCAAACAAGCTTTGCACAACCAATGGTCTCATCTTGTCTGTAATGTTTATGTTCTTTTTATCTTTGTCCAATACAGAGTTGTAAACTAAACCTACTGTGCATGAACATCTTGAGATATATATATATGTATGAAATAATTGTACAGCCTCCACAAGAACAATGAGGTTTTAAACTCGGGGGCCTATCCTAGCTGTGCTGCTTTTCTCCACGTACTCCAATTCTCTCATCTCCAGATCCCAAAATCATGCACATTAGGGTGATAGATGGCTGTAAATTGGCCCTGCACAAATGACTGTGATTTTGTGCATGAGTCTGGCATCCTATACATGGTTGGTTTCTGCATTACACTGGAAGTTGATAGTATTAGATCCACGTCTTTGTAATCCTTCCATGGAATAAGTGGGTTAAGAAAACAAGTGGATGGCTCGTGTTCATTTTATTATTTTGTGGGTGTTTAAATTCAACATTGCTTGATGCTTTTATAGTTTTTGGTCTGAGCACGTCCTCTGTGAATCCTGCTTTGTTAGAACATTGCCTGTTGTGACAAATTAGCTGTTTTTTCATTAAGGTACTCCTGATGCATCTTTAATGCCTGACTAATAATTATTATTTATGTGTACTTTTAATTGTACTGTTAATGTCATGCAAACCTTTTGCCTTGAATTTCACTAAAACTTTAAAAGCAAAGATACTTTAACCTTTCCATTTCAGTAGCTGCAGAAGTTTGGAATCACTGAAGTAACATGGCTACAGACCTTGTTATCTTTTCAGTCTATTCCTGGCTCCACACAAAAACATCCAAATCCTTTTCTTTTCCCTGTAGCTTATAAAATGGCCTTCAAATAAATTTGTCTGTTGTCTTCCTGTCATGATTATCTCAAAGCTCCTTGTTTAGCTTTACCCAGAAACTGTTAGCTGATAATAAGGAAACCTTCATGTTTGCTTTCATTCATTAATGAATAATTCACCTATCTTCTGATTTGTGTGGTGCCAGCTTCTTTACAGGATACAACATTAATGAGAAGTCAAGCAAAATAACACATTTTATTGGCTAACTAAAAAGATTACAATATGCAAGTTTTCGAGGCAACTCGGACCCCTTCTTCAGGAAAGATGAGTTGCCTTGAAAGCTTGCATATTGTAATCTTTTTAGTTAGCAAATAAAAGGTGTCATTTTGCTCGACTTCTCATTACATCCATAATGGCTAACACTGTACAACACCCTAGTACTACTACAGTACAGCATTAGTATTTGTTTTCAATTTTTTGAGGGATTTTTTTTAAAGGTGTTCACATGTTTTATTGGACCAACTGGTTAAAATTCTTAAGTGTGAGCACTTTTGTATAAAACTTTTTAGGACTTTAAGTATGGATGATTACCATTCTCTTTATGATCCTAATAATGGAAATTACCTCTTAAGTTTAGTTCAATTTCAATGTTTTCATTACATGCATAAAATAAATAAAAACCAGATCTAACACTTATAACCTCGTTCTAATGGCAAAAAGACATGTATTTATTTTATTATTCAGCACCTAGTGCGTCTGAATTTATTAAGCCCTTTTTTGCTAAGAAATCGTGAATGTGAAAATTTACTGAGAAATTAAGTGTAACATTTCAAAAATAAGGAGATTTGCAGTAAAGAACAATTTGTAGAACAGTAATAATAATTTTATCAATAATTCAGCTATAATAAAGTCGGGGCAATAGTAAAAGAACAATAATAACTATCTACTGTATAACATTAATTGCTTAAATACATTTGTATTCATGTTTAATTTGTGAGAGCTTGCGAGTATAATAGCAATAATGTAATAAAAGTTTTCTGTAATAGAAGGATCAACTAAACACTCAACAGTCAAACACAATAAAGATAGTTGCCTAACACATTAATGCATAAATGTAATGCATTACAAACTGTAAAAAATAATAAACTTAAAAGTTTTGCAAGCACAAGAAGAAAATAGAATTTTGTTATAATCTTATTATTATTTCAGGACTGTAGAAGGCCAGGGCCTATGCCAGCAAAATCATTAAAAGGAAGGAATGAACCTTGGTCAAGGTGCCAGTCTGTCACAGGGCACACACTCTTGCACAAACCTACACCCATTCATACAAGCCTAGTTTTAAGTCAGCAATCAACCTGTATTATATGTCTGTGAGATGTGAAAGGAAAAAGGGGTGTCTAAAGGAACACCTACATAGACATACAAAAATCTCAACATATATTCATGCCTTTCTCCTTATTTTGGTATGTTTTCTCCATAGACCAAAAGAAATACTCTCTGGTCATTTGCCAATACTAAATTGCTTTAATGTGGCTAGGTGTTGGGCTACATATCACTGGAATCTTGTGGCTTTTATATTAAATAGTTTGGCATATTTAATTAATAGGGACTGGCAAGATTAGCCCTGGAATGCTTAAGTTGCTTCTGCATTTCAAAGGAGCAGCTAGTCTCCCTAAAACTGAACTCTGTACTTTTTTAGACTTCCTGCTCATATGACCACTGCAATTAGTGTAAGCTGAATTGTCACCACAATACTGAATGAATTATTAAACCCTGTGTAAATGAGTTACAAGCTCTTCACATTCATGATCAGAAAGGTTTAACTATAACTTATACCAGCTGATTAAGCACTTAAAATAAACCTTAAATTTAAAAAGGTAGCTAAAATCTATGTTGAAAATGCTCATTATGAATAACTGAGAAAAGTTAACTAAACAAACAACGTACAGCATACCAAAACACATACCCATAATGTAAATATTACTATAAATATACAGTGTTCCCATTCTAGTTCCTTTCAGTGACTCACTTTATTGTTCTAAAGAACTTTCCTGTGCTCATATTTAAGAATTGTGGAAACAGTTCTATTAAGCACTTGTAGCCTTTAAGGTGTTTTGAACTTATTAATTGCTTCTCTAGGCCTGCTTTTTCCATCACAGGGCCACAGGACATTACTCAACCAGCAATTAAGTATTTTATAACAAGCACCAGGGTGGGGTGAACAACCAGCAAGCAAAGCCCAGATATACTTTTGGACTAATGAGACATGGTGGGTGCTTCTGTGTACATCAACAACAACAACATTTATTTATATAGCACATATTCATACAAATAATGTAGCTCAAAGTGCTTTACATGATGAAGAAAAGAGAAAAAAAGACAAAGTAAGAATTAAAATAAGACAGCACTAATTAACATAGAATAAGAGTAAGGTTCAATGGCCAGGGAGGACAGAAAAAACAAAAAAACTCCAGATGGCTGGAGACAAAAAATAAAATCTGCAGGAGTTCCAGACCACGAGACTGCCCAGCCCCCTCTGGGCATCCATATTACTAAACGAGAATGGTAAACCGGATATGGACGCAGGGACCTGCCCGTGGACGCAAAAGACATAGTGCGCAGGCACCACACAAAGCCCCCCTCCAACTAACAGAAATCGCAGGAGACATGGTGCACAGGCGCTACACAAAGCCCCCCTCCACTAACAGAAATAAGAAATGAGGCAACGCGCCCATAGCACACAAAAAAAAGGAGTCAGACGCAGGCGCTACACAAAGCCCATAGCACACAAAAAAGAGGAGTCAGACCCACGCCCCAGAGTGAAACGGGACAGACTACGGAATACACACACTAACATAAATAAGAAATGAGACACAAAGACCCCCTCCACTAACAGAAATAAGAAATGAGGCAACGCGCCCATAGCACACAAAAAAGAGGAGTCAGACTCACGCCCCCGAGTGAAATGGGACAGACTACGGAGTCCACAAAGGGTCACCCATCAAGCCCGAGATTACCGCTCAAAAACGAAAGAGCAACCACAAGCAAACACCCGACATCATACAGAAACCCCACAAATACGGACAAAACAACATATTTGAATCACATTATCCCTGCCCCACAGTGAAACGGGACATACTACGGAGTCCACAAAGGTTCACAAATCAAGCCCGAGATCGTACAGAAAAAGAGGAGTCACCCTCCCCCCCCCGCACCAGAGTAAAACGGGACAGACTACGGAGTCCACAAAGGGTCACACATCAACCCCGAGATATTACGGAAAGCGAATTGTGGTACGGAAAACGGCAGATACTACGATAGGAGCATTCGCCTACAACGCGCATCTGAAATCAACGTACACACTACACAGCAAAATCCATGCACTTCTAAAAAACCGCACGCAGACACCCGACGTCATACATAAACAACAAGAAACCGGACTACACTACATATTGGAATCACATTACAGTGATGCAATATTAACAGGACAACCACAGATAACACAGGCGCAACACCTGATGGGTAATAATAAGAAGAAACGAACGCTCCGTAGTAAACATACGTCATCTGAACACATACAAACTATACAGCATAGGTAAATCTCATTACAGTGATGCACTATTAACCGTTCAACCACAGAAAACGCTCCCTATTAACAGTAAGTGCGATCATCCTTATTACTTACCCATATTACTAATGATAAAGAACAGACAAGTCATGAATTCACGATCACGGGTGCAAAACGATATGGCTCGAGTAACGGGACCACAAAGACGAGCCCGCATGAAAAAAAACCAATAAATGTAGGCACCTACAATGCGCTTCTGAAACCGCGGAAGAAAAACTGTCTCGGCTCCAAAAACGAAAAGCTAGACTAACACAGCTACAGAAACGAGCCCAAATGGACAGATACAATGAACGTTGACGCCGTCAATTGGCTGACAACGCGTTCTATAATGAGTCCACTATTAATGAAAATTCATTGGAATTAATGAATGTCATTTGCAATCATTGTCATTCACTTAACTTCCCTGAAGAAACAACTGGCAATACAACTAATGAGTTTACCGGTTGTTGTCAAAAGGGTCAAGTTGGACTGTCTCCTTTACATGAATATCCTGAATATCTACGGAAGCTTCTAACTAACGATGTACCTGAAAGTAAAAACTTTATGAACTGCATTAGATCCTACAATAGTTCATTTCCTTTTGCATCTACCGGAGTAAATATCAGGCCACCAGCTGGCAATGGCCCATACTGCTTTCGCCTATGTGTACAAATATTACATCGCATTAGAACAGTGCACCCTGAAACAAATCACGAACGCAAATTTGCAGAAATATACATCTTAGATCCAGATGACGCAATCTATCAACGAATGAACCTTCCTGAAAACAAACAATGCACGGAGCTTATAATGAGAAACGTCACTAAGGTCATAAACAATCTCCCATTAGCTAAGTCTATAAACATGCTACATGAGGTTGAAAGAGAGGCCAATACAAAAGCAACCTACGGCTGCCCGGCGGGCACGGGTTCAAAACGCCGGGGGTAGGCGAGCGAAGCGAGCAGGGGCCGGAGCCCCCTTGTACCTATATACCCAACTTAAAAACTGACGACTTAACCCAGAGTTTAAGTCAAACTCAAGACCTTCTTTTCTATATTCTTTCCCAGTTCTGCCAGCTTTCCATTATAATCTATACTAATAAAAGGCAAAGCCCTCACTGACTCACTGACTGACTGACTGACTCATCACTAATTCTCCAACTTCCCGTGTAGGTGGAAGGCTGAAATTTGGCAGGCTCATTCCTTATAGCTTACTTACAAAAGTTAGGCAGGTTTCATTTCGAAATTCAAAGCGTAACGGTCATAACTGGAACCTCTTTTTTGTCCATATACTATAATGGACTGCAGCTCGCTGGCTGTGGGAGGCGGAGTTGCGTATCGCGTCATCACGCCTCCCACGTAATCACGTGAACTGACTGTGAATGCAGTACGTACAAAACAAGGAAGAGCCTCAAAGAGCGCTGAAGAAAACATTCATTACACAATTGAGAAGGCAGCGAAACAATAAGAAGCGAAGCACGGTGTAAACCGTAAGTTTAAATTAAGTTTATAGAAACGCTCCCGCTGCCGTTTGCAATACCATATTCGCGAGATACAAGTTTAATGAGAAGACACGAGGTATAAACGAGACTTTGGATGACTTTGTAATGGATTAAAAATTGCTGTAGCGAGAAACTTTTAAGTGCCCGGTCTTAGCTAACATTAAATAAAGCCGTGGACATCGCAACATCACACAAGAGAGCGGCTCACGTGAACTGACTGAACGCAGCACGTCGGAAACAAAGCACCGTGTAAACCTAAAGTTTAAATTAAGTTCATAGAGCTACAAAAGGTTGCCATTGATTTGAGGCAAGATTGCTTTTCTCCTGTACAACTATACGTTGTGTTCTCAAGAGTGTGCTTGCACGGCTTCGGATATAGATATATATATATGTATATATATGTATATATATATATATATATGTATATATATGTGTATATATATATATATATATATGTGTATATATATATATATATATATATATATATAGATGTATATACAGATATAGATATACATATATAGATATAGATATATATATATATGTATGTATGTCTATATATATATATATGTAAGCTTATAAGTACTGCCTTACTTCTCTTTAAGAAAGGAAGATGTAATGATACTTGATTTAAACGATTCCATGTCTTGCTGGGTTTGCGTAGCTTATTGTCAATATCTTTACACCTTTTTTTAAGACTTTTTGACTGAAACAGGCTTTCACGAAAAAAGTTAGGGCTTTGCTACAGGATACACCCTCCACAAGTTAAGCAAGTAAAAATAAAAGTATATATTTCTGTTTTATTTAAACCTTTTAAGTTCGTATGCATAGCCCCATTTGGCTGTTTTAGTTTTTTTTTTCTTTCTTCAGTAATATTTAATCTCCTTAAAGAAAAAGAACATATGCATTTTACTTTTTTTGTATCTCTTTAGTAATATTTTAGTGTAAAAGGATAACCAGTATTTAAACCTTTTATGTTACTTTATAAATTTATTTTACACAATGTTGAAAAATTAATAAGAAAGCTACATATTTTGGCAGCTGCTGCTTTAATTTTCAATGAAATGAAAAAAGCTCTCCAAGAGAAAACGTCAATGAAGAAGAAACAGTTTGCACTATCTAAAAAGGAGAAACCCTCATTTATAAAGGTTTGCTGCAGATGACTTAACTGAAAATAAATTAATAGTTCCTATGTGTATAATACATATTTATCTATTTTACTTATGCCTTTATTCCAGCAACTTGCAACATCTGAGGTACAATTTGTTACATTACTTTTGTTTTTTGCAGCACAGGCAGGTGAAGTGACTTCCTCAGGGTCACACAGTGGTGTCAGTACGAGGATTTGAACTGACAAGCTCCGGTTTTACTGAAATATTACTGAAGAAAGAAAAAAAACGAAAACGGGCAAATAGGGCTATGCATACAGATGTCCGTCCATCCATTATCCAACCCGCTATATCCTAAATACAGGAGCCAATCCCTGCCAACACAGGGCACAAGGCAGGAAACAAACCCCGGGCAAGGTGCCAGCCCACCGCCGGGCGCACACACCCACACACACCAGGGACAATTTAGAATCGCCAATGCACCTAACCTGCATGTCTTTGGACTGTGGGAGGAAACCGGAGTATCTGGAGGAAACCCAGACAGACACGGGGAGAACATTCAAACTCCACTCAGGGAAGCGAACCCGGGTCTCCTAACTGGCACCTTTCACTGTGCCACCATGCCGCCCGCATACAAACTTAAAAGGTTTAAATAAAACAGAAATATATACCTTTATTTTTACTTCCTTAACTTCTGGAGGGTGTATCCTGTAGCAAAGCCCTAAGTTTTTTCATGAAAGCCCCTTTCAGTCAATAAGCCTTAAAAACAGGTATAAAGCTAAACTTGCAGCACCGCTATTCAATTACACTTGCCTAACGCCTCTCCTAAGGGGACATACTGTGGGATCTGGACATCAGTCAAAGCACCAATCACAGGCCCGATTAGAAAGCGGGAAGCTGTGATTTGTCGTCTCCCTCCCATGTAACAATTACAGCCCGTGTTACAACGCACTATGTATGTATGTATATATGTATATATGAAAAGGATGGATGGATGGATGTATATGTGTGTGTTTATGTATATGTGTATATGTATGTGTATATATATGTTGATATGTGTATATATATATATATGTTGATATGTGTATATATATATATATATATATATATATATATATATATATATATATATATATATATATATATATATATATATGTATATATATGTATATGTAGATATGTGTATATATGTATATATGTATATGTATATATATATGTTTACATAACCTCTTTAACACACTACTTCTCCGCTGCGAAGCACGGGTATTTTGCTATATATATATATATGTGAATGTATGTATGTATGTATATATGTATGTCTTTATTTATATATATATATATATATATATATATATATATATATATATATATATATATATATATATATATATATATATATATATATATGTGCATATGTATATATATATATATATGTGCATATGTATATATATATATATGTGTATATATATGTAGATATGTATATATTTATATGTATATATGTGTACATATGTATATATATATGTAGATGTGTAAATTTGTATATGTATATATATGTATATGTGGATGTGTATATGTATGTATATATATATATATGTATATGTAGATATGTGTATATGTAGATATGTATATATATATGTATATGTATATATATGTTTACATAACCTCTTTAACACACTACTTCTCCGCTGCGAAGCGCGGGTATTTTGCTAGTCTTAAACACTAAATTGGATGAAGGCTATCCTCCAACCTGGAATTTCCTGCAAGCGCAATAGCCTCTAGTTTTATCTTGCTGTTTTTCATTCTCTGTCCACAGCCTCCTTATCCCTTTCTTTTATAACATAATACTTCTAAACCTGGTGTTAACCTATGACTTCCAGGAGTCAAAGCAGCCACAGACTGTAACCGTCTCAAAGACTTAACTCCATCAGAGGGGACTTTAACCCCTTTACTTTGTTCAAAGGGCACTTCAACCCATCCAGAGGAGACTTTTTTATTCATCACAATTTTTACCAGGAACTTGAACAGGTACCCTCTCTCCTCTTATCCTTGAGCAGGCTCATTTTCCTCAATTCATCCATTAACTCACTATAGGGAGAGGGCTATGGCAGTCTCTTGCCCTCCAAATCTGTAGGATTTGTATTGACATGAGATTGTTTTCCCTAAATACTGTTCTCTTCTGCCAGAGATGACTCCATTTTATTTAAGTTGTCCTCCATAGTGCGACATGCCTTACACATTCTCCCTTTTTCTAACTTATGCTTTTATCTTTCTCATTTTCCTTCTTTTCTATCCCAGCCCTCAGGAATCAATGCCTCTAGCATACATCCCACTGGAGAATCCAGCACTACGGCTGAAATAGGTAGGCACTTACCCATGCTGGAAGGGCTCAAACAGGTCGTTCAGCATTTTTATCCCAGACGTCCTGTCTCCACATAAAATCGACATAAAGTAATGTCTTGACTTACCTGGAGCCATGGGCGAGTGGAAGAGATGGAATGTGATTGTAGTGCTGCCAATTCCAGGATGGGAAGAATACCTTTACTGACCCACTTGTGGAATCACCACAGTACCATGAAGGAGATGACTGAATTACAGATGTTAAATAGAATTCTTAAATACACATTAAAAGACTGGAGTACGTGATTAGTTGGTATTTCTCATGTCCTTGCAAACTACAGTACTGCAACAAACAGACCCTCAGAGTCAAAATGGGTGCTACTCTGCCTTACACTAGTTTCTTATCAATACTTAATCTTGTACATGGAGTAGCAGCGGGACTGGGTCACAGATAAAGAGGCTTTAATTAAAATGTATTCTAAGGCTGGGTTTATACTTCACGCAACGTGACGTGTGCTGCAGTTGATGCTACTGCTACTGTTTATATTTGCATGCGTACTTTATGTAAATCTGGAAGATTCCACCAGGTGGCAGTGTGAGATATTATCATAGTGAGAAAACATTCGGCTTCCCTGTGTTGTGAATTGCCTGAAACATCCATTAAATTCCGAGGACACCTTGCCACAATATCTCTGAAAAAATGTTTAATGATTACATCCAGAGATATGCCAATTACAGCATGCATAGGGTGCAAGATAGAAACAATCCCAGGACAGGACATCAGCTCATCGCAAGGTGAATACAAGCACACACATACACTAGTGTCATTTTAGCATTACCAAATCCCCAAACCTTCATGTCCTTGGAAGTAAACGGGATCACACTGAGGAAACCCACCAGGAAAACATGCAAACTCCAGGCAAGGAACACCAGGGATGTGATTCCCTACTGCGAGGCAGCAGCGCTACTGCTCCGCCACCATGCCACCCCCACATGTGTAATTATTAACCGTATTTATTATTTAAATGAATTTAACGATTTCTCTGTAAAATTTAATAAGCATATTTTCATGCATTTTATCATGAAAAGTGATAATAAAGTATAAACTTAAGGATTCTAAATGTGCAGAGAGCTGGAATATCATAAATTAAATGTGTTATGTGTGACAAATGCTGCTTGCCACTTCTGTCAGTTCAGGGGGAAGCTCCAGAAGCATATATCGATTAACAACTGGGTCGGATTTATGATGACGTTTAAGACATTAACGTCTAACGTCTAAAACGTCTAACATTAAAGTCTACTTTAATGATAAACTACAAGTTTTTTTCTCTGGGGCTCAAATATGCTGCTGTACATTCTGATGCTGTTGTGAAGGTGCAAAAAAAAAAAAAAAAAAGATGGCACAGAAGATGGTAAGTGAGATTTTTATAATATATTGTGTCATTACATTGGGGAAGATGCGACGCATGAATATAAAAGCACTATGAATGCATTTGTATGTCGTCATTTTGCTTCACCACATTGAACCATTCATCAACCATCAAAGCACGCACATCGATCCTGTAGGATCCGCAAACCGGCTTTCCATCACATGTAGTTAGTAAACAGAGACTCTGACGTCATGTTTCAACTCAATCACACTGTGCCCCCCTTTTGCTGGTACTGCAACTTGCATGCGCATCACGTTAATTTCTGAGGACATGCTCAAAGGAAGCATCAAATGAATGTTGGGAACACATGGCAGCCATGATGCGTGTGCGTACTCTTTCGGAGCGTGAAGTATAAACTGGCCCTAACAGTGCTAAGAGCAAAAGCTAATAGTAAAAAGGATTATAATAATCAAATAGTGAAAATAATATCATATTTGACAGTAAAAATCATCACTGACACGGTATATCTCTGCTTAAATCCACTTTGTATTCCTTTCTACACCTGTAATATGACCTTAGAATTTGCCACCAAAAGGCAAACGTCATGACCGCTTCAGCTGACACTGTAGCATTAATCATTTACTTAATTTCAACCTGGTTTTATTTAAAGCACTCAAATTAGTTCAGAGTTGTGTATGGGGTCATTGACATCCTGGAATAAAGTAACATTATGAGGGAATGGTGCTTGGACTGTTGAGTTCACGTGATCCTTTAAGACGGCCTCATATTACTTTGCAATTATATTACTAAAGAAATCATCTCACCTAATGACCCCCATGTGATGCCTACTCACATTTTCAAATATTTTCTTCAGTTATTAATACCAGACAACCAACACTGTGGCTTAAAATCATCTGCACAAACCTACAACCAACCAGAAGTAGAAAACATACTCATTAGACCGTATTACTTCTTTTCAACTGCTTAGGCGTCCAGGTTTTTGTTCTCCTTAAATCAGGTTATGTGTCTTTGTGTGCTGGTCATGGAAACAGCTAGTTTCTGAATGGCAGCTATTCCAGTTCTATGAAGTGTAGTTTTGTCTGGAACTGGAAATAAATCCTTTCATGGATTCAGCAATTATTCTGTGAAATGACCATCCATTTCTCCCTATTGATGAACAATGCCTTGAGATAACAGTTTTTCTTTACTGTTGCAGTCTGTTCATATTTAACATAATATGTCATTATTTTTGAGTCTGTTCCCCATGATGTATGAAATCATTTTGCACCTGCAATTTGGGCACGGACTACTTGGCTTCTTTGGAATTCTGTCACTTGTCTCAGGTACTATTTGTCATTCCTCTTTAATAGCTGTCAACTATATTACTAAATGACAGTTTAATATATGCATGGACGGCGGACGCAGGACGCATCGAGGCGCATGCGCCAGAGCGCCTCAGCGCCCCAGAGTCAAACCCAGCGGCTTCCCAGATTCGGTAGGTGGCGCCCAAACAACACAACCTGTACGAGACCGCATAGATGCGCCCAAACAACACAACCTGGAAACTAACCTTGCTCTAATCCACTGTGCCAGCAGTCAGTGTGGCATATTTGAATCACATAACGGTAACTTCTACCTAACGACACAGCCACACAAAAACAAAAACGAGACCGCATGGATAAAAAGAAACAAAAACGAGATCACATGGATGCGCCCAAACAACACAACCTGTAAGCTAAACTTGCTCTAATCCACTGTGCCAGCAGTCAGTGTGGCATATTTGAATCACATAACGGTAATTCAGTATTAAAAGTAAGAGTTGTACCTAATGACACAGCCACAGAGAAACAAAAACGAGACCGCATGGATAAAAACAATAAATGGAGGCTCCTACAACGCGCTTCAGAAACACCAGAAGCAAAGAAGTCATGGCTCCAAAAAGAAACAATTCAATGATTAGAAATACAAAACCGAGCCCGTATGGATAAAAACAACGAACGAAGGTGCCTATTAATATATGCACAGACAGCGGACGCACCGAGGCGCATGCGCCAGAGCGCCCCAGAGTCAAACCCAGCGGCTTCCCAGAGTCTGATTAACTATTTTGGATTTACCATTTTATGAATGTTTTGTTTCCAATTTACTTCATTTAAACCCTTCCACTCCGATATTGTTTGTATTTATAAGTACAACAACTCAAAGACATTTTGGACTTAAATGATGTAACAATTAAAATTCAGTTTTTGTTTTAATAAATTGATTAATTTTAGTACAAATATATGTATTTAATTCAATGAAAACTTGACCAGGATGCTCCCACCCTCCATCACTTGTCATTCCTCCAAATATCGGAGGGAATAGAAACTGATTGCCATTCTTGCATTTGCGATTCTTTAGAGAATCGGGGGTTTACTGGTATACTGCTAATTGGAAGTCAACCAATGAGATGAAGATGCATTTGTTATTATGACTTAGGTACTTCAAAGTTAAACTTTTTTTCATTTGGAGTTTGTTTTTTTTCCCTTTACAATGGCACAATTGATTCAAACACATCTTAAGAGAAAAAATCTTTTTCTGGAAATTGTATTTAGTGATGCTCCTATCTAAGTCAGCCAATTTTCACTATAAGCACTTGATCACAAAAAATGATCTGCTTTTATAAGCTTTACATTAATTTAGTTGTAGTGTTCCTTTACAAAAGGTAATACAATAGTTGATCCAGCACACATATCTTGTTTTGCTGTGTACTTCCTATAAAGAAAGAGCAACAAGGCAGACTTTATCAGAGGGAGAGCGATGACTGTAATATTAGCCTTTACATTAAAGAACGTGGAGTAGTAAAATGAGAAAAAGGAATTGGAGGAGTTTTGTGCAATTCAGAAAAAGGCAAAAAAAAATTAATGAATTCAGACCTTTTTATTTTGTCTTTTAAATAAAGCAGATACTGCTTATCTACATGTGGACAATGGGTGAGCTTGTGTTAATTACAGCAGTTCCCATTAGAAAAGGAAGAGATAAGAAGAATGTGAAATTGCTGCTTAGTAAACAATAGCTTAACAGCAAAATTTGTTTACTTTACTTGTAAACTTGTTAAGCATGTTAGGCTCGTATGTGTAGCTCCTTAATAAACATATTCTGAGCACTTGATAGATTTGCAGCTTTAATAAAGGTGTTAACTATTCTTGTTATTTGTTTGTGTGTACCATACCGTAAATGTTTTGGTAAGAAACAAGTATTGCATAATTAAAATGTTAATCCATATTTATAATTCCTCCTTAAGAATTAGGAATGTCTAACTAGTACTCTGCAAGAAACACTTTTATAAATATAGTGAATGCATATTTTAACAAAAAAAAGCTGATGAAAAATGATTAAAACCTAACAATGCATGTTGGACCGCCAATATCAATTAACTGAATCAATGTGTGAGAATATATATATATTTTTTTGTTAGACAAATGGTAAAAACTGCTTTTTTTAAATTAAGCTTTGCTTCAGATAAGCACATTACAGAAATGAAATAATATGACATCTTACTAGTAGGAGAAGCATTTTTATCTTATGGCATATGTATTATGGATGAGTATTTTCTGTACAAATTGTATTAGTTAAAAAGTATGTATTTTAAGGGAATTTTACTTATTTTAGTATTTTTATGGACACTGAACAATAAGCCTACAGAATTTCATTTTGTTAATAAAATATTAACAGGTAACACCTGTGTTCTATTGTTTACAGAATAGTTCTAACCCGCTATATCCTAACACTGGGTCACGGGGGGTCCGCTGGAGCCAATCCCAGCCAACACAGTGACATGAAATCCGTGATCAGCATCAGCCCTAAAAGACCTGACCAGAACATCCTTTGTATTATTTTTTTTTTGTGAAATTGTCTCAAGACTAAGGTGTTTTACATTTCTGATCAATTTTCTTTTCCAGTGATCTTATCAAATAGCATGCATTTAGATCATTGTTCCACCCACTGCCTCTTGTTTTGCTTTACTCTGATCTTTATCAGTATGGTAAAATTATGTTTTTGCAGAGCTTGAAGTTCCATCTGTGTACATAACTAATTTGCAATCAGTAACGAGAGCACTCATTCTCATCTTTATTCAATAATATGCTGATTTATAATCTAATGATATTTTCCTAGGTTAATTACAGATGAAACGTTAGGTTAACAGATTGAAATCCTCTGAAACTGAAACACTTGTCTGCTGAATTATCTTCAAAATGGGTTAGGCTGTTCTACCAGAAAAACAAGTTATTTAGGACAAAATGTATAATTATTCTCTCCCATTTCCCTCTCCCTAAAATGATTATTTTGTCAATTTCAGACATTAAAGAAATGTTTTATAAGCCCAATTTTATGGACTTACTCTTAACACCTCTTAAGTTGCTAAGAGCTGGTGATATCATCTGATCTGCTATGAATGACTGGGGAATTTAATTCCTTCTTACACCTATTTACTCAATAATTATAAAGATAAATAAAACAAATTTAAAAATAAATATAATCCAATCATTTTTTTATTTAACTGCACAAAGTTTAACAGATCAGACGGCAGGAAGACTTACAGTCACCAGGAATAGCCAAGAGCTTATAACTTATACGGACTCTTCTACAAGTATGTTAATTTTAAGTCTCAAATTAAAATGAATGACATGCACTATTTGACTCTTTTTACAGAAAATATTTCCACATTTTTTGCAGGGACTTTCTAAGGACTTTGAATACTCCCACTTCCTCATTTCATACCTTTGTAGCAATGACTTCTAACCACAATAGATACACCCGTAGAACAAAAAGTTACCAAAAAAATCTCATTACCTATCAAAGAAAGTTTAATTACAGATTAATATCTGGTGAATCAAACATGCTAATATGTTTTTTTCCAAAAAGAAAACAAACATACATGAGATTATTAAAGTATGTCCTCAAAAAGGTAAACAATATTGTATATTTGACCACAATATGAAAACATACAAGCAAAAAAAAAAATCACATTTTATAATCACATGATTAATGAAGATGTGTGTTGCTTTTGAATTCTTTTTTGCCTATGCATTCTCACTTTCTGGCACCTTAATCAGGGTTGACAGGCATGATATCCTTTGCTTATAGGATGAACATGTAGCCAATGAAATTCAAAACAAAAATTAGGAAAAAAAAATTAACAATGCAATTCAACATAGGAATGAACCAAATTATTGGGAACTATGAAATACAATAAGATAAAGTGTTTAGTATTAAAGCTGAATAGTAATTCACAAAAACCATAACTATATCCAAACATAACAGCAATACTGATCTAGCCTGATTAAGAATACAAACTTTCGGAGTTGTATTTTTGTATTGATAACTACTCATAACTTTAATGACACAAATACTTTTAGCAATTGCTGAATGTGTTTTATCAGCTTGACTGCCTTACAGATGAACACCTTTAATTAAACTCGAAAATAGCATCACTATCACCAAACACAAACAAAATGCCATACTGTATACGATAAAAAAAAAAAAATCACTCGGCACATCCTAGTCTTGTCATATTGAGTCATCTTTGAATGCATTCTCACTTACATTGGTGTCTACCAACATAAAGTGCAAACCACATACAGACTCTCACTAAATCCAAGGAGCAGGTCATTTCAAAGATTCCTGGTACCAAAATTCACCATACAGAAGTAAAAAATATCTACTGTAGTTCCCTCATTAGCTGGTGTTTGTAGTTGTATCAATGTAGCTGTACAGTACATCGCTCTACATCCCTTTTTGAAAAGTGTGATTACAAAAAAAATATATTTTATCATGATCTATGGACTCAAAGTTACTATATCTTATTTTTTTCTTAATTTTTCTGTCTTTTTTCACATATATTGTATACGTTGTACAATTTGGTATGAATATATACATTAAATAAAGTTTATGTCCTTCAAGGATTTCTTT
The DNA here is from genome assembly GCF_900747795.2 of Erpetoichthys calabaricus. Lineage (NCBI taxonomy): Eukaryota > Metazoa > Chordata > Cladistia > Polypteriformes > Polypteridae > Erpetoichthys > Erpetoichthys calabaricus. The sequence continues at coordinate 23,014,730 of NC_041404.2, forward strand.
CATTTTCTTCCATTTTGTACTTTGTTCTACACAGTTGAATCAATAAATGTATAATATTTTGGCATGTGACTGATTTTGTTTCTTTAGTTTTCTGTGACTGAGTGATATTTGCTTTTGTTTTGGGTACATACATACATACATAAGTTTTCCTGAGGCAATTGCCCTTTGCTTTGGTGTCTGTGCATCTGCTACTTTGAAATGGTCAAAAACTGGTTTTCTTAAAATGTATTATGTTATGCAAGTTAGGCATTCATGGATCGATTTGACTACTGTATGCAAATGTCCAGTTTTTGCTACTAAAAGAAAGCTACATATGAACCATCAAACTATAAAGTGGAAAACTGATGAAATCATTAATGTTAAAGAGAATAAATGAGTAAAATAACATTTATTTAGTTTCAGTGCTTGATGCTCTTATCCAGGATAACCTATAGGCAGGAATCTCTTCAGCATAAAAAAGGACACATTTAACATATTTCCAATTACATATAAAAGTAATATTTGTATGTTATTAAAAAAAATTCTTCTAACACTAACATGTATATAAACATATCAAAATGTTATAAAAACAGGTTAACAAATGTAAAATAACTTACATACGCATATAACCATATTTACATTTCTAGTTACTTATGTCCCTGAAATGAAGAATGCAGTGCTCTACAGAATAGGTCACCCTGAGAGTACCCTGGGATAGCATCAAAGTTTATAACATTTCATAATATTTACTTCATAAAAAAAACCAAATGAATTTGGCCTGATTTAAAATTATATGTACTACACTATATGTACTTGGTATAAATATAATTAATATGTGCAAACAAATGAAATGTTACTGCTTATGAATATGTTGCGAGCAGTTTCAACACTGACACTAATTGGGGCAGTATCTGTATGAAAGCTGGTCTTGGGTCTGTATTTTTTAGTTATAAGGGGCATGAAAATTAGATCTTTAATTAGGTACAGCTAAGGAGCCTGGCTAAATCAAAAGCAGTTCTCTATGTTTGTAGATATCTATGGATGGGTCCTCAGTCACTGGCTACTACCTATTACAGAAATTTATCTTAAGCAGACACAGTGCTGGTCTATTTGAACCAGAACAAATTGAAACCCAAACTGCTTCTTTACCAACAAGAGATCTGTCATTAAATGGTTCTCCATGCAGTGGAATTTCTTTCTACTCAATCTCAATTTTGCACATTTCAACAACACTAAGAACAAGTAAATAATGCATGTGCACTATGCCAAACACCTTGTGATAAACACACCACTTTTCTATGGGAATATTATTTATTTATTATTTCTTATTTGGCATATATATTTAGTTTAAACACAGAAATGTGTTACCTATAATGCATTATTAACAGCACCTATTACTTCCTCCTCATGCACAGTAGAATGTAAAGATCCGTCTACATAATGTATAATGATTACTAATGATTACTACTGAATTAAGGGTAGATGCATGTACAGTTGTGTCCTGCAATGGATCGGTAGCTTGTCCGCACTTCACAGTCCTCAGGCTGCTTGAATAGCTACATGCTCTCTGTAATTCTAACCTGGATGAGCCAGTTAGTAAGGGGCAATGCATCCAATATACACTCCTAGTCAAAAGTCTGGACATATCCAGATATTTTCATGTTTTTGATATAAATTTAAACCTATTTTTATCAAGGTATTAAATTGATTTAAAAATACAGACATTACATATGTTGCATGTTGCAATTACTGCTTGAAATTACCTTTTTTTTTTTATTTATTTTTCACATACAACTGCAAAGCCCCATTTTCAGCAGCCATTCCTACAGTGTCCTAATGCTTAATTCCCTTAGCATATCCTTAAATGGTAATTTTAAATACTAATCGGTTATTCAAGAAACATATATTTCAATCAGCACTGCGGATACCTGTTATCCTTTTCAATTGGTTTGCAAGACAATGGCATTCGTAAAGTTCAGTTCTGGGCTTATCAATGGCCAAAATGAAACACCTTTCTCAATAAACGTCAGTCTGACATAAACATTTTGCAGAATGAAGGTTATTCCTTGTGACAGACTGCCTAGAAAAATTCACGTAAAGGTGCCTATTACTGTGTTTAGAGGGTAGGGCAAACTGGTTCTAACAAGAACAGAAAAAGAACAGGCCTGTCCAGATGCACAACTGCATATGAGGACAAGTACGCCAGAGTCTGTAGTATGAAAACGAAACACATTACATATCCTCGGCTCATTTCTACCATAAACACACGCCAAATACCACAGTTGACAATTAGGACAATTAGAAGTAGTGGCTACTGAAAATGAGGCTTTGCTGTCATGTTAATTAAAAATAAAAAGCAATCATTTCAAGCAGTAATTGCCATTAGCAAGAGTAGTAATCTGTGGTCTATATTTTTTCATAAGCTTAATGGCATCTGGATAAAAAGGCATCAATTTCTATCAAAAACATGGTAATTTCTGGGTGTGTTCATTCGTTTCACTGGTAGTAATTGCACATAAACCAGCTTCTGTTACATGTTATAATTGTAATAATTTTATAACACGTTATAATAATTAGCATTTAACAAGCTGTTTTTACTATTTTGTAGCATAAGTTGCCATAGATGCCTTCCTTATTGAATTGCTAATCTGCGGAGTACCTGCACAAAATATTACATGGGACTCAAAAATTAAACTTTTCAAGAAAGATGCAAAAAGTTTAAGTTATTTTCCCGAAACAAATACTTTTTAGTACTGAAAACCTTGGGACACAGTTCACTTTTAACTGGGTTTTAAATAAAATGAGAATTACTTTTCAAATGACTGCGAGCGAGAAATCTTGTGGCCTACGACTTTAAAACAGAGGTTCACGTTATGCAGCCATGCTAAATGGGAGCGCGAGTTCTAAGTGGAGTGGCAGTTACCGCCTCGTTTTTAAAATCACCCTTATATCAGGAATAAAATATGGCGAGGGGGCGTTATAGTGTTACAGTAAACATTTGTTTGTTTTGGCTTTAGCGACATAAAAACTGCAGCAATATGACTAAATTATTCTTACTGCAAATACTGGTGAGTGGGAGGAGTGTTTTATTATAAAAGTCTGGTTCATTATTAGGTGAACTATAGTTTAAAAGATAACCGAGCTCCTCCTTCGGTGGGTGGCATAAATAAAAGTGTCAACGATCTGAGTTGACAGGCATTAAGAGTTAGGAGTAAAACGGGCACCAAAAGCTTTTTTTTTACCTTTCAAGTCTCAGGTTAATGCTGCGTTTTCTTTTTCTGTCTTCTTCTCTCACGTTGAAGGTTTGCACAGGCAGTCATGAGAGACTACGATGAAGCGACAGCCTTCTTGGGAGACTGGGGACGCTTCCAGCGACTCATGTTTATCTTTCTTAGCGCCAGTACCATACCTAACGGCTTCTCGGGAATGTCAGTAGTTTTCTTGGCCGACACGCCTGAACACGAGTGTATCGTTCCTTGGGATGCGAACATCAGTTTAGCGTGGCGGAACGTAAGTATTCCCCTGGAGTCAATGAACGACGGAGCAATGAGAAGAAGCCAGTGCACGCGCTACAACCTGAGCGCGCTTCGTGACTTCACTGATCGGCAATTCTTGCCCGGCGTGGACGTAAATGTGAGCACCATCGCTCGGGAGCGCTGCCTCGACGGTTGGGAGTACAGTCGGCAGAGGTATATATCAACTATTGTGTCTGAGGTAACTTTACTTGCTTCTCAGTTTTGGCTCATCAAAAAAGTGCAGCATACTGTATGCGGCACCCGGGTTCAAGTCACAGTATAATTTGTGTGTAGTTTTGGACGTCAAAATGAATGGAGAAGTAGCAGTGTATTTGACGAGTCATGCTGTTATAAAGCAACTGAGTTTAAGTGCAGTATCGCCCAGCTTCATACGAGGAAAGGCGCACATGTAATAACATGACTGGAAAGGTTCGCCTACGGTAGAAATGAATTCAGAGCGCCTCGCCTTCTTACTCCAGAAGCAATATATCTTTACAGCCTTAAGAACCAAACGTGCTGTTGTGAACAGTAGTAGCTTAGCGTCAAGCGGCTGGCACCCTGAATTTGTTTCTCGTGACTGGGTGTTTTTTAATCAGGGTTACCGTCAAAATCCCCCAAAACACTGTTCTATTGTAAGGAAAAGTTTTGTCATTTGTACAAGTAAATTGTTATGCCAGTGCTATTGTAGTTATTAAGTTAGCACTGGCAGCAGTTGTTTTGAATTTATTTTAATTATTCTGAAGAAGAATCCCTTCCGACTTTTCATTGTGCGTTCCTGTACACGATCGGCAAAAGAAGGGCAAGTTTTGCACTACATGAGGGATATTAACAAAAGAACACCTTTTGTTATCCAAAACAGGTTAATGTGTTTGAGTTGATAAACAATCTCCCTAATGAAGAAACATAGTTTTTCTTTACTTATACTAAAGTTTAATGACCTTACTACATATAAATATTTCAAAACATGTAAACTCCACTTTAAAATTGTAAAGGAAGTGTTCTGCGCTCTGATATGACCAATTTCATTTTGAAATGGGAGAACTCAAAATGTAATCAGTTTCATTTACAAGCCACAAAATGTAGAAAAGCAAAGGTAATCATTTAAATAATACATGTACTACCTATAAACTCTGGTTCTGTACTCTGTTTACTGCTGAATATCTACCAGTAGCTGGATGCATTGGGATTTGTCATTGCAAATGGTAATTGTTACAACAATACGAGTACAGGTGGGAGTGGCCCAATCCATCCCAGACATCTCTGATGCCTAACCAATTATACACGAGCTTTGAGATGAGTGGGAGGAGCAATGATAAGTGGCTGGTTCAGTATGTGAGCCTAGTATCTATGTATCCCAGAGCCATCACTCTAAAGCACCAAGTGAAGCTGACTTACTCTATAGCACTTGGCATTACTTGAGTCTGATAACCCTCCCACAACAAAAATCTTAACCACAGTGTAACCGAGCAGGGCTCTAAAGGTATGTACCTACACTCTTTGGTGGCCATTGGAGTCAGCTCCACCTTTGTGGAGTTCTAGGGTGGAGGCTCTGGGCTGCAGAGATTTAATCTGGCGGTATGTTGGTTATTGGTAGTTGACTTCCCCCTATTTTTCCCCCATTGTCCCAGATTTCCCTCTAAAAATGGCATGAGTACACCTGACTTGGCAACCCTGTTTTGTGGAGTTTGCCAGTTCTCATCGTGCATGATTTTCTGCCCAGCACTTTTCATATGTTCCAGATGTGAAGGTTAGGGAAGCTAGCAATTCAAAATTGACTGCACAATGGTCCTTCAGTATACTTGGAGTCTTGTCAATGGCTGCAAGTATAAGATCCGGCTTTCCATTACCCTGAAGTTAGATTATGCGGGTGTGAATGTTCATTTTTTTTAACTAGATTATGCAGATTTTATGAAGTATATTTATTTTATTAAGTATATTTTTATTAAATATATTTCAGCCTTCGTGCAGATCTGCCACTAAGTCTTAGAGGCTGCAACAATAAAATACTGAATTTAAGGGATAATGCCTTTGGATAGCCAAGTTTCAAATTTGCATTCCGAAAATAAGAGGAGTAACAGAGGCACCTCAGTACATGAGCAGCAGAAGTGGACACCTTTTGGGTAGATTTTGGCACAATACCTATTAGACTACAATCTGGAAAAATGAAATTATGCACTCTTACTGCAATATCTGTTTTTATATATACAGTTCCTTTTTAATAACTAAAGCTTGTTTTGGTCTCTAACTATCAAGAAACTGGCTTTTATTATGCTAGTTTTATGTTGTTTTATTTTGCTGGTTAAACATATAGCCCTAGTACAAAGCACTACTGTAAATGTTTTTTGTTTCAAAGATTGAATTCTTTGTTACCTGTTAATTTTGTACTTTCTTGCCAATTACTCCCATATGTCTGTAAGCTCTTTTGAAATATCTTAGACAAGTAACATCCAGCCATCCATTTTCTAAATCTGCTTTAAACTGAGCAGGGTTGCTGGGAAGCTGGAGCCTGCCTCATCAAGTTTAGAGCACAAGGCAGGAACACTCTCGGAACAGGGCACCAGTCCGTTGAAGGGTGAACACAGAAATACACATGTATATGCACAAACACTAGGGCCAATTTGACACCACCAATCCACCTAACCTGCATGTCTTTGGACTGTGGAAAGGAACCAGTTGGACACGGAGAGAACATGCAGATTCAGTCATGGGAGGACCAATGATGTGAATCCCCGTATCCTTGTTGTAAGGCAACAGTGCTACTCTGTGCCACCCAAACAAGGAACAGTAACACTTACAAAAAAAAAACAACTAGTGTGGCAAATCAGATTAGTGGCTAGTTCTGCTTCCTCACAGCTCTCTTAAGTTTTCAGTTTAAATTATAGGTCCAAGAACTTCCTGTGGGGAGTGTAAATGCTCTCCCTGTGTTTCCATGGGTTTTCCTTTTACTTCCCAATCAAGTAAATTGGATATTTTACATTTGTCCTTGAATCTTTAAAGAGATAAATGAGTTAGAAAATAAATACGTTTTTATTTACAGAACACTGAAGGTCTTGCTCTTTAGTATTTACATATTCAAAATGTTTACTAAAGCAGAAAAAAGGCACCTGAGCTTAGAAAGTGAAACTCAGTGTTTTGTGTTATTTAGCAGCACAGATGCTTATTTTACCAGCATGTTAAAAAACAAAATTGTTCCCTGTTAATGTTATGAGTTATGGCTGGTAGAGTTTTGTATTTATTCCATTTTTTCAAAATGCATATACTGAAATTCAGTGCATGTCCTTCTAAATTGTCAGACACAACAAAGAAGGTCAAAATGTAGCACACTGGACTGTTTGTTAGCATAAAAAAAATGTGTTAAAAGAACTTGGAGTACTTGTTCAGATGTTCCCTTTACTTTTTTAACTAGTAAACTATTTTATGCATATATTTTGATTTGTTATGGCTTCTAATACTTATATAATACTTTATAATATCTACTCAGTTTTAGTGATTTGAAATGAAAATGTTTTGTCGTGGTTTTGTATATCATGCATTTGCTTAGTTGTTTTACACGAACTGCAGAAAAAAACTAAAGCTGCCCATGTCTTTGTTTTGCTTAGTCATTCTAGTTATATGTTTGTTCTTGACAGGATATCTAGAAATATAAAAAAACGTCTTTGATCTTTAAACCTTATACAGTATGTTTCTATTGGCTAACATATAGGGTTACACGAAAATAATAGCACATTGCATAACTTCTATGTTTGAAAATGCCTCACTCCTTGTTTTGAAATAGACATTTATGTATAAGATCAAATAGAAAGAATTTCGTATATCCAGAAAATTCCATTAACTTAATTAGTGATAGTAGAATAAAAATGTATTTTAACAAAAAGATTAGATTATTTAAGAAAGTCTGTATAAAGTAATTTTATTGCCTTTATTTTTGATTCCCCAGTTACTACTAATATCAGAATTGGTTCCTGATTTACAAATAAGGTTTAGTTCTGGTGTTGATATTTTCTGCCTGGAACTGTTTTTACATCATTAGCACTGTACTTCTGATCTCAGGTTTTGGATCAAAAGGTAATTATCCTACTAATTTAATTTTATTTGATTTCTAGACCTGTTTAAACTTAGCATTTGAAGTTGTATGACAAATAAAATAAAAAAAAAACATTGATTGTGCTTTTGTGTGTTTGTATGTTTGTAATTGTCATTTTCTGTTTGTTTTAAAGTGGGATCTTGTGTGTGAGAACAACTGGAAGGGGCCGCTTACAGCATCTCTCTTCTACTTTGGTGTGCTGACGGGTTCTTTTATATCAGGACAGCTGGCAGACAGGTACAGTCTTCACCATTCTATTTACTTTTTAAATACATATTTTAAATTGTGGGGTTTAAATCCCAATAAACAATTGAGGTACGTTTTTGTATGTATATGACATTTGGTTTTTGTTTTGTTTCATGTTGTTCTCATTTTACTCCTGCTGGGCTATTTACTAGTGTCATGTAAAGTAACTGCACAAAGTTAAAACACATATTACAGTAATGATATGCGGGTGTAGTAATGTAAATTGCAGTAACACTAAAACCTATAAGATCTCAATGAGGGTATTACTACATCATAAGTATAATAAGATGTTTAATCAAGAGTACAGGCCAATGCCACAGTGGTTAGTGCTGTTGCCTTACAGATTTATATAGCCCAAACTTTTGTTTGTACCTCAGCTCAGGCACTATGTGATATTTGTATATAATGACTACATATGCATTTAAAAGTCCCCAATGGCATATGAAATGCAATTAACTCCTTTTGAAAAGCATCCCAACAAGTATTCTATGTATGAACACAGGACTGAAGGGGTAGCAAAACTGACACTGATTCACCATATTATTCCTCATGTCTAAAATGTCAAAAAATCTTAAATCTAAGATAAGAATGTATCAGATCTACGAAAAAAAAAAATTTCTACTAGTTCAAAACTTACATTAGTTTCTAATGTCATTGAAGTTGTTCTATGATTGCTGCATGTTACAGTAAATTCTTTGCAAATAGATGCTTTATGAAACTAGTATGTGAAACTACCTACTGCTGTTTTTATTTAAAACAAGTGTACTAAATCTGTCCTGTCCTACTCCACTGACAGATTGAGGAGATCGTTCCTCCCCCAAACTATGCGACTCTTTAATTCCATCCGGGGGGGGGGGTGTAAACGTTAACATTTAACATTATACATAGTTATTGTCTGTTTTTCACCTGCATTATTATCATTCTTTAATTTAATATTATTTATTGTATCAGTATGCTGCTGCTGAAGAATGTGAATTTCCCATTGGGATTAATAAAGTATCTATCTATCTATCTATCTAAATATTTAATCATTTTTATAAAAAATGTTTTGTGATTAATTAGTGATGGATGACAAAATTATAATATTAACATAATTTATTTTATCTCCATTTTATTTTGTATTCAGATTTGGGAGAAAACCAGTTCTTTTTGGGACAATGGCAGTTCAGACAGCATTCAGCCTCATTCAAGTTTTCAGTCCAAACTGGGAATTATTCTGTATTTTATTTTTCATTGTTGGCATGGGTCAGATCTCAAACTATGTGACAGCTTTTGTACTGGGTATATCAAATTCCTTTATCATTTTAACTAATAATAATAATTCTGTTTTAATTTTGGACAATTTAAAACATTATTCATATATTCTAAGAACTTTTATGGTAGATGCCTGCACTTTGACATCAACAGTAGTAAGAGCTGCCTGTATGTCCAGTGATACACTCTGCAGTTTTTAAAAATTTCTTTCAGCATTTTGCGTTCTGCTCTCTGTTTGAACCTGTAAATAATAGAATGATTATTTTCTGGTTGTTTAGAGATCTTTTAAATCCTTTCCCACACTATCTGTTGCATCTATAAACTTCTTTCTGTAGGCCTCCAAGACCTCTTTCGAACTAGGCGTGGTGATACCACATACTTTAGTAACAAAAAGAAAACCAAACTAAATGTCATAGGTTTAAGTATAATGGGTTCAGACAAGACCCTTTGATGTTTTAATCATTTGCATCTGATCTTGGTTTATTATATTCTAATTCTAGGTATTTTAGGTAGTGATAAATTTGCGGGGTGTATTTACTTCTCCACATGCGAAATTCTGCTTTATGTGTAGATATCGTTTAAATGGAAGATCAAATCTTGATATGTCCACATATGTTAAAGATAAAATATTTCATGGTGTATCCTTACTTTTTCACACAACTATAGTGTGTGTATGTGTATGCTTGAAAATTGGCTGAAAAAAGGCAAAGATTTGATCAATTGGTCTTTACGGACATTAGTCCAAAACAAAACTGAGGAGATAGACAAAATATGGCAGTGACGTCATCAGGCCCAGGTGAAATTTCCTGTGGTTGGTCTGTAGAGGGGAAAAGGAGAAAGGATCAGTGCACTCTGCCACCCCCAGGTCCAGCATGGAATTACCCTCTTGAGCCCCTTAGCTGCCTCCCTTAGCTGTTAATGGCATTTTCATTAGAGAGCCACGATTTAGTCCGCTATCTGGCAGTCTTAGTATTGGCCCTGAATTTCAGAGTGTCCAGTTAAACATGTGTCTGGTGGGTCTTTCCTTCTGATGGCTTTGCAATATTCCTGTACAGTAATCCCTCACCTATCACGGGGGTTACGTTCCAGAGCCCCCCGCGATAGGTGAAAATCCACGAAGTAGCGACCTATATTTATTTTATTACTTATACATATTTTAAGGCTTTATAAACCCTTCCCACACTCTTATAAACCTTTCTCACTCTCTTGTTAACCTTTCCCATGCTCTTATAAACACTTCCTGTGCTCTTAAACAATTTCTACATTCTTAAACACCTCAGACCAACACTGCACACTGCACGCAGCGATCAGACGTCTGTGTCTGCACTCGCTTTGTAAAGGGGGGCCGCTGAACTCATGCTGAGCAGAAATGGACTTTGTGCTGCTTCTGCCAAAATGCCTGCTTGTCGCTCTGCGCGAGGAGTGTGTGTGGGTGTGTGAGAGCTGAACGCACCTTCGCTCAAACCCCCCTCCCCGGAAGCGCAGTACGCTCCTGCCACTTCGCATTGTCAAGGGGGTGGGGAGCTGAATGAACGCTAAGGAGAAGTGGACTTTGTGCTGGTTGTCGCTCTGCGTGTCAATAATTTAAAAGCCTGTACATCACCAATTTTCCTGTCTCACTGTCTTGTCTTGCGTGAAGTTAAAATGTTTTATAATAGTGAGATGTTACTCATATCCTTAGCCCGACATCCACATATCATATGTGTTAACAAAGTGTGTTTTATAAGTTTACATGTGTTTAAAGCATGTGGGATGGGTATTTTAAGGCTTAAACTAAAAAAATGTTTATTTATATGGTCTTTCTATATCGCGGATTTTCTCCTGTTGCTGATGGGTCTGGAACATAACTTCCGCGATAGGCGGGCAATCACTTGTATTTAAAAACCCGCGAAGTCGTGAATCCGCGAAAAGTGAACCGTGAAGTAGCGAGGGATTACTGTATACGTGTTGCAGGTCTTTTAGATGTTTGTTCCACGTATACCGCTGGGCATGCATTGCATGGTAATGCTGTAAACTGCATTTCTTGTCTCCATGGTTGACCTTTTGTTTTTGGCATTGAAATGGAAAGTCCATAAAGTGTTTGCTGGTTTGTGTGCTGTCTTAATCCCAGATCTTGATGCTTGCTGTACTTTCTGACATGCCACAATGATAAGGGAGGGTGTGGTACATGCAGTGGGGGACAGAGTTGGAGTGTTTAATAAATGTCTTGGGGTAGCAGATTGATGTGAATAGATGAAAAAGATAATGTCTTTCATTCTTTTTTTGTGTCCATTGTGTTACAATGGGTGTTAATCCTTTTGAACAAAGTCATAACACAACACCATTTATGTGATGAAGGGTGGTTCCTGGAATAGTGTATTATTTTTTTCAGCATTGCAATCCTTGCGATAAAAACGTGTAATTAAACCAGTGTGGTTACTTCTTTCAATAGAAATGTCAAGGAAATTGATGTGTCTGTTTGTTTCTTTTTCCATTGTGAATGGGATTGTGGGGAATACTTAGGTGATGTGATTGTAGAATCCATTCAGCTAGTTACTTTTTAATATAATGAATGTGTCATTGATGTTGCGTATCCAGAGTTTAAGTCTGAAATAAGTTAGAGCCGTGCTTTCAAATCACTGCATAACATGTTCAGCTAAAAGTCCTGATAACGGAGATCCGATTAGCATGCCTTCTTTCTGACTATAGTATTTTCCATTAAAATTGGAAGAGGATGTTTTGGCAGAGTGATATTCAATGCATTATGTCCTTAGTGGTTAGCTTTGTTTGTGCTGTTACAGTGGGGTCATTATTTAGTTTAGTTTTGTAAGTAAAGTCTCTGTGGCCAGATAAATTGGGATCATTGATCTCATCACCAGCAATGGATATATTCTTCAGACGCTGTAATGTCATCTCAGTACAATTAACGGAATAATCTGAGTCATATGTTAAATGTTTTGAGTATATGAAAAAGTCTTTTGGATAAGTTGTAAGTTGGTCCACCTGTTAGGCTGACCACAGTACTGAATTTTAATGAGGTCTTGAGGATTTTTGGGAGGCTGTAAAATTCCAGGTTAATTTTACATTAACCTTGTAAGTTTAAATGCTTGTTATTTCAGAGTTTACCCAGTGTGGTGTTGATTTTATTTAAGGTGGTTTTTGTATTCTAAAATTTTATTAATTGGATCCTGCCAGGTTTCAAAAAAGTTTTGCACATCGATCCTGTAAGTGCAAATTACATTTTTTCCAATTTCAAATACAGTAGACCCCTGCGAAGTCGCAGTTCAGGGTTTGACTGCTGCCATGTGACACGTCTCCTGGTGAGTGGGTTTACCACCACTGAGGGAAACGCGGTTTGGGATGGTGAAGGTAGCCAATCCGAGAGCGTTATTCATTTCTCCTTGCTAATGATTGACTGCTGCTTTGTGATGCGTCTCCAGGTGAGTGGGTTTACCACCGCGGTTTGGGATGGTGAAAGTAGCCAATCCGAGAGCGTTATTCATTTCTCCTTGCTGATGATTGACTGCTGCTTTGTGACACGTCTCCAGGTGAGTGGGTTTACCACCGCGGTTTGGGATGGTGAAAGTAGCCAATCCGAGAGCGTTATTAATTTCTCCTTGCTGATGATTGACTGCTGCTTTGTGACGCGTCTCCAGCTGAGTGTCCTCGTGTTTTCCATTTTGTTATTGTTTTGTTATTTTTAAAACGCACATGATGTCGTCGAACTGCTCTGCACCTTCTAAGGCTTCTGGAACTGAGCCTAAGCGCCAGAAGAAGTTTAAAACACTCCAGGAGAAGGTTGATTTGCTCCGGGAACTAAAAAGTTATGCTGCAGTAGCGCGCCACTATGGCATTAATGAAAGCACCGTATGCTACATAAAGAAGAACGAAGCAGTTTCTGTGATAGTGCCAGAAAGGAAAAGACCGTAAGGGATAAAAATATCGTCAGGATGGAACCTGCCTTGGCACTTTGGATCACCGACTGCAGGAAGACGGTAACATCATCCGTGAGAAAGCACGGAAATTGTACCAGCAGTTCGCTACAGGAGACAATGTAGAAACTTCCTATCACAATGTTCCTGAAACCTATAAAGAAAAGCAAGCACGAAACCCCACCAGAAGAAGGCCCATACAAAGATACGACTCCTCCTGAAGTGCCTGAAGAAGAGGCGCCACCCAAGGAGTTTTAAATCTACTAAAGTTTTAAAGCTACTTCATCATCATCATCAATATCATTCATCATTGGTGAGTACCTGTACATTTTATTGTATTTTAATTAAATGAATTTATTATGTATTTACTCTACTTATAACCAAAAAAATGACAGCGCATACCAAAGAAAACGTGCTTGTATGAATTACAGTACGTATAGCGGTAACATCGGTATTTTACATTCTACAACCACGGGAGACATAGCAGTACAGTACTGTACAGTAGACGGGTTTACCTTTGCATTCTGTTTTTAGGTAATAAGGTAATTTTTTAAGTAATGTGTTAAGCTGAGTTTGCAACGAAATTAAAGTGCTTTGGGGGCATACTGTATTTAGGGTTGAAACTATAAAAATAGGCATTTAAAAGGCATTTTTTAACCACATCCAAAAGTCTTGGTTTTTCACACTTCATGGGTGCTCTAGGAACGTAACCCCCGCGAATTTTGGGGGTGTACTGTAATATATAACATCAGTTACCCACTGACTTAAAAGAGGTGAGTTAGAATTCTTCCAGTTGAGCAAGATAAGTCTACATGCCAATGGTGAAGTAAAGGCAATTACAGTTTGTTTGTCCTTCTCCACTTTAAGCCCATCTGAAAGTACACTAAACAGAGCTGTTAATGCATTTACATCATTTAGCAGACGCTCTTATCCAGAGCGACTTACAACAGTGTGTGTTAGTTTTTTTTCGCATACCCCTTGGGGTCAGAGCGCAGGGTCAGCCATTGTACAGCGCCCCCTGGAGCAATTACAGGTTAAGGGCCTTGCTCAAGGGCCCAGCAGAGTAGGATCTCTTTTGGCACTGACGGGGATTCGAACCGGCAACCTTCAGGATACCAGCGCAGATCCTTAGCCTCAGAGCCACCACTCCGCTCCGCAGCATAATGCATTAGGAGAGATTGTAACCTCAGTTTAACACAGTATGTTAAGGCACTAACACTTGGGGATGTGGGACAGGATACCAGTCTTGATGTAGTATTTTGTAATAACTAGGATAGAAGTGAGGGTGTAGAGGTGCTTGTACTGCCAGGGTCCAGTGACCATAATATAAAACAATTTCCAGTGTTTTGGAAGAGCGCAGATACAAAAACTAAAACTTAAGTTTAACTTTGGCAGGTGAAATTTTGAAAACGAAGTATTAAAGGGATAAATTGGGCTAAGCTTTTAAATGTGAGGATGCTGAAGGAGATGTGGAACAGGTATAATCAGCGGGAAATAAAAAAAAAATGCAGTGGGTAAGGAGATAAAATAAAGAAGTTGCAAAGGAAAGAATAGCTGTATAAGGCGTATAAGACTAATAACTCTAATAGTAATCGTAGGGCATATAAGAGCATCAGGGTAGTCATTAAGAAGATTTAAAGGCATTTAAAAATGGATATTGCATATACGGTGAGATTCAGTATTTTATTAGAAAAAACAGTCAAGAAAGATGTAAAGGGTACCAGGAATAGTGAAGGGGAATTAAAATATACAGGCAGTGACATAGCAGATGCTCTAAACTTGCATTTTTCTGAGGTCTTCACAAGTGAGGAAGTAGATAACCTCCTCGGGGTAACGGACTATTAAGGAGGTACTGATTTTTTGGAAATTATATGCTGAAATCAAAACATGTATGATGTTATCAAATGGTTTCTGATAATGAAGATAAATAAGGTTCCACATGAGAGTTTGGGCATCAAACTAAAAGAACTAGGAATACTGTGTAGATGGGTACAAGGAAACTTATCAATCTGGTGAAGGTAGAGTGACTGCTACTATTTTTAAATATATAAATGATTTTGACAGGAATATAAAAAACAAGCTGGTTAAGTTTGCAGGTGATGCCAAAATAAGAGGTTTGGCAGGTAATCTAGAAGCCATTGAAACATTACAGAAGGACTTGGACAGCATACAGGCTTTTGTGGATTTGTAGTAGATGAAATTGAAAGTAAATGTAAAGTATTACACATAGAAAGTAAAAATGTTAGATGTTAATATACAATGGGAGGACTGAATATTGAAAGTACACCTTATATATAAGGTGTATATAGGAGTCATATTGGACTCGTCATTTTCATCTTCCAGACAGTGTTCTGAAGCCATTAAAAAAGGCTAAGAGAATGTAAAAATAATTGGGAAATTTACCTTTCCCTCATTCTGTCACTTTCCTGAATGTATAGTATTGTGTAAGATTTTTTTTTCACTATCTATGTTAATCTGAGAGAACCTGCTTTCCAGCAATTTCTTACTAGGTTAACACACTTTCACAATATTTAAATAATTGATATTTTTAATTCTGGATTATACAATCTTACTGTCAAGAAAAGCTGAAATTTAAGTAAGGATTTTAGGAATTACGTTTCCATTGCATATGTACTAATTGAGGCAAATAAACTGACCGGATGATGTGATTGTTATTAACCAGGAAGTTCTTTAAGTGGTATCAAGTGACAAAATCTGAAAAAATATACAGTAGTCTATGTAGGTAAGCAATAAAATAATGAAATTTAATCAATGCTAACTGAATGTGGTTCATAAGCCTTGAGCACCTTTATTCTTTTATAACATTCTATATCTGTGCCTTACAATTCCTGTCCACAGTCTGTGATTTTTCAAACTGTATACCAAGTGTGACATAACCTACACTCAGTGCATTTAGACATTGTTTTTTTTAAAGCCAGTGTTTTTATATGGAGAATACTTCAGGTATTATTATATATAGCCGACGCCCGCCGGAGCATATGGCGGTGTAAGAATAGGAACGGAAAACGGTGAGAAAGGAATTCAGAAATCAAGAAGAAATAAATACTTCTTGAAAGACGCAGTGTGCATGTAGAATTTCCGGCCAAGCAGGATTACATGTGAAAAATAAATCAGGCTTACAGAATTTACGTACTATGGCCATGGCATCCTGATAGTTTTGTTGCATGTATCTTGGACTTCCTGGAAATGTGGATGGTAATATAATTTTTCCTACACGTACATTATTTTCAGCGTTTGCTTGCAGTGCGTCTGATAGCCCTTTGTATTGTTCCACGCGCAGATCTTGTTGATATAATCTGAGATAGTTGAGATGCATGCCCTCTGTTTTAACATACGCATCTACGACGTACTGTTGGAATAGTGTAAAATTGGCATTGAGTAAGCCTTATTTGCTTGGCGCTTCTTTTATCGGGAACATGTTGTAAATCTTTGTGCCAGTCAATGTCTCCATAAGGGAATAAAAGTGGGTAAACTATAGGATCGCAATTCATATTGAGCGTGGAAATCTGTTTACAGGAGTTGCCTATGGGATAGATGCAAATGTCCCTTTCAGCAGGCGTTTCGCCATCTTCTCCGACAAAAATCGCTGCAACATCGGTGTGACATGTCGGGGCATTGTATCGTCGTAAATCCTGCCCAGGGTTTTCCTTGAAAACCATTCGTACAGATGCTGTTGGATTAGACTGAGCGATTTCATGCATGTGTTTGTATGATTTAGCGAAGGGGTTGATGGTTCTGAGCATGGAATCTAGCTGGAGAAGTACATTTTGCTGCATGGAGCAGAGTTTGCTTTATTTTGTAAGCGTACATCAGTAGCTTGCACTATGTCAAAAACATACAACTGTCCATATCCTGGAGAGGTAGAAGTGTTAGCGTATAATGGAGAGATTTGGTGATTAAATTTGCCCGTGTATTTTAAAACGGTATGGTCCGTGGCCAGGAGGTTGAGTTATCTGTGCACCCATGGAAGCAAACGCTAGAGAAGAGTTGTATTCTCGAATGTGTTCATGATAATTTTTAACTTCTGATGTTTGCTGTGTAAGAAGCTGTTATAAAGACACAGGTGGCTCCCGCAAAGGTGGTAAAGCTATTTTACCGTTGTGGCAGCACCTCGAGTACTTGTTGGATGTATTACGCTCAGCCGGCCATTATAGTGCATGACATGGAAGAGGACGAATAGGAATCGAGAAATGCCGTGTCAGCTGGGTGTGGGCGGGACCAGTTTTGAAGTGGAAGCAGGACGAACCAGAAGAGAAATATATATATAAGAGATAATAATATAAATGTAATGAATTATTATTATAATGTTTAACATGAATTGTGCATATTTATTGTGTTTACTTTGTTACTACCTTTTTATCTTATAATAGGAACAGAAATTCTGAGCCCCTCTGCCCGCATCATCTACTCTACGTTGGGAGTGTGCCTGTTTTTTGCTATTGGTTATATGATACTTCCAGGCCTTGCTTTCTTCCTCAGAAGCTGGAGAATGCTTCTCCTGGCTTTATCTATGCCTGGGCTACTGTATATTCCCCTTTGGTGGTAAGTATGCAAATACATTTTAACTATGTTAATTGACACTTTTTTTTGGTATTTTTTAAATGTAAATGTTTTAACTTTTTACAATAAAACACCTGCATGAGAAAACCTTAGTCAGCTGAAGGACAAAGCTTTCATTGCACTAGAAATTAATAAATAAGACCAAATGAATCCTCTACATTAATATGTCTCAAATTATTAGCTGTTAGAAACTATACATAAGTAAACTGGAAGATTTTCATAGATATATTGAAGCATATTTAATTAAAGTATTTCATTATAGTCCTCTCAACAGGTGTGTTGTATCACTATACAGTATGTACATTTATATTCATAATTATTCCTATTAATTTTGTTAATTAATAAGAGGGATATTGAATGAATTGTGCAAGTCAAGAGACATGTGTGCTTTTTGCATATACAGTGTAACAACATTAGTACTGGTTTATAATTAATCAGGAATCCTGGCTTTTACATTTTGATGTTGAAATAATTTGAAGTAAATTTAATACATTACCTTAGTGACCCTAAAATCTGCATTAACTGAGTTCAGTAAATGGATGGATGGATGGATGAATACATCCATCACAACATTGACTTTGCAGTAGAATGGCATATTGACAATGTAAAATAATGTGTGATCATAACATTTTTGAAGATTTGTGCATAGTGGTTGCTGATAAGCAGTTGAAAAATAAAGTATGTTTTTAAGAAGTACAGGTGTAATTTTAGTAGCAAAAGTAGTTTTTGCATTTCTTCATATGCCAATTGTGAATGATGTTCTTCAAGACAAAGTAACATAAATGACCACGGATTTGATGAGGTCAATGAGGTAAACATGCTATTATTATTTTTTATATTAGCCAGGTAGCTTTCAAGAAAAGATCAATTAGTATTTACCTACTCTCTAATTTTATATGTTTTATAGGGTTATCGTTGTTAAATATACAAAGTATAGTGAAATTTTATACTTGCATATACTAATAAACATGTAGCATGATGCCACTCTCCAGTGCAATGGTTAGTGAGTACAAATACCTTACCTTGAAACCTCAGTCTTCCATACCTAAAAAATCTCAGAACACATGAAAAGGTATTGGCAGATTAATATATTTTAAATGTATTAGCTAAGGTACCTATAAAATGGAAAGGTGAAAAATAATTTGAAATTGCAGGTATATAATACCAAACTTTACTGCCCTTAAACTTCTTGCTTTTACTAAATATTTTTTGTAAGTATTGTAAAGCTTCTTTTTCGTAATAATTTTAGTTTTTTTTCTTATGCTTCAAAGATCCCCCCTCCCCCCTCATCATCTTGCAATAAAATACCCTTTGGGCGATGACAAAGATGGGGAGTGAAATGCTTGATTAAATTTAAATGTAATAGAATCAAACCGGGGTTTCATGGTTGAAAATACAACAGAATATGATGGATAGCATGTTTGCCAAAGTGGAAAAATTGAGTACTTTAACCATAAATAATGGATCTTCTCTTTTTGACTGACTGAATTTCTCAGCTTACTCAAATAGCTACTCAATTCACAAAGTAAAAGGAAGCTGCAGTGCCAAGACTGAACTCTTGACCAGCGAATGAGGGGGAGAAGTTGAGTTTTCAATTCAAAAAGTCATTCCCTTGAGGCTTTAGGTTTCCTGTTTATGATATCTGCTGATAATTCTGGAAATACCAATAAAACAATAGTGGCTTCATGTTCCTTGACTTTGCAAAAGGTTAAGGACTACGGATTACTGGATACTGGTTCCAGCACCCTGAGCCGCATTGTTGGACTTGTCCCTCTGGTACTAGAGGTGCGGTGAAAGAGATCGATCACATTCTCGTGGCCAGACACTGAAGGCTCTTACAAAACTGCAGGGTGTACAGAAGTGCCCAGTTTGTGAGTTCTGACCATAGATGTGTTGTTGCTACTCTAAAAATCCAGCTTAGGTCCAATACGCTACCACCTACTAGGAAAATGAGGCTGGACCTGGCCACACTCTAAGATCAGGCTGTTTGCATACAGTTTTTGTGAGGAATTTACCGACTTGGGTGTGACTGCCGATCCTAATGTGATGTGGGTGACCTTCCGTGACAAGATCCTGAGGGTTGTTGCATGCAGTTTTTGTGAGGAATTTACTGACTTGGGTGTGACTGCCGATCCTAATGTGATGTGGGTGACCTTCCATGACAAGACCCTGAGGGTTGTGTTATTGTTACCAGTGTTCTCAGAAGGAGGCATTTCATCTCACAGGGCACTCTGGATATCATCAAGACAAGACTAGTCACAGCGCACAGCTTGATGGCAACTCCGGTCTGTACTGGGAACTGAGAAGGATGGCTGCAAGGGCTCTGAGGGCAGATGAGGCATTTGTTAGAGGAATCTGTGAGCTAGTGATACACCATTTATGGTCTAGTGACCAAGTCCTTCCAAGGAATCAAAGCATCATACATATACGAATCTGTTCCTCGGAGAGTTGCAGTCAGGGCAGCGGCTGATGGAACGGTCCTAATGGGTGACACTGCAGTTGTGACCCAGTGGGCTGGCTACTATGAACCCCCCAATCTCACTGAGATTACACAGGGGATGAACCAGCAGTGGTATCCGGGGTGAACTTCTCCAGGCTGGTGGCTAGGTTGTCCTCTTGGCATTCCAAGCAATCTTTGCTTCCATTTGGTAGATGGGCGTCATCCCAACTGACTGGTAAATGGGACTTGTCTTCCCTATCAGGAAATGGAAGGGTGATCGCCTGGATTGCAGCAACTACTGGGGGATAACACTGCTCTTGGTGCTGGGTAAGGTCCTTGCTAGTGTCCTCCTCAATGGGATCTGTGATCACTCGCTCACCTACCATCGACTGGAGCAGTCTGCTTTTATGCCTAAAAGTCTACCATTGACTGCATCCTGGCATTAAGGGTTCTCATAGAGCGCAGATGCAAATATTGGCAGAGTTTCTTTGCAGCCTTTGTCAATTTTTCGTAAAGCGTTTGACTCTGTTGATTGAGCTGCCCTTTGGGACGTTCTGAGACTTTGCGGGATCCCCTCCAGGTTGCTGGTTATCATGGCCAGCCTGGTGCTGTGAGTGCTGTGCAGAGTGGAGGCAGAACCTCTGCGTTTTTCCCAGTTGATTCTGGGGTTTGTCAGGGTGGGTTCTTGCTCCTACTCTGTTCAATGTTTGCATGGACTGGGTGTTGGGCAAGGTCTTGGGGTCCAGCAGCTGTGGCGGATCCGTTGGTGAAGAAAGATTCATTGATCTTGACTTTGCTGACGATGCTGTGATCTTCAGAGAGTCAGGGGAGGCTCTAATCAGGTGCTATCAAGAAACTGAGTGAGAAGTGTGAGTGTCTGGGCTTGTGAGTGTCCTGGGTAAAAACCAAGATCCAGGCATTTAATGACCTCTTAGGCACAGCCATCAACAGTGTGTCTGTCTGTGGAGAGAGTGTCAACCTTGTCGAGAGGTTTACTTACCTCGGCAGCGATATTCATGTTTCTGGCGACTCTTCCTATGAAGTCAGTAGATGGATTGGAAGAGCATGGGGGGTCATGAGGTTGCTGGAAAGGGGTGAGTGTTGCTCCCGATATCTATGCAAAAGAATGAAGGTGCAAGTCTTTATAGAGTCCTGGTGCTACCTGTTCTGCTATATGGTTGCGAGACATGGACGCTATCCAATGACCTGGGAAGAAGACTGGACTCCTTCACTACTGCGTCTCTTTGGAGAATCCTTGGGCACCGCTGGCTTGATTTTGTGTCGAATGAGCGATTGTTCATGGAGCCCTAAATGAGGCACAGTAGCTGCATTGTGAGGGAGTGTCAATTACTGCACTACAGTCATGTGTCATGAATCCCAGAGGATGATCCGGCTCACAGGATCCTCATTGTTGAGGACCCATATGACTGGACCAGGCCAAGGGGACACCCATGTAACACTTGGCTGCAGCAGATAGATGGTTATTTTCAGAGAATGGGACTCGTCCATGTGTCTGCCTGGGGGGGGTGTGCCAACAAGGATCCCAAAGCGGTTTCATTATGTGGTGGGTGCAGCAATGTACTGTACCAGTGTATGCTCCCCAACTTAACCTGAGCATATGCTAATAGCACGTTGGCGCACCCACCACATGACGAACCACCTGTATTGGGACCTGAGTGCAGTAGGTGAAACCTCTGCACCACAGTTGAACGGTGTGAGGTTTTTTATGGTGGATGGAGTGCCAATCCTGCCACCAACCCCAAAGTTTTCCCTGTAAGTTGGAGAACCTGCGTGCAGGGCCATATGCAGATTGATGTCATACTCAGGACGGAGCAATTGCAGGTTAAGGACCTTGCTTAAGGGCCCAATGGAGCCACTTCTGGTGTTTACAGGATTTGAACTGGCAACCTTCCGATTATCGGTGCAGATCCCTAGCCTCTGACCCACCACACCGTTCCATATAGTCTGAACTTTATGTAGTGCTGCTATATATAGTTTGTATTACGGAGACCAAAACTGCAAACAATGTTCCAGATGAGGTCTAACAAATAGGTTATAAAGCTTTAGTATAACTTCTTACTAGACCTCATAATCTCTTCTACACACTGTCCACTATGACTCCCAGTTTCTTCTCATAAAATTAGTTATGATCAGTATCATGATTATAGGTGCAGTAGGTGAGGTAAAATGGATGCTCATGGCCAAACGACTTTGCAGGCCAACAGCCTCTGCTCTTTGCCATTTTACACGAGTAACCACACCTTTTTTCCTTTCCTAGATTTCTCTTGTTTAATGTTACTAGGACTTAGGAAAGAATAATGGAATGTAAAATGAGGTAAGGCCTAGTTAAGATTACAAGGGCCAAACTAGTTACACATGAACCATACACAAAATTGATTATAAAGTAGGATGAAAAGCTCTAGGATTCAGCAAAGGATCTGTTTCCCATTAACTGTGCGCAGGGAATCGAAGGAAGTAAATTAACCTTTTTCTTTCAAATAAAAAAAAATGTTGGGCATTTAAAATACATTGGCATTATCGGGGGAAGGAAAATATGTGAAGACTTTGTAAGTTCAACACCTAAATAGTATATAAAAAAGAATAATCAAAAATTGTATGATTAGAGGAAGTACTGGACTTTAGTGTCAGTTAGCATGAGTTCTGTGTTTTTGCCATTTAATTTTAAAAAGCTGTGCTTTCTCCGGGAATATATTTCTTCAAGATAAGACATGGGCTGTGAGAACCCTGAACATCCACTTTTTACAGCAAATAATGCTGTGGCCACTATGGGGCACCCAGAGCCCAAACACCAGACACAACTCAGCCACACACCAATAAAACACCTCCTTCACTCTGTGTGTCTCCTCTGTGAGTACTGTCCAGTTTCCTTTTGACTCTGACTCCCCACATGAGGCGAGATGCCTACTTTTATGTTGGACCTGGGAGCACTGCAAGGCATGCTGAAAGCACTTCTGGGTCATATGGAAGCTCTCCAAAATAGGGAGGTCCATAATTCACAGCGACCCCCTGCTGCACCTAACAACATTTATTTATACAGTAATCCCTCGCTACTTCGCGGTTCACTTTTCGCGGATTCACGACTTCGCGGGTTTTTAAATACAAGTGATTGCCCGCCTATCGCAGAAGTTATGTTCCAGACCCATCAGCAACATGAGAAAATCCGCGATATAGAAAGACCATATAAATAAACATTTTTATAGTTTAAGCCTTAAAATACCCATCCCACATGCTTTAAACACATGTAAACTTATAAAACACACTTTGTTAACACATATGATATGTGGATGTCGGGCTAAGGATATGAGTAACATCTCACTATTATAAAACATTTTAACTTCACGCAAGACAAGACAGTGAGACAGGAAAATTGGTGATGTACAGGCTTTTAAATTATTGACACGCAGAGCGACAAGCAGCACAAAGCCAGCGCAAAGTCCACTTTTCCTTAGCGTTCATTCAGCTCCCCACCCCTTGACAATGCGAAGTGGCAAGAGCGTACTGCGCCTCCGGGGAGGGGGGGGGTTGAGCGAACGTGCGTTCAGCTCTCACACACACACTCCTCACGCAGAGCGACAAGCAGGCATTTTGGCAGAAGCAGCACAAAGTCCATTTCTGCTCAGCGTGAGTTCAGCTGCCCCCCAACACAAAGCGAGTGCAGACACAGACGTCTGATCGCTGCGTGCAGTGCGCAGTGTTGGTCTGAGGTGTTTAAGAATGTAGAAAGTGTTTAAGAGCATAGGAAGTGTTTATAAGAGCATGGGAAAGGTTAACAAGAGAATGAGAAAGGTTTATAAGAGTGTGGGAAGGGTTTATAAAGCCTTAAAATATGTATAAATAATAAAATAAATATAGGTCGCTACTTCGCGGATTTTCACGTATCGCGGGGGGCTCTGGAACGTAACCCCCGCGATAGGTGAGGGATTACTGTATAGCACATTTTCATACAAATTAATGTAGCTCAAAGTGCTTTACATGATGAAAAAAAGAGAAAAAAAGACAAAGTAAGATTTAAAATAAGACAACACTAATTAACATAGAATAAGAGTAAGGTCCGATGGCCAGGGAGGACAGAAAAAACAAAAAAATTCCAGACGGCTGGACAAAAAAAAATAAAATCTGCAGGGTTTCCAGACCATGAGACCGCCCAGCCCCCTCTGGCATAAACTTAAAAATTACCTATGTAATTATATTCTGAAAAATGGTTCCAAAACCATTTGGGAACTATTTCATAAAAATTGAGAAGATGTTGTT
Source organism: Erpetoichthys calabaricus (assembly GCF_900747795.2). Classification (NCBI taxonomy): domain Eukaryota; kingdom Metazoa; phylum Chordata; class Cladistia; order Polypteriformes; family Polypteridae; genus Erpetoichthys; species Erpetoichthys calabaricus. Next base: position 23,039,012 of record NC_041404.2, read on the forward strand.
AGAGTCTGTGATGGTCATCACATGACTCTGTTAATGTATCCAGCCTTTTTTTTTTTTCTGCTTTTCTTCCCTCCTGCTATTTTATTTCTCGCACCAGAGGACTGTTCAGTGTCATCTTAATTTTTGCCCTCATCTCGTGGCCTCTTTCTTTTTTCTCAATAGCCTCTCTTAGCTCAATCCATGCAAATCTCTGTGCTTCACTCACTCACTCCACCAGTAACATGACTTCTTCCTCTTGTGTTGGGAATGCAGGCAGTTTCTTACCAATCAGGTGGTCTATTCTCTGGAACAACTCTACATCATACTGAGTAACAAAAGTGATTGATTTGCCTGATCTTCCAGCTCTTGCTGTTCGTCCCACACTATGGATATAGTCCCAATGACTCTGACAGGGTCTCCCCTCCATACAAAAATTCCCAGGCAAACCTACTGGTTGCAAACTGGGATCAAGCTGGGGGACCAGCTGTTCAAAATATCCATTTGTCCCTTGTCCATCCATTATCTGTGGAGTGTTTCGTTATAAATAGATTGTTAGTTATTCAAAGAGCAGAGCAGTTTCACAGCTATGCTGCACCCTAAGGTCAGGCTGAAACAGTTCCATAAGTTTATTAGAAGCTAAGTAACTAGTGAGTTGAAAAGTTATAACACCATTGAGACCTTTAGTAAGTAATAGATTGGAAGAAAATAATTCAGAATTTTTGTTTGAGGTTACAAAAGCAATTTTGCTTGCATTGGTGGTGTTTTATGGTCTATGTATGTATTTGTTGTTTCTGTAATAGCCAGCATTATTGTATGAGGGCACGATTTCTTAATTGTGACGGGGGTGCCATCCCCTACACAACTGGTAGGCCACCATTTACAGATCAGGTTATTGATGGATGTAGATGAAATTTATGAGAGTTTTATAAAAGCTGAACAGGAGGGAAAATGGAAGAATGTAAGAGAATGACTTATTGGAATCAGTAGATTATTTAGGTTTTTATCATAGAAAAAAATGTTTTTTTCTTATATTCTGTTGTGGAAGAATTAGTAATGGAAGGAATGGCAGGTTAAAATATAGCTTAAGTGCAGTAGTTTTATTAGAAGCAGGGCTTGGGTTAAAACTGACTGACTTACCATGGTCCAACTTCTGCCTCCCCTCTGTGAGGTGAATTGCATCTACATCTGTGCCCTCAATTCTGGGGTACAGGAATCCTCTGTAACTTCTGATTGAACCGGTATTGTCTTGTTTATCACTTCAGCTGTGTATTACTCTAGAGTAGAGATCTCCCAAGAACCGATACTTTGGTATCGAGTCAATACCAAAATACTGAAAAACATAATAGTACTCCCCCCCCCCCCCCCCCCAATGAAAGTTGGTAGTGCACTCATGCGTGACTGCAAGTAGATAAATTACTCCAGAAGGCACAATAGTACATGGGGGGGGGGGGGGAAACATGAGTAAAAACTACACATGAAAATGGTTCACAGTGCTACAGCACTGCATTAGCAAATCTCGAAAAGACAAAACACAGATTTCACATCTAAAAATTCTTTGTGTTCTATGCAGGAGAATTTCATTACATTATTTCCAGAATCATGTTTATAATTTTTTAAAAAAGGCAAAATACACCAACATAAGCTTTTGATTTTGCCACTTTTACTACATTGCAGAGCTAAAACAGAAATAGATTTGTGTATCCTTAGAAAATGCAGTGAAGTGCCCAATTAGATGGGAGTTGTAACTGTTTAACTTGTAGATGATGAAATTAATCACTTTTTAATACAGTGTCCTACACAATCCCGACAATGGAACAAACGCTTTGCATTCATTCTCTGATTGGAAATCTGGAGATGTCAGTCCAAACATCTATCCATTTTCTAAACAGTTTATACAGTGCAGGATTGTGGGGGAAACCTCACATACAGCCACAATTACACATATAGGACTTTCGGGCATAGGAAGAAACTGAACACCATTGCTAACATCAGTTGCAGCCAGTAAAAATCAAAGTGGCTGCTTGACTTGTGTCCACCAAATATGAAAAAAATTGTTCCATTTGTTATTAGCAAAATATTATTTATTTAGTGCTTCAAAGCACATCACTCTAGTAACATGACACTGCTTTAACAGAAATGCATCACTGAGACACACAGAGATACAGCAATGTAGGCAAAACAGCATACTGAATATGAATCTACAAATGCTAAATTCGTGTCACTTGTTTGGTTTCTGAAGGCAAACGTATGGTTATGAGTACACCCTCTAACATGTCAACGACTATAGAAGGTGCACATGTAGCTTGTCATATATTTGAATGGTATGTTGGTGAACGTAATGCAGTCTCTCAGTTGCAATTAATTGTAAAAACAAAGGCTCTTTTTTACAAGAGGTCTTGAATAGTGAATTATCGTAAAACTGACAAGTCTGATTTCACACAGGAAAACCTTGGAGTTGGAACAAATATGTTAAAAAAAAAAAAAAAAAAAAGAACAGATTTGGACAGTTAAAGCACCAGGAGTTTGTTAAAATAAATTACTCATTAGTAAGTTTTTTTTTGCTAGCTGATGATGCAAATATAAACCGTACAACAGTAAATGCTAAGATACCTGATGGAGTTTATAAGCATGTTTTTATAAAAACAGCTTTCATTTAAGCTTAAATTTAAATTAAATTATCATGAATTGGAATTCACTAATTCAAAAGTAAAAATATAGCAATAGTTGAATTTTTATTTTTAGTATTACCTTTTAAGCAGTGTTTTTCAGTTACTGGAGAGAAAATATCAGAGAATAAATTTAAAATGTGCATATGGTGAGATAGATCTGGTACTTCACAGTGTTGTCATTCTTTACAGTATAAATCTTATGCTGAAACTCCCCCATGATTATAACATTCCCTCAGTTTGTTATGTTGGAGTCCCCATGGCCATCACAAGTTAAATTCAAGCTTTGCATTGTAATTTGATATTTATGAATGCCAATACTAGTTTATTTAAAATGATATCTAGGCAAAGATTCTATTTTAAGTTTCCATCTGCCGTTTTTATTTATATATTTTGTATTCTAGTACAGAAAAAGGCACAATATTGTCCACTTGAACAATGGAGGTACTTTTACAGTAATCCCTCGCTATATCGCGCTTCAACTTTCACGGCTTCACTCTATCGTGGATTTTATATGTAAGCATATTTAAATGTATATCACGGATTTTTTGCTGGTTCGCGGATTTCTGCGGGCAATGGGTCTTTTAATTTCTGGTACATGCTTCCTCAGTTGGTTTGCCCAGTTGATTTCATACAAGGGACGCTATTGGCAGATGGCTGAGAAGCTTCCCAACCAGAGCACGTATTACGTATTAAATAAAACTCCTCAAATATATTGTGAGCACGGGGGCTGTTTGCACCCCTAGAGGACACGGCCGCTGCTCAAAAAACGCTGAAAGATTACCTTCACTGTGCTCCCTTCTTTGCTGGGCTTACATGTGGCTGCTTTGCAAGCGATATGCTTCCAGCATGGTGCTTCCCATACTTAAAAGATCAAACAGCACGTATTGATTTTTGATTGTTTGCTTTCCTCTCTCTCTCTCTCTCTCTCTCTCTCTCTCTCGCTCTGACATTCTCTGCTCCTGACGGGAGGGGGTGTGAGCAGAGGGGCTGTTCGCATACTAGCCTAGAGGATACAGACGCACCTCCAAAAAATGCTGAAAAATGCTTGCTCCCTTCCTTGCAGCTACTTTGTCCGGCGGTGCTTCGCATACTTAAAAGCCAAACAGCCCTATTGATTTTTGACTGTTTGCTTTTCTCTCTCTCTCTCTCTCTGATGCGCACTCCTTTGAAGAGGAAGATATGTTTGCATTCTTTTAATTGTGAGACGGAACTGTCATCTCTGTCTTGTCATGGAGCACAGTTTAAACTTTTGAAAAGGAGACAAATGTTTGTTTGCAGTGTTTGAATAACATTCCTGTCTCTCTACAACCTCCTGTGTTTCTGTGCAAATCTGTGACCCAAGCATGACAATATAAAAATAACCATATAAACATATGGTTTCTACTTCGCGGATTTTCTCCTTTCGCGTGGGGGTCTGGAACGCAACCCCCGCAATGGAGGAGGGATTACTGTACCTTGTTTTTCTCTGTCTCACTCTCTCTCTGTCTCTCTCTCTGACATTCTCTGCTCCTGACGGAGGGGGTGTGAGCAAAGGGGCTGTTCGCACACTGGCCTAGAGGATACGGACGCTCCTCTAAAAAATGCTGAAAGACTACCTTTACATTGTACATCCTTGCAGCTGCTTTTTCTGGCGGTGCTTCGCATACTTAAAAGCCAAACAGCCCTATTGATTTTTTTTGCTTTTTTCTCTCTCTGACATTCTCTGCTCCTGACGCACACTCCTTTGAAGAGGAAGATATGCTTGCATTCTTTTAATTGTGAGACGGAACTGTCATCTCTGTCTTGTCATGGAGGACAGTTTAAACTTTTGAAAAAGAGACAAATGTTTGTTTGCAGTGTTTGAATAAAGTTCCTGTCTCTCTACAACCTCCTGTGTTTCTGTGCAAATCTATGACTCAAGCATGACAATATAAAAATAACCATATATACATATGGTTTCTACTTTGCGGATTTTCACCTTTCGCGGGGGGGTCTGGAACGCAACCCCCGCGATAGAGGAGGGATTACTTTATTGTAAAAAGGTAGCAAAAGAGATTTCTGTTTTTGCTATGGCGTCAAATACATATCGCGAATTGTGAAATTTCACTGGTATTGGTATCAAATATAAAAATTCTGGCATTGTGACATCTCTTCTGCTGAGAACAAAGCATTATCATGTGCTCTATGCCATCCTGTTAAAATCTTTTTAAGAAGACTTGGAGTTTTTGCTTCTAGCTATTTAAGAAATGTATGTAATATAACCTTTTGCAGTAAATCAATGTTATTCATTCAGGAATATCTATTAAAAAAGATGTAAAGCTGTCAAAATATTCACTTAAATCTTCTTCAGGTTTCTGCTTATATTGTTCAAATTTTACTCAGTTAAGTTATACAGGATATTTAGTTTCAGTTTGTTTTACAGCTTGGGTAAATCATGGATTGCTGTTTTATATGCTGGTTTAATCCTTTTTAGTCATATTTTTTGATAGTTTTTATTTTAGTCCAAGTATATTTACTCCGCACACCCTTAAATATGCATGACTCTGCACAATATGTGTCGGTTTTAAAACAACTAATTTCCTGTGTGCTGGACTCATCCTCTCAAACAAAGTCTCCGACATATTTAAAAAGCTGACCTAATTTTAAAATCTATAAGATTATATTACCATATTACCAGGCCTGCCATAGCTTTATTTCTCCATGTAATTAGGATACAAGTCAAAGAGTGTTAGATTGTTTAAAATCAATTCATTTAACACATCTTTGGTTGTGTGTGTTATACTGAAGAAACCCAAAAATTCATCTATCAATCACAATATATTGCCCTTGCAAAGCATCTGCATAGTACAGAAACAGCAACTTGTTCGGTATTACTTATGCTGACATTTTTATCAACTGTCAATCAGAACCAACTGGAGTTTTAACATTTATGTAGAGCGTTGTCCTGTATTTGTTCAGTGAATTTATTATGAAATATGGATGCAGTGGTTAGCATTCTTGGGAGCTACCACACTCTGGTTCCTCCCTTTTTTGTTTAATCTCCCTTTGCTCAATATTCCAAAAAAAATTAATAAATACTTAAGTGTCCATGTGCCCACATACTGGTAAATTCTGTTTATCACAAACTGCAGTTAAAGGATAAATTCCACATATGTTCAACTATATTTCTTCACAAACTTGGTATATATGCATTTGCCACACAAAATTGTTAAGTTAAGCGGTTTCTATAAAAAATAAAAAAACATTTAGCCAGTCCTGGCATTTTATAATAGAACCTTATAGGGCTTGGGATGCTCTGAACACAAAAGCCTAAAAACTTACCGACACCTCTTTGCCAAGACACTAAAGAATGCCCAGATAGCTGACATGGCACCACCCTAGCTGCCATGGTGGCAGCAGCACATCCTGGGCTTTCTGGCACCAGGCTTCCTGCTGACCTGTTGAACCCTACCCCCAACCCTTCCCAGCTGCTGCCTCTTTTCCAGTTCCTTTACAAATGGGTAGGTGGCCCCAGTGTCTTTCACTCTGCTCCTCTTCCACTGACTCAGACCCCAGGGGCTTCATGCATAAGGCCGTGCGTAGAATTCGCACTATAACATGACGTAAGCACAAAAGCGGAAATGTGCTTACGCACAAAAAAATCCAGATGCATAAAATCTGTGCGAACGTCAACTTCCACGTTCTTCCGCTCCATAAATCCTGGTCAGCGTGAAAAGTAACGCACATGCACACGCCTGCTGTCCTGCCCCAAACTCCTCCCAGAATTACGCCTCTTTGAATATGCAAATCAATATAAGTAGCCCTTAAGCTCAGCCTTCTGTGAAAAGGTAATGGCAAAAGCAAGAGGGAAAATAGAAGAATTTCAGCGAATACCAAGTGCAGGCAAGGAAATACTTACTGTTTGTTGGTTTAAACAGTGGTATAAACAACAAAAGGAAATTGATCGAATGACATAGCGTGTCGGAGAAACTCGAAAGCTCACGTTCACACAGTCGCACAGTGCCCGAAATAAAAAAAGAAGTTGTCACATATCAAAGTGAAAAGGCGAGTTGTAGCCCACCATCTGAGTGTCATATGAAAACTTATTAGGGTACAGAGAAAAAAAAAAGGCAGACAGTGGGGGGAAAAGCATGAAATGTCAACTTTATTCTCTAAATTTCTACTTTAATCACGTATTTTTATTTTGTCATTAAAGTAGAACATCATAAACTTCACCTTAAAATCGTTTAATATACTAGTTTCTCAATCCCATCGTAACTAAAGTAGCACGTTAAATGCTTTGTTTTGTATTTGATCTTCTATGTGCTCTGTGTGTGAATCACTACATGCTTCTGGGCTTTCTCTTCCTCTGACAGGACACAGAATCCATTACATTCGTGATATTACAGCTCTCTGAATAATTAAAATACTAAGATGTATACATGATATCATTTTCATGATGATAGGAGTTAAAGCATGTTATTAAACATGGGAACACAGTGGTGCAGTTATTGTTAATGTCTTACGCAAGATGCTTGCTGCGCCATGCGCGATCTTCGATGAAATAATCTACTGCAGCAGTACTGTCTCTTTCAAATGTACTAACCTCCAATTCCTGTCCTTACTTTTCTTTCTCCAAATACCCATTCGCCACATAATCGGCTCTGTAATAGACGTTAAGCCATCTGTAAGCTTAAAACGCTGATTCTTCAAAACTTTTAAGGAACATCGAAATATCTTCGTAGTATGTGTTTAATTATTCTATCCATCTGTCCTTCCAGTGTCGCGTCAGCATCATTAAGAATACAGCGCGAGGCAGGAATAATCCGTGAACTAGCTAGCGCTGCTGCTCAGTGAGTGGCTCACTGGCACATCCCTCCTGTGTCACTGTGGCTGCTGGAAGCTCCTCACTGTCCTTCTTTCCAAGTGTCCCTAGCACATCCCCGAACAACTGATTTCCATCACTTCACAGGTCTATTCCTGTTTCCTATTGGAATTCTTTCCTGAGGTTCCCAATTGTGTAGTCAAAGTGGAGGGAGGATTCCTCCTCAGGGGTATGTGTTGGGGATGTGGTATCCTTGGCTGCACAAAAGTGCTCTGGCTGTACAGCTGCTTGTTATCGGCCACTTCAGGAAGATCACAAGGCCTTGCTGCTCATGGCTAACAGATTGTGAATAGGTTGTTGGTACTGTGCCCTTGACCAGCTCCATGGCCATGATCACAACCATAACCAGCAATCCTTCCTTGATTATTCATTTTAATTTATATTAAAAGAAAACACAATGAAGAATACAACACTGTTGTAAGGGGTAAAAACTAAGGGAAAAATTAATGTGAAAGTAAAGTATAAAATATACAAGCACAGAAAACAAACAAGAATCACAGAGAACAAATACTACTATTTTTAACCCCCACAGAAAAAACACAGTAAACATCCACAAACTTGCAAAAAGTACAAAAAAAAATCTGAATGTTGCTCCAAACAACAACTAAAAACGAAATCGCAATAGCACAGAACAATACCTTTGTCTATCTGCATCTCTCAATCCAGTAACACTATGACTGACTGAGACCCACAGACGGGATCAGCATTATATACTTGGAGGGACTTGGAGGGCTGTCCCATTCAACTCGAACTGTTGCTGTTTTATGATGTCACACTGGCCTCTTTATCTAAACCAGATGCACAGCGAATTTCTAGGAAAACACCCGGAGGACAAGGTCACTGGTGGAAACAACATATTCGCTTTGGTGGATTTCATCAATGCTTGTAACCAATTAAACAAATGCATTTGCACCTTACACTTGTATAAGCTTTGTAAAGAATTAAATGCTATAAAGACATGTAACACTTGTTATACAAACATATACAGTATATAATTTTTAAGGTTGCTATGGCAATTATATTTTTATAGAGTACTCCGCAGGGGATGCCACCAACCCAGTAGAAATAGAAAGCACAACAGCTGAGAAGGAGACCGCAGGTGGAACATGAACTTATGCTGGCACTGGACCAGAGTGCTTGAGTAGGCTGCAGCTGACGGCCTTGCTCATGTGTCAGCTGCCTACAGCCTTTTACAGTGCTTAATAGTGGGGCAGATTTCTGGACAAATAATCACATTATTCTTCTAATCTTTAATCATCATCCTCTTAAGTCATCATTTACACTTTTATTACGTTTCTTAGTCTCTCTGTGATGGAAATTTAAAGTTCTTAACAAAGGAACCATCACTCAGGAGAATTTAGATATTTAAAGATTTTACTCACTTTATGTACAACTTGTGAACACCTCCACTATAACAAGTAAAGATTTCCTGCTTGAGACATGCAACAGTAAAAATTCAGCCAGTATCAGAGCACAGTTCCAGTTATTTATTAACATTGAATGGAGCAGTAAGATTCTCTCTGTTTGTTACATTATTGTATTTTTCTCAAATAAAAATGTATTCAAAAATTAAAAAATGCATTAGATTGAGCAATGGTGCCAGTTCAACTAGCTGACGAACTGGGAGAATGAAAGGTGCAAATGGCTGCAAGTGATGTATGATGATGCTTTGAATTAACTGTTTTAGGCATTGTTTTGGGCATTGTAACACTAAAACAATCTATTGAACACATAAATGAGTCAAATTTTCCCTCACCAACCCAATGGCATGGATTTTATATCCATTAATGGATGGATGAAACATTAATAATGTACAATTGCACGGAACATGCAAATCACACACACTGTGTTATTTAAATGCAGATCTCTGAAGCTGCGCAGCAGTGGCACGAACAACTGCACAACCAAGTTTTTGCAGGACAGCAAGAGGTTGTTAAACAAACAACAGTATTTCCCCTACATTCCTTTTCTTTTCTGTGTTAGGATTCTGTGCTTCTTTAAAAGAATGGCATTGTTCCAAGAGACCTTTTCTGGGTAACGTGCCCTTCTTTTGGCTTCTTTTCCACAAAGTGGAAGGAGCAAATGCACACCATCTAATGTGGCTTTTCCAAAGTTGGCACCTTCAGCCAAAAATGGAGGCCTTCCTAATGTTTTAATGCTGGGTGCACAGAAGAAGGGTGCTCTGCAATCAAATTCTGTTGCCTTATGCAAGATGTGTTGGTGATTGTGATGTCGTTTCTCTCTGTCTCACAAGCTGATAACACCATGACTGACTAAAACCCACAGAGTGTGTAATTGGCAGGATCATTGTTATATACTTGGAGGGCTGTCCCATCCAACTCTAAATGCTGCTGTTTTATGATGTCACACTGGCCTCTTCATCTAAACCAGACACACAGTGAATTTCCAGTAAAATATTCAGCAGACAACGTTACTGGTGGACACAGCATATTTGCTTTGGCGAATTTTACCAGTCAACAGTAGTAACCAATTAAACAAATGCATTTGCACCTTACATGTGTGTAAGCTCTGTAAAGAATTAAATGTTATAAATACAGAGAATACTTGTTATACAAACACGTATAATTTTTAAAGTTTCTATGGCAATTATGTTTTACCTGTATCAGGCAGTATACTCTGTATTCAATTATACTGACACTGAACCAGTGCGTTGGGGTAGAGTGCTTGTGTAGACTGCAGCTGACGCCTTGCTTGTGTATCAGCTGCCTAGAGCCTTTTACAGTGCTTGATAGTGGGGCAGATTTCTGGACAAACAATGACCTTATTCTTCTAATCTCTCATCGTCATTCTCAAAATCATCATTTGTGGTTTTATTATGATTTTTACTACCCTTTCTGTGATGGAAATTAATGTATAAGGTGGTCCAGATCTAATTATGTAATTTTCATTATGCTATAACTTATTACGTAGAGAATTCACAGCACCTGCCCTGCACATAGAGAATTCATGTATAGTACTTAACAAAGAAGCCATCACTCAGGAGAATTTAATCATATGGCCACAGAGTGTCCCATAGTGGCATTTCAGGTTGCTCTCCCAGTAGCCAGGACGTTTTAAGATTGTACTCACCTTATGTACAACCTCTGACCTATACAGTACCTCCATTATAACAAGTAATGATTTCCTGCTTGAGACATGCAGTAAAACATTAAAAATATAGCCAGTATCCGAGCACAGTTCCAGTTATTTATTAAACCTGTATGCAACATTTTAAAGAAACTGGAAAATTACGACAGCCTTGATCAAGTAGGGAAATGCAGCCAAGCCAGCCAACTAAAGACCCATGCATATATATCATTTCACCAAACCATTAGTGTAACATCTGTTGACATAACAAACATATTAAACCTCAAATGTGACAAATATGATGTATAGACTCTGTTTTAGTTCCCTTTTTAAGTGGGCAAGTGTTGCATATTTGCACTGAATAGGTTTTTACTTTTATTTTGTCCGTTTTATATCAGTTACATGTTGTCACTTCTAAGAATTAGAAACAAAAGTGTAGTGTAAACACAGGCATGATTAGTGTTTTGAGTGGAACCAAATTACTGGTGGCATTCCATTTATGGCAATGAAGTAACAATCGATTGAAGAGCTCGGGAAGTGGGAGAGGGGTGATTACAGGGAGCTCCATGTTGGTATGCTAAAGAAAAGTACCAGTACTCTAGATAGAATAGAAACGTTTATGCCCCAGCCTAGGTCTACTACTGGGGCAGGTCCGCAGATTATTTCTAGTCAGTAATGATCTTGGGAACTCATCAAGCCATCCTTTTAAAACTCTCTCTAGCAGTCCCAGGTATCCATGCAATCTAGGAAACCATGTCTCCATTAATGGGCTATGCTATTCCCTGGATACTTAGTGCCCAACTGTCCTCCATTCATATTTATTTACCACAAGTGATTAACTCCTGAGCACCATCCATTTTGGTATGGTTTACTGTCCCCTGTTGGTGGTGCCACTGGCAGTGCATTTACCATCATATGATTATATGTCCTTTATTATAGTAATTTGAAGTCCCTATTGGACACTCCAGCACAGTCCTTAATATGCATTTTTCAGAAATTACTACAAATCCAGGAAATTCATAAATAATGGAAACTTTCAGATATTGTTCCATTATATATAAAAATGATGATCAGGCTGATTCAAGAAAGTGTATCACATGTAAATGATTTTAAGCAATTATTAAAGAAAAGAAAGATCGAGCATCATCTATCAACTATGGGCATATTTGTGAATAGTCAATATGAGTTAAGATGAGGAAGATCAAATGTAATTTTTAAATATGCTACAGGTCTATTGGGAAACAACAGTTCTGGGGTGCTTTTGTGAGGGACTAATGATCAACTAAAAAAAGTTTCGGTTTGAGGTCTGCTGTGGAAGGGGTGCAAAACTGGCTGAAACACAGAAAGCAAGGAGTTACTGTGCTAAACTCTTTTTCCAAATGTGGCTATGTTAAAAGCGGTATTATTCTATCCTCCCTCAAAGCTTTAAATATACTAATGTCTCTGCACGCCTCAGCCATTAGACTGCCACTATAAATTGGTTAGGCAAATAAAAATGATACTTAAGAAGCCTCTCATGTTTAAAGCATCCTGAAATCTGAAAAAACAGTATTAATATTTTTGTTATTCATAAGTGTACAACAAAATAGATTTCAGTTCTAGGCTGAGATTTGCAAGATATATTGCAACTCTTAATGGATGTCATGTAAGAATAACTTGCATGCTGCTTAGAATTAAAGAGATGATTGTAACTGGTCAGAATAATGCACTGTATATATTGTAAGCTCTGGTTCATCGCCACAAGATGGTGCTGCCATCTACTTCCAAATGTGCCACTTTTTTTTTCCTTAAATATGCATACAATCTGTTCTCTGAGGAAGTTGCCTTTTAGTTTATAGAACACCTGTCATGGCTAACATGATCTCAGGATGTTATTCAAAATATAATAACACTTTCTAAAGCCTTACTACAAAATACGAAGTGTACTGTAGAAATATCAAGAAGTATTCTTCATTCATTAACAAATGTTCTTATTTGTGTATTGCTATGCTTGAAGTTGGGGGTAGCCCATTATTCCACTCATACAAGATTTCTTATCACACTAATAATTTTGGCAGTTTTAATAATCTGATTAGCTAAACAGATATTCCATTTTAACAAATAGAAGTGTATTTCCACATTTCATTGTACCAACTAGGGATGCAATCCCCTTTTATTGATTAATAATAGTTATACAGTAAAAGCAGTAATTCTGTTTTTTATAATATGAAGCACACAAAAATATTTTGTTTTCTGAAAGCTATCAAGTGTACCTAAAAATGTGACAGGGACATGATGGAGAAAAACTACTTGAACTTAAATCTCTCAGCACTGCTCTATGAGCATGCTTTGCTCAACTGTCTCAGAGCAAGGATAGCCTCTACAGGCACAAAATAAAACAAAAACCTTACCATGAAGAAAAACTAAGTCATTAATACAAAAGGTATTGATTTGAAAACAGTTTATGGCTCTTCTAAAAATATCTAAAAGCAAATTACAAAACTGTGTACCTCTTCTGGTTTTATTTGATAACAATAAATAAAGATTATACATAAGTATCTGTACTTCCCAATTAGTGTAATACTGCAATGGTAATATCTTAGCAGCATCTAATAGGCTGAAAGGATAGTATAAATGTACAGTAAAGAGCAAAAGCACAAACACAAAACAAAGATAGTTTTAATATTAAGTGAAGACGTATCACACTTTTTAACATTCCTGAAAAGTATTATTTTGTTTAGGAATAGGAGGATATCAACATTAACACATTGCTGAGACCATGAACTCTAAGGTAAGAAGCTGAGAAAAGCTGTTTACACAGGACTGATGTTCTAAGCATCCTTAGGTGGTATCTGTGTTGCTTACCCATAATTAAGATACTGTATATGTTAGATTGCAGTGCATGAGTGAAATGTGTTGTCATGCCCCAGTTCATAAGGTGGGTGAATTTTTGATTACCCAGCAATAGTTAGCTTGTGGGCAAGGTTGCCAGGTATATGTTTGATTGGACATTTTTGTCTCTATAGTACCACTGATTTTCTTTTTCATTGTTCATCTATGTAGTGGCACAGTATTGTGATACAACTTTAGATATAATGTTATACTCGTACACTGGTTCAGGATTACTGATTAGCTGCCAAAAGCTTTTCTTGTCAAACAAATGACTGGCAAAATGTCTTCTTTTATCATTATACATACCAACTGTGTTATATCCTTTGAGCACTGGTCATCATGTTTTCATATTTTTTGTCAACAATTTTGTATTATTTTTAAAGACAAAAGAGAAAAGGGGGGCAAAAAGATAAATGTTCAATATCAAAAAATTGTTTTGTATGTAGTAAACACTGTTGATATACTGTAGTTTAGCACAGTATTACTGTACACAGTTTGGAACAAACTTTGTAACCATTTTGTTGGAAACACTCCCAAGCCAATCGCCATTTAGCATGCTTAATTGCACTGTAGACATCTGCTCTACTTCCAGATGTAAAACAATAAGGTTTGTTGCTTAAGTATTGCCTTGATGTGCCCATGTAAATGAACAGTCTGTCTCAAAATGAGTCTTGATTAGGTGCTACAAGCAAATAAATAAATATTAACGAAAAATTTGAATTATTGGAATATTGGAAATTAGTTTAAACTTTAAAGATAAGCTAATAATCAACTGCTAATCATTCACATCCCTAACATTCCAGGAAATCTGTACATAAATATTTATGCTGCTATTGGTTCAGGGATGTCGAACTCCGGGCCTGGAGGGCCGCAGTGGCTACAGGTTTTCATTCTAACCCTTTTCCTAAACAGTGAGTAGTTTTCACTGCTAATTAACTCCTTTTCCCTTCATTTCAATAGCCCTGTTTTTAAGGATTCAGTCTTCTGAATTGATTTGTTTCTTCATTAAATGGCAGCCAAACAGAAATGAGACATGAAACGAGCCAACAGATGACCAGCTAAACTGGGATTTCAAACTCCAACCAATTTCACTCCAACCAGTCTCTTAATGAGAAGCTGATTCTTGCTGTTACGTAAGCCCGTTATTTAATTCAATGGCTTGTTGCTGCTCTCATTCTTTCACAGCAGACATTTCCAAATCTGTTGATTTTTCAGTTTTTTCTGTCATATGGTGGCTTGTTTGATGTCTCATTATTGTTTGGCTACTAATTAAGGAAAAAGAGACAATCAAGGGGCCTGAGTCAAGTTCATTAAAACTAAAGCAAAAGAAATTACTTAGCAGTAAAAACGGCTCACTAATGAAGAAACTGGTTAGAATAAAAACATGCAGCCACTGCGGCCCTCGAGGACCGGAGTTCGACACCTGTGGTTCAGGCCCTTTTGGAACTCTCCTTAGAGGGCTAGATCAGTTGGATGTGCTGCATGAGAAACACTGGACAAAAGTGTGGAGAACAAAAATGCATAAGGGGGAAAAATGCAGATTAACAAAGGATAGGTGTTTGTGATTGTGGTCTTTTTGTTTTAATTTCATCATGTGGTAACATTCTTAGTCGACAGTTGGTCTCTGTGCTGTAGTGGTTAAGGCTTTGGATCTCAAACCCTGAGGTTGTAGGTTCAAATCCCACTACTGACCCATTATGACCATGAGCAAGTCACTTGACCTGCCTGTGCTCCAACTGGAAAACCAAAAAGAAATGTAACCAATTTTATCTTAAATGTTGAAAGCTGCTTTTGATAAAGGCATCAGCCAAATAAGTAAATGTAACACATGATATATTCTAGCCAGTGACTTTGTCCTTTATTGCTGTGCCTACAAATTACCTTCTTGTTAGGCACTCATTTAGCTTTGCCTTTAAAAAGGCTGAATGAAGTGTAAACATATTGATTTTCCATGTTAACATAGAAGGAAGAGTTACAAGTAACTATGCAATAAGCAGCAGAGTTATGTTTAAGTATGTTGTTGTGAATCATGCTTTGTTCAGAGTTGCTGCTGGGACTTTTTTGTTCTTTTATTGTTATTTTGTTTTAAACTGAGATTCATTTCATCCGTTAAATTAAACTTTGACTGCAGCAACTGTTATCTTTCAGTGCGATTTTTAATTGTATTCTCTATGGGTGATTACACTTTAACTATTGGAATAATATTTGTTGGTTTTAATAACTTGTTTTGATTGCATTCTTAGATACATTCCTCCAATTTAAGAGATTTTGCTGAAGGAGTGCACTTTTTAAGCTCTGCAACAAATACATGGAATGATACCTATAAAAATAAAATTTCTGTTTTTTATAGGTCCATCCATTATCCAACCCGCTATATCCAAACTACAGGGGGGGGGGGGGGGGGGTCTGCTGGAGCCAATCCCAGTCAACACAGGGTGCAAGGCAGGAAACTGAAAAAATGCATTCTTGCACCATCATAAAATTGTGCTGCACACGGTTGCAGTCAGTTGAATGGCAGCACAGTGTTATGTTTAAGAAGCCCTTTCTCCTCATTTCAAAAATGCTTAATAGGGTTGAGATCTTGGGACTATGCAGGCCACTGAAGTTATGAAAATTGTCACATTTCTAGAACCATTTGGTGACTATACATGCCTTATGACATTGAATGTTATCATATTGGAAGTGTCCATCTGAGTTAAGAAAAACCGTAATCATGAAGGGATAAACTTGGTTGGCAAGGATGTTCAAGTGCACTGTGCCATTCTGATGTTCTTCAGTGGATATTGTGGCCCTAATGTGTGCCAAGTGAACAGTATCCACATCATCACCATGCCATCACTGTTAAAGCCAAACACAATGGACTCCATAGACCCATGTTTTTACATCAATTTTTGATTCTTCCACAAGCATGATGCAAAAGGTAATTGGATTAATCTGACCCAGCATCTTTTTACACTCCTGAATGGCCCACTTTTGTTGCTTCTGTACCCACAGGGGACACACATTAGCCTCCAATATAGGTGTTTTAGCTAGTGATACACCTAAATGAAAATTTTTGGCTGAAACCTAAACCAAAATTCAGAAAATAAAGTTATTAATGCCAAAACCAGGTGCCTTTTTTCAAATTTATGTTTTGCCCATTTGTTTTTGTGCCTTTGCATAAAGCCAAAATTTACATCACTTTCAATTTTCATTCATGCCTTTTAGTTAAAATTGAACTATGAAACTACAAGTTAATGAAAAATACTTTTATTTTTGAAGGCATTCCTTTCAAAGAGGATATTTAAAAACTAAACTAAATAAGTAAATAAATAAAAACAAAATATCTCTCTCTATTATAATAAATAATTTGCAACGAGACGTAATCTGGAAGAGAGACAATTTCACTTCCCGCAACACGGTCAAGTCATGTCATACTGACATCCGTTGGAAGCATATTCCAGTGAGATGGTGACCTATGCAAGAAAAGTAAAAATCAGCCCGGAACAAGTGGAACTGAAAACCTTTCAGGTCTAAACGGGCTCAGAAATAAAAAAAGGCAGGTCCAAACATACACATGCAGAGCAGGTTAGATTATGGCAACAGTGGAATTCGAATTCAAAACGAACCTTGGCGCGATACACACGCAGAGCAAGTTAAAAATATGACAGTACTACAATTTGAAGGTGTCAAACAGAGAGTACAGATCGCATTTGTGCAAACAAACGGAAATTATTACTTGGTGAAATAACGAGGGTCAGAAATAAAAGACAAAGGCACGTTCAAACATACACATGCAGAGCAGGTTACAGATTATGACAGCAGGGGAATTCGAAAGGCTCAAAAATAACCTTGGCGCGATACACACGCAGAGCAAGTTAAAAAAAATATGACGGTACTACAATTCGAAGGTGTCAAATAATAGAGAGTACAGATCGCATTCGCGCAAACAAACCGAAATTATTACTAGGTGAAATAACGGAACAGCAAAAAGAGATCGAATATATGGACATAGGTGATATGTCGGAAGTATGTAGATATTGTAATGCTGTATAGTTTAGGTTGGAGAATTGTACATCGTCTAATTCGCATTGCCATCAGAGAAAAGTACCATATGCTATGAGAATCTGTGTTCCCGCAACAATTACAGCTACGACAAGTTTAATTTCGAAAAAAACACAATTTGGTCAGGTGTATATTTATGATCATGGAGGAGCAGATGCAACATAGAATCGAAGAAGTTAAACGATCTGACATAATAGAAATTATACTGCCAATAATGGATACACATTCATACGCCGAAAAGTATCGCACTTTACATGAAAGTTATCAACAAAACACGGACAAGGAAATTATCTTGGATGTCTATATGAATCTGAAAGATCACAGTCGCATTTATAATAAACCCACATGTGAGGAATTGTCAGCAATAATACTTTCGAAAAACAGAGATATCAAAGACAGAGTAGATATTCGTGTATATCCAAAGGCAAAGCATGATTCGTCATGTATGTCAAATACATCACCACATGCCGACCCTGTACTCTTTCCTTTGCTTTTCCCAGATGGCAAAACAGGATGGTCGTACAATATGAAACAAACTCATTCAGAAAAACGAATAACACCCACACAATATTTCGGGTAAAAGTCGCACCTTTATTAAATCGAATCACGCTAAACTCGGAATGGAACATATGCAAGGTCTCATTGATCACGTTCACAATTCAAATATCAGTAGGTCAGACAAATTCAAAATCGGTAAAGCAGTAATATAATAAAGCATCATCATATTAAGGTAGTCCCAAGAGCATTGCAACAGTTATATCATGATGCAACCACAACTATTGGTCGGCCAGCTTCTTTTATTACAATGATGTGCAATCCACAATGGCCAGAAATCTGCAGCTTCTTGAGAACAATGCCACCTGCTACATCGGCTCTGGATATTCCCACTTTCGCAATTGTTTTATCAGAAAGTCTCATTTTTATTGAATGAACTCAAAATGGGAATATGCCATTCTTATTAAACCATTTACAGTTTTCCCGTGAGAATTGCTTTTGCAATGACAATTAAATCACAAGGACAAACATTTGAAAAAGTCGGTTTATTTATAAGAGACAAAGAAATAATATTCACTCTCGGCCAGTTATACGTTGCATTATCACGCTGTAAGACCAAACAAGGAATCAAAATTCAATGCTAAATTTTATTTCCACAGGACTAAACCCAGGGGTTGGTGAGCGAAAAGAGCAGGGGGCGGAGCCCCCTAGTTTTTGTTAATAATGATGATTTATAGTATGAGACCACTTTTCCTTCATTCTGACAAATAGGGAAAAAAATAGCTTAAACTGTAATAAGAAGGTGTGTGAACATGTGCTAACAGCTTGACAGACTCACTTTGACTAGAATGACTGTGGTTTTACACTTTGTAGCTTGTAAATTTGAAGATCTTGCACCAAGCAAATAATTGTAAGCTTAAAATAATTTGTGGGTTTTTAAAATTGAGCATAATATGAACTGAATCCAAATAATCCATATGTTTTTTAAATTCAACTTGTTTTAACAGTTTTGCTTTGAGTTCTAATTGAAATTGTCCTTCTCCCATACTTTGCAACACCTTTACAAAAGCAAAAGCAATTGGACGGTCTCTGGCAGTATGTCATTAGTACTAGTGTTTTGTCTTGTTAACAAATCTGTATAATCATCTAAAGATGGCATCCATACCCCATGAGGTGACCTATCACTCAAGCCCTATAAAATAGCAGGAACTGTTTGAAACTGTCATCCTGGGATTAATAAAGTATCTCTATCCATCCATCCATCCATAACAGGAGAACAATAGTAACAACGTCATATATTTGACCAAAAACTTATTTGTACTCGTTTAGCTGAATACTGAATGTGGTATTGTTTTGCTGTTATTGGCTGAATATTTTCAGGGTCTGAAAAATTTGGTTCATGTCTAGTTGCATCCTTTTTTTGGACATAGTCTAATAAGTGACATTCTTCACAGTAGTGTTGAATACAGATGTGATTTTCCTGGTTGTAGTCCATCTTTTTTCTTGTACTTCACCATTTTTTTAGCCCCTCTCATCCAAAAGCTGTTTTCATCTACAGATCAGCAATCGTGTAGTTGTTTGCTTTTAACACCACTCTTAGTAAACCTTTGAAACTTCTCTATGAACAAATCCCATGATGACAGAAGTTTGCCAGATACTAGAATTGAGTTACCTTGTACCCACTTTCATGCCATGTTCAGTGTTAATACGGTCCCTTATTTTGCCAATTCTCATGCTTAATATAATGCTAACTAATGCTAGAAATGCTGGTCTGCCAAACCTATTCCATACATTCCTATCATATGATGTATGACATACTAGAATGTAGAATTTGTGTGAAGGTGGAGGGTGTAACTAAAAAGCTGTCAACTCTGTATGTAATATTCCTAAAAGGTTACTTGGCAGTTAGTGGTGTGATGCCTAGCATATGTTGTATAAAGAATAAATTTATTTTAAGTTAACTTAGAATATGCAATTAGCTTCCAGAAAAGTATATTAAATATGAATTATACATGAAAATATTTTTATTCATGATCTCTAAAAGAATAAGGTCTGTTTTGTAAAGCGGTACTTACAACTCTGTCAGACACTGGGTGACATTGTCCGTTATAACATTTATAGATACTGTACTTGGCAAGAAATTCAAATTTCATACATTGAAAGAAAGAGTATAGTGAGTTAAATATACATTGTTTTTTGTATATTTGGGTTTGGGTTCCATGGATTTCAGTGATGTTCCTGTTTGTGTTCTAACAGATAATTTGTGATACAGGTTCGTCCCTGAATCTCCACGGTGGCTGTTGAGCCAAGGAAGAAGAGAGGATGCAGAATCAATACTGATAAAGGCTGCAAAAAAAAATGGGATTTGCCCACCAACCCCAATATTTGAGTCCACAGAGGTACTGCATCACACTTTGATTTTTCTGTGTATTCCTCCTAAGCAACAACTTAACATTTTTTAATAACAGTAACAAAACACTATATCCGGATATTTTATGTTGTTCACTATTTGTGAAATTTGTTGTACAATTCTCTATAGCAGTGCTTAGTTATTACATGAATCCATGAATGTTTTCCTATTGTTTCTAAAAAATTTAATTTCAGTATTGATCAATTTCTCAGTGGTATAATAGAGTTAATTGTTTTGCAATGACTATGAGCTGGCAGAAAAAAGAAAGAGGAGGATAAAGGCAAAGTCAAGGTCAAAAAACAAACATAGGTCAAAGGCAAAAAGGACACTCGAAATAGACAACTAAAGCCCAAAATGTTTCCTGAAAATTAAAGTCAAAGTCACACAAAGTTCTGATATTCTGAAAAGATTAAAATATTAATAAACGTTTTTGCACACAAATCCAAAATTTTAGGCACTGCTGCTAAATACAGTACCCTTTCGTGACAACATCACTTAATGCAGCTTCTGGGGGCCACATGGTACCAACGGAGCAGATGAGTGACTGGACATCCTTTGCAAGAATGTTCTGAAACTGAACAGAATTCATGGTTCCTTCCATTATGGCAAGTTGTCCTGGTCCTGAGACAGCATCACATTACCACCATTACCTTATGTTTTACTGTTGGTAGATACTTCTACTGTGGAATGCTACTTTAACTTTTATACCAGACATAATAGAACCCATGTCATCCAAAAACCCCTATGTTTGTCTCATCAGTTTATAGAACTTTCCCCCAAAGGGTTTGGGATCATCCAGACAGCAATGAAAATAGTCAAATGCCTTAAAATGAAAAAGCTCTGTTCTTTCAAACACAAGGGCAGGGGTAAAAATTGCTCCTAACATTAACAGCAAAATGAATAATAAAAGGTACAGTATGTCCATCATTATTGTACCAAAGTACAACTTTGACACTACAATTCCATGTAATATTATGTTTTTTTTAGCTTGCCCTATTCTGCTCTTACACGCTGACTTTGTAAACTCTCATTTTTGATAGCCTTTGTGTAACTGGTTACAAACCTGATGCAAACACAAATGATAGTATACCTCCTCCAAAACAAGAGCCCATAACTATCATAGGTCGATCTAGCAGAGTGTTTTTCAAAGTGGAGTCCATAATACATGTCAAGGGAGTTAAAAAAAATTACTGGTGAGTTTTGTGAATGCTTCAGTGATAACATATCCCACAAACACTGTTTTCTGACAACCAATTAAAACCCAACAAGCTGTCACCCTGTGCTCCTCTGCCCTGCACAGCATTGTTTAAAGGAGTATACCGTAAACTAGAAGACTGACCTTTTAACACATGCTAAGACCCCTTTCACCAAACGTGAGCAAAAGCACACACGCTTACGTTTGTGCCAGTCACTCCCATAATGTTCCGAGCCAATAAAAACATTGGGAATCCTTGCATCACTCATTTTTTATATACTACTGTCAATCACTCATTACTCTGTTTTATTCAGTCACACTAAAGCTAGTTAGCTAATTTGGGAGACAAAAAATCTAGATTCTTGGGTCAACTGTACAAACCATCAAGTGAAAATAAGCCAACTTTATCTAATAAAGGAAAATCTGATAACAATTATATAGAATTTGGCTTTGTAAGCCCTCATTCTTGGCACAAAACAGGGATTTGTTTGTTGTGGAGGGTGGTATCAGAATCTGCCGGTCATCCATCACTCCCAGAATTGAGAAACTATGCAGTCAGAGACATACATACCCATCTCACATACATACACAGATGTGGTCTAGTGCAGTTATAAATCTAAACAATCTGAAAAGGTATTTTACTTTCAAGAATTATATGCATTTTGTGATAATAAAATGATTATTTGGTGTTTCCTTATAGTGGGGGTCTGTAGTTTTTTTTCCCTCCCTTTTAAGGGGTCCTTGGGCTGAAAAAGTCTGAGAACCTGTGATCTAGCAGTCATTGAAAAAGAAAAGTTATATTGGATTGAAATAGAAATTTGTGCTTATAAAATACCTGAAGTAATTGCAAGGTTTAACGAGTTTGCCCCTCATAGTAGCTACAGTGCTGCTGGTGATTTCTTGAAGGACAGAGAAAACTAAAAAAAAAAAAACAAAAAAAAAAAAACGGGTGTCTTTAGGTATGGCACAAATTGACCAAGCCTCAAAAGTCTGCATACAGTGAGTGACGGTTAATCACTATTTCCTTGAAATTCACTGTCCAACTTTCTTGCACATGGTAACTGTAGTAGTATTTTGTGAGCTTTGCTGTGTGTGGGCATATGGCAAAGATTTCTGGTGAATTATTCATCAAAGTTCTTACTTGTTGTTCATTAAACATGGTGGCACACTGTGAATATTTACCATGTGCCCAGTCACAAAAAAGCATGCTTCCTTCACCATTTTTGCACACAGACATGTGGGGTCATTCCCAGCACTGTTCTTCATTACCCCTAATTCTATTAATAAGCTATACACTATTTTACTGGCAGTATATGCAAATACTGTATCAAACAGCTCAAACAGGGCTGGATTAGCTTCAGGTTTTCATTTTAGCCACATTCTTAATTTGTAACTAATTACCAGTGCTAGTGAAACATACTTTTGTGCCTTCATTTAAATGGCTTGCTTTTTTAAGGTTCATAATCCTTACTTCTTAATTTCTTGACCAGCAGCCAAACAAGAAAGAGATGCAAACTGGAATATTATTTGTATTATTGCTTTTCTTGACACCCACAGTCTAAACTGGGATGAAAACATAACTGCTGTTCACTAAAGCTTGGCAGCACATGTTTTTTCTTCATCAATTTAAAAAGTTTAATCTGTCACAGTCCGTGCTGGTACATTTTTAGAGCAGTTATTGAAGGCATCCTCACTTTCTCTATAGCATTTTGGTATGGAAATGCATCTGCTCACTCAAAACAAAAACTTCAGCAAGTTATTTGGACAGTAGAAATGATTGTAGGCCTGAAAGTGGACTCCATTGAAGTCCTGCATACATCATGGGTGAGGACACATGCCAGAAATATAATCAAAGACTACGCTTACCCAAGCAATCATCTTTCAGTTATTATTCTCGAGGAAAAGTTACTGTTCTCTAAAGGCAAGACTAAGTAGACAGATAAACATTTTCAGTACTACTATAGTACTAAACTATTGCTAATTCACATCCTTTTCTTGATTTCTAAACTCCTCCATGCATTCAAAATTATGTTTATTTTATAATGAAATACTCAATATTTTACTAGGCAGGAATATAATTCTGCATTACTATATTGTTTTACTTATATTGTGTTTTGTGCAATATATTTTTCACTACTACTGTTAAGAACTTGATGGTGACATTTATTTTATATTGTGTTGTTTAATTATATTTACCTTGTTATGTGTGTAGATGGAATGCCAAAAGAATTTCCTAGAAAGTGTGTTGCCTGGAAATAAAGTTAAAGTTAATACTTTTAGCACCTTATATGCTGTATAAATGATAAAGAAAATTAACAGTGTGTTATGAAAAAAATGAGAAATATTATACATTGAAACACAGTGAAATATAATAGGGTATATGCAGTATAAACACAGTTTCAAGTTAGAAGTCAATTTTTAAATTGATCCCTGTATTTTTCTGAACAATTCCTTTCAGTACAGTGTCACAGCACACTGTCTTAGAAAAATGGTATGTAGGGCAGAGATCAAGTCTGCAAGAGACTATTTACGTTTGCCTGCCATCCTATCCACATACTGTATCTTTGGAAGTGTCTCTGTGCATTTACTTTTTAAATATTTTAAACAATAGAAAACTATTTACTCAGGTCCTGTTTTGCACAGAATCACCATCACTAAGATTTCTTGCATTTCAGAAAGTATTTAGTAGTTAGTAAACACTTACTATAGTAGTTGGAAGATATTCAGGAATCAACAAATTACTTAAAAACAAAAAACTAGAAATTTACTATTAAGTGGGTAGATTCACACTGCTGGGTATTATGAAGATAGTGTCTAGTTCTGTTCTTCTCTTCAAAAGCTTTGTATTTGCACCTTATACTCGGTTTTCACTGATCAGCATACTACATGCATGTTTAAATGCGCAAATGAACAAGAACAGACAAGTCATAAAATTATTATACTGGATCTAAGTATAGTTTAAACAGTATTGAACAGTTGTGTTATTAAGTTACAATCTAAAAGTTTGTTGTTTATTTTTAAGTTTCAAGATGGTTTACATGAGGATACACATTTCCACAGTATACTGGATCTTATAAGGACTTCAAATATTCGTTCTATTACCCTTGTGTTTTTATATATTTGGTAAGTACATTTTTAAAAATAATGCTATTATAAATAAGGGCTAATTTCATATTTTTATAAAATATATTCCATATTTAATTCATGTTAAAACCTGAAATGGCACATCTATATGGTTTGTTTTGGAAAAATTTTAATGTACATTACCTTTCTAGTTTTCTTCTTAGCCAAAATGCTTTTTTTGTTGCTTTAATTTTAGTAGCAGGCAATGTTAGTTAGTGTATTACTTTACAATTTGTAGCTTTACTATAAGCCCCTCTTTGGTTAAACTTATAAACAGAAATATTGTAAAAGATTAAAGGGTAGACAATTGAAGTCAAGGTGAAATTGTCTTCAGAGTTCTCTTGCATGAGCTCCTGAGCCACACATGCCATCAAGCGTAGTTAACACTTTAGATCATTGTCACTTTATTTTAGTACCATTTGATAAAAGTATACATTTTTCCAAATGCTTTACACGATATCTCAAGTAGATGAATTGTTTTATTCACATTCACATTTTTAGTTTGGTTTGACTTAAAAATATTTAAAAATTAGAAAGCTAGGTTAACATTAGCATGTTGGAATAAATTCACTGATCAACACATGTTTTGATTCCAACAAATCAGAATTTGTAAAAATTACTTAATATTTGTGCAGAATACCTGCAACCATGTACCCTACAGTCATATGTAAATGTTACAAATAACAAAAGATGGCCTAACATTGGTTAAAAATGCCAAAGTGTACCACTTGTTACTATGAAAAATCTGGTGAGAACACTCACTGTAGAGTAAGATAATAATAGCTTTATCTAACTATCCATTTTCAGAACTTTTGTTTTTTTTTTAATTTGTACTTTTTTGTAACCCAAAGAAGACATAAGCAATACATTCTAAATTTGTATAAAGTGCCATTGGCCTTCAGAATTCCTACAAAAATAGTAATGCACTGATCCACTGTCCGGAGATCAGAATCCGCCCTTTTTTACTCTTCATAGGAGATTGACAATGACCTCATAATGGCCAACCTCCACTGATTTTTATGAATCAAAGTTTACAAACCTGCCAGGTGATTAGGTGCCATCTGGTTGGTGTCTGTATCATTAGAAGACTATAGAAGGCCTTGATAGCTGTACATTACTTTAACAATACAATGCAAAAATCTGCAGCATATCTTTTTAAAATCAACTGATTATGCTACTGTGCTGTTAACTATTAATGAATCAGCAGGAAACTAGTATAAGTTTTATTAACATTTCTCCAGTGTTTCAAATAATAATAATCATAAAACTTGGGCATAGCTAATATTTTTATTATTTTGTTACTGCTTGTATAGCTGGTTAATTATCAGTATTGGAAGACAGAGATATATCAGATGTGCAGCCCAAGTTTTCCCTGTTTGGTATTTTGCTGCATACAAGCAATGTGAATATTTTGCTTCCCTTAACAACCCTTACCCCAACAGCAGTTGAAATGCAGGATGACTGTGAAGTGGCTTGCAGACACCTGAACATTTTGTCTATTTCAGTTTCAGCTGCATTTGGTTATAATATTAATTTCTTACAGTTTTCCTAGGTCTTCTCTGTTATATGGGGTTAAATTAAGTTAAATGATTGTTTGATGATTTGAAGTCAGCCAAGTGGATGCTTTGAAGCAGTTTCCAATATGCCGCTGATTTGTTTGTTTTCACTTGCCCTTTAGTCTTATTGCAGCCTTCGAAAGAAAAAAAAAAAAGTAAACAAACTTCAATTGTAGTCTAGTTCAAGGTTTACTCAAACAGATCAATGATTTGTACAAAAAATATGGAGAGAATTTTACTATAAATTCATGTTTATTCACTACCCATTACATCCTAATGCTGGGAGGTTGCATGATCTGAGTTAGTGGGAGTTACACATGCATAAACAAGAGAAGTTTGCTTTGAAATGTGACATGTATGAAAGCAAACAATAAAGACTCAATGCCAAAAACATTGTTGATTTCAAATTAGTATAACTGAACATGAAAGTCCCGACATGCTGAGATAAGCAGTTTGCCGTGATTCTTTCATCTTGCAGTTTAATTATGAAAATACTTTCTTCCAACCTTGACTACAGACACATTTAGGAATGTGAACATGTAAATATTTTAGTACATAAAGCATGTTTAAATAATGCATAATGGAATGTGTGCAATACCTGAAACTGAACAATATGTACGCACTAATTTTACATAGATTTTGCTAAGGTTCCTGATTTGTGCCTCATCAAAGATCAGCTGTGGCACTTGTGACCACGAATTGGACTAAGCTAGCAAGAAAAGTGATTGAAGAAAAAAGTTTGCTACTTTATGAATAAAATAATGGAAAGTGCTAAATTCTAATGTAAATTTTTGTTGAAATCAACAATTGGATTGAGAAATGGCTTATTTTCTGTCAAATTGGAGAGCAAGGACAGCCATAAAAATTATGATCTATGGACCTCTGATTACAAACATACTGATTCACCAACCAGCTTACTGTCTGAAATGTGGAATTTTTAATAGACTTCAGCAACCATAACTTTAAGGTTTAAGTAAGTGAAGATCAAGGCTCTATTCAGCCCCATTCTGATCAGTGTAATGTTTTATAGGATGGCGGTCTCAATTGGCTATCATGGTCTTTCCCTGAATACATCCAATCTACACGGAGATCCCTATCTGAATGCTTTCATCTCAGCTGCTGTGGAGTTTCCAGCATATCTTGCAGCTTGGTTCCTTCTCAAACTCCTCCCAAGGCGGATGTCAATGTGCCTTACGCTCTCTTTAGGTGGAGCTTTACTTATTTCAATGTTGCTTATTCCTGAAGGTATGAATAGTATTTTTTATCTCTCTGTTTTTCCTATTTGATAATGATCGTTTTTAATTTGCCAAGTGATTCACACTATACAGACCTAATCACTATAGGCTTTGGTTTTTTAGTGAGTGAGATATTGATATATACTGTATGTTGAAATGTTCTCCAGTTTTGTTTTTCATTCCCATCTTGGTCTAAAAATACAGCTTGTTCTCCTTGCACAACTGACAGATGTATTTTCTTTCTGTTTGTTTTTCCTCAGATTTAACTGCTGTTTCCATTTCATTAGCAATGCTGGGAAAGTTTGGAATCACAGCAGCATTTTCTATAGTTTACATCTTTACAGCAGAGCTTTATCCAACAGTTGTAAGAAATATGGCGGTTGGGGCCTGCTCTACATCTTCACGGGTGGGCAGCATCATAGCACCTTACTTTGTGTATTTAGGTAAAATAGCTTGCATTTTCATATGATTTCACCACTTGCTATCTGATTTATAATCCTATTTTTATTTAATTTTTTCCTTAAAATTCTAAATGTTATTTGTTTATTATATTCCATTTAATGTCTCTGTTGCCCTATGGTTAGATCAGTCATATTCTTATTATTCATTGTGAAATGTCGGTTCACAGCAAGTGTTTCTTACCAGTATTGAAATGGAATTAGTGTAGGAACATCTATTTTTGAACAACTGGATTGTCTTTTGATTGTGCATGTTTGTTTTCATTTCAGTTTGAGGCCTGTTTTAAATTGTAATTCAAAAAATCTAAATTTTGTAATTATTAAAAAGCAGTGCATGTAAGGTAGTTTTGAATATAGCAATTGATAAAAAGCAAGTTGTAACTGTAAGAATGCATTTAAATGAGACAGTGTTATTTTTTTCTGTTGTCTTAGGTATATTTAATAGGATCTTGCCTTACATGGTAATGGGAAGCCTCACAATACTTGCAGGAGTTATTATTCTTCTCCTTCCTGAAAGTTTTGGAAAATCTCTCCCCGAGACCATTAATCATATGGAAATAATGAAAGGGTATATGTTCTGTTTTATTTTTTTTATATGATCTTAAACTCTGTAATAATTCCTGTAATGGTTCATAAATGTTGCAGTAATACTTAACATTAAAGGTGATATTTGATTGTATTCAAAGTATACCTCAAGAAATGGTCTTGGTCATTTTTTACTGCAATAATAACTACATTTTTGTGAAAAAAGATGATCGCATTTTTGCTTAAATGAAAGTTCATAATTCTAATGACATATTTGAAATTTAGTTTGTTCGTTATTCAGCCAGAGGTTTGTCTTTTAGACTTCTCATGTGATGGCAGGTTGGTCAGCAAATGACTGTTCTGAGTGTTATAGTTATTGATTTGCATATGTATTATAAGAGCAAAAGTAAGTATAATATTTTTATTTTCATTTTTTTCTCAGATTTAAAAGGAGAAAGTCATGTGATATCAGAAGAGGTGGAAGAAGCCCTACAGTTTTAGCATCAACATTGTTATAGTCTATCTATAAAGTATTCTTTTATCGTGTGCAACATTTATAGAGCAAACATTCCTTGGTAATTATGTTACCTAGTTGAGTATACACTGCTTAAAATGTTGCATTGTGGTCCCTTTTAAAATTTGCTTTATTTTTCCTACAAGTCTTAGTAATATTTGGGTCAAATATATTTTATCATTTCTTTGGTGTTGGTAAAATGAAAAGAATGGTCTGCACAGTATACTAAACTATTATTTAACCATGTGAAAACAAAAGTAAATGAAAATATTTTATAGGTGTCTTGTGCATAAAGCATAAAACAGTCAACGGGTAAAGAAATGTGCCTATTGGGGGTTTTCTGAAATTGTGTTTTATAAAAGTTTGGATTGCCTCTTAAATCTGTTGCTAAGTTTATACTTGGTTTATTTTGACAACTTGCGCTGCCATTTGATGTAAACATACTAAAATATAGGTTTATTTTAATGTTATTTTCCTTTTTTGTAAATGATAAAACTACATTTGTAAGTATATATGTATAGCAGTATGTTTAAACATGTTTTATGTCATTGTCTTATACTTTAAAATACTACAAAGTACACTAAATCTCTCAAGTCTGGAAATAAATGCTTTATTACATGTATACTTATTTACATACTACAGTGCAACAATTAAATTGATTTTGTAAATGGAGACTTTATATGTTATTTATTTACTTATAATTACACTTAATATAAGTGTTAAATATAATTAACTCATGACAAGCTTTATTATCTTCTCTTTTGAAAATGGTTTCAAATGTCAAAAGATGACCTATTGATTTAACCTACTTAGCATTAGACCTGAGCATCACTTGGGCTATAAAAACAGTACTAAAAGCGTTAGTCCCGAATGTCACAAGGGTAATGGTATAGACACATCTCACCTATGACCCGAGGTTTGCTCGAGCTGTGAAAAGTGCCAACAGCATTAGTGCCAAGTGTTACTGATCAACAGTATAGCCATGTCTTTCATAAACGTCAGGCCCAAGCTTTACCAGGGCAACGGTATAGACCCGCCTTCACCTAACCTCATAATGGCGTCTCATAACAAACACCTGTCATCAGCAGTGATGACAAAGTGAATCTGTCTTCAGGTAGTTTAATTGAAACGGACAGTGAAACTGAAAGTGATTCTGGGATTCTATTATTATTATACTTTCTACACTCCTGACTTTGTACTTTTAGTGTTTTGCATATTTACAGTAGAAAGATGAGATTTAATAAAAATGTAATTTTTTCAAGCCAAAAAATGCAATGCTTTTTACATGTTGAGAAAAAAATGTAACACTAAGGAGGTTTAATATCTATGTCATATTGTGCTGGTTAATATATTTTGGTGCAGCAAACTTTCTTGAAGCAAAAGCATGTTGAAATAGTTTAATAAAAACTATCAATAAAAACACACAAGTCTTATTTTTACCTTAATCCATGTGAACACTAAACCTGTTGTTTATAATATTCTCATAACTTTCCTGTGTCCTTCAAGTAAAATGTTCTTCTGGTCTTACAGTATCTCACAAAAGTGAGTACACCCCTCACATTAGACATTAATGGCTGTGTGTTGAGTTATTTTGAGGGGACAGCAAATTTGCACTGTTATACAAGCTGTACACCGACTACTTTACATTGTATCAAAGTGTCATATCTTCAGTGTTGTCCCATGAAAAGATATAATAAAATATATTTTAAAAAATTTGAGGGGTGTACTCACTTTTGTGAGATACTGTATGTAGTCACTTTCCTGTAGCTGACTTAACGTCTTCATTTGTAGGCACAGGTATCGTGTACCACAGAAGGTAGCCCTTCAGATTGGGGAGCAAGTGGTAGGTCACATTATGTCAGGTCTGTAGAATAGGATGGGTACAGCATCACTTCAGATCTGCTGTTTAACAGAACAGTCTTTGCAGCCTATGCAGTGTGAGCTGAGACATTGTTGAGTATCAGAATAGGGGTGGTCAACAGCCTTCCTTAGTTTTTCCCTTATTGAATACCATACAGTAAATATCAAAGAATCTCTTTTTAATATTGGCTGTGTATGTGGGCCTTTTGATGCATTTAATGAACATAAACTACACCCTGCCTTGGACCTTGAATTATTTCTGTTAGAGGATCACCACCCACATATTATTTTGATTGTTTTTTGGACTCTGCTCATAGTGATCCAAGTTTCATCCCCATTTCTAAAAAGCTTGTTGCTTTTATCCCTGTCTAAATTTTCTAGCACAAGATTCTTCTTGGAATATTGTATTTATGACATCACATTTCTGGAATCAATATTAAGGGCACCTTCTGTGCACTAATCTTGTATGTAAATGTAATTCATAGAGAGTGAATCATAACTGATACATACAGTATGTGTCTTTTATTACATGCACCATCACTCTTCGATTTTTCTATTACAATTCACTACAAGGTTACAATACTGTTTTCTGTCATGAGTGTTGAAGGCCAGCCAGAT
The DNA here is from genome assembly GCF_900747795.2 of Erpetoichthys calabaricus. NCBI lineage: Eukaryota > Metazoa > Chordata > Cladistia > Polypteriformes > Polypteridae > Erpetoichthys > Erpetoichthys calabaricus. The sequence goes on from NC_041404.2 coordinate 23,070,494, forward strand.
CTTGAGTTACCTTGGAGAGTCGTTATGCCACAATGGACTTCTGTAGCTCATCTCTTGACTATTTCATATGTTGACTAAGGTACATGTTGACTAAGCAGGAACATATTTCTGAATGCATATTATTGTCTGGCAGTACAAGTGTAATGTTAGCAGTATACTGTACTTGATTTTGAAGTTTTCAGCATCCATGTTGAGCTGGTTATAAATAAAAGAAACATACAAATTTCTAGTATTTGTGATTTACATATTTTAGTACGGTGGCACAGTGGTAGCGCTGTTGCCTCGCAGTTAGGAGACCCGGGTTCGCTTCCCGGGTCCACCCTGCGTGGAGTTTGCATGTTCTCCCCGTGTCTGCGTGGGTTTCCTCCGGGCGCTCCGGTTTCCTCCCACAGTCCAAAGACATGCAGGTTAGGTGGATTGGCGATTCTAAATTGGCCCTAGTGTGTGCTTGGTGTTTGTGTGTATCCTGCGGTGGGTTGGCACCCTGCCCGGGATTGGTTCCCTGCCTTGTGCCCTGTGTTGGCTGGGATTGGCTCCAGCAGACCCCCGTGACCCTGTGTTCGGATTCAGCGGGTTGGAAAATGGATGGATATTTTAGTACACAGGAGCTAGTCTTTGGCCATTTACAATAACAGCACCACAGAAACAAATCTTTTATGTCCCAGCCCGTCATGGGTCAGCTCCTTCCTTGTACCCATTGCTGAATAATGCAGTGTTTTTGTATGAATGGACAGAGAAGCAGGTAAAAGAATTGGGATGTATTAGCATTTAGCACCTAGGCCACACTATAGCAGAACAAAAGAATATATTTTTAAACTCTTCTTCCTGTTTTAATAAAAACTTACATTAAGAAGTTTAGCACAAAGGAGTAAATGAAAAATGTATTGAATAAAAAAGAAAACTTGAAGATAACAACTGATTTATCATTTCTTTTGTTTATCAGCTAAGGCAAGCTAAATTAATATTTATAAATTTCTTGGTAGAAATTTCAGACTTTTTAAAAATGAAACCTCAGCTTTTCAGATATCTGAAACACATATCAAGAAGCCCAAAACACAGTCCTCTAATATTTTAAGATATCTGCAGTATATTTTGAGATATGTCGACCTATCCACTTGTTCATTTCAAGGCATCTTACATTGCCCTATTTTAAAATCTCAAAATATATTTGCGATAACTTTAAAAAATTAAAGAAGTTGGAGATCTTAAAATGGACGTGAAGCTATTTAAAAGTACTTCAAATAAAGGAAAAAAGAGACTTTATGGCAACCAGGAAATTACTTTGGGATTTCTAACAATGAATTTGATATCTGAAATATGACATAGTATAAAGATGTCTTGAATGTACTTTGAAATAACTGCCAGACTAATATGAGATATCTCAAGTGCATTTCCAAATACAGTATATTAAAGTAACATTTTTACACATTTTGTCATTTTTCAAGTACATTTTGAGATATTTTTGATTATTTTTTGTTAGTTGTTTTGGATAAAAGCTTCTGCCAAGTAAATCAAAGTAAATGTAAATATTTTAAATTAACTTTCTGTGCATTTTGAGAATGTACATAAAAAGACTTAAAAAATTTCTTCATGTGCTTATTTCAAGATATCGCAAGCATTTCAAGATATCTTTAAATGGCAGGAAGTCCTACTAAAAACATAAGATTTACAGGAAATCATCTTGCCAGATCTCAAAATACATTTCAAGTATCTTAAAATGCACACAGAGCTGTTTTAGGATATTTCCAAATGTTCTTGAGATATCTTTACATGGACAGGAAGTTATTTAATGCATGTGAAATTATCTGAAAGTAAGCAGGATGTCATTCTAAGATATTTTGAAAAATACATGCTGTTAGATACCAAATAATCATCATGGTATTTTAATGTGTATTAGAAAAATATTTCTAAATGTTAATTTGGCTTGCTATAAGTATGCAGTTTTGATCAGGCCAGCTGCCAGATTATTCTGCCATTGTCTTTCTTCTTTTTAACTGCAAGACCACAATCACAGAGTTACTGAAGGCAGCTGTACATTTGCTTTTCTTTCTATGGCTTCTTTTAATTGGAGACAATTTGTGATTAGTTCCACCTCACTGCTTTTAACTTTAGTTATAAATAAATAAACATCTGCAGGAGATCTCGTCTAAAAAAGCCAAGTCTTGTTCATTTCTGCTAATGCCTTATGTGTGGTGCATTTTCTCTTACGAAGCATTGACTGAGAACTAGGTAATATTTTAATGTGAATGAACCAGCATATGGAGCTTGGTGAAAATACCAAGTAACAACAATAAAAACAACTGCTTATTTCTTACTAGCTGTCTCCTACGGCTATGCCCACATAGTAGTGAAACTGGGCAAACTTTAAAAATTAATAAACAAACAAGTATTGCTAGCTAAGCAGAGGCAAGGTACGCTCCAACACGTTGCAAGAGGTTGACCGACTCGAATGTAGGCTCGCGCACGAGTGAGGATGGCCTCTCCCTACTCCCTACTCCTTAAGTCACCACCATACCTACTGTGAAACATGGAGGAGACTTGGTTATGTTTTGTTATGTGAAGGGAACAATGAAATCTCAAGACTATCACTACATTCTGAAGCAAAACGTACTGCCCAATGTCAGAAACATTCTGTCTCCGTTGCAGGTTATGGGTCCTACAACAGGATAATGACACAAAACAAACTAAAAGCACCTTAGAATGGCCAGAAACAAACACATTTGACTATTGCGAAGTGGCCTTCTATGAGCCCTGAATTGAATCCTATCAAACATCTTTGGAAAGAAGTGAAACAAGCAGTTTGGAAAAGGCCCTCTTCAAACCTGGCACAGCTGATGCAGTTTGCTCAGGAAGAGTGGGCTAGATGACCTGTTGACAGTAGCAGAAATCTCATTGAGAGCTCCAGGAATCGCTTGCTTGCAGGAATTGCCTCTAAAGATTGTGCAACAAAATATTAGGTTAATAGTCCCATCAGCATGGTGGCACAGTGGTAGCGCTGCTGCCTTGCAGTTTGGAGACCTGGGTTTGCTTCCTGGGTCCTCCCTGTGTGGAGTTTGCATGTTCTCCCCGTGTCTGTGTGGGTTTCCTCTGGGTGCTCCGGTTTCCTCCCACAGTCCAAAGACATGCAGGTTAGGTGCATTGGCGATCCTAAATTGTCCCTAGTGTGTGCTTGTTGTGTGGGTGTGTGTGCTGGCGCCTTGCCCTGCCCCGTGACCCTGTGTTAGGATATAGTTGGACAATGACTGACTGACTAGTCCCATCAGTTTTGTCCATACCATTTTGATTTGTGTTGTTATTTAAAGTATTCTATCGAATCAAAATTTTAAAGCTAAGTCAGTTTCAAGTTATTTCAGAGACAATTGTTGGTTCATTTTTTTTCGTGGAGGGGTACCAACAAATTTGTCTTCGTCTCTGTAATAGAACTGGTGGGAACGTCGGATAGAATGATGGATGGATTTTCCTCACCATAAACTCATTTCCAGTATACTATTCAATACTAACATTTAAGACCAGTGTTACCACCGCTATGTTTTCCCACCTAGATCTATGTTTTTCTGTTTCTGTCTATGTCTCTTATGTTTTTGTCTCCTGGGTGTATGTTTTTTCATCACAATCATGTATTTCTTTTAGAACAATTCTTGAACTAGTTTCTTACATAAACATTGTTTCGTACATCTTAACAAAAACGTATCAACTCTGCACATCTGTAAAATGTAATGACTAGTCTGTGCATAACCAAATTAACTGGGTAATTGTGATTGGTGAGATGTGCCTTGACGTCACATCCTGCATAGTGCACATGCCCATAGACATAGAATTACTAGACGCCTCATGACCAGCAGCATAGTATGTCAACGTCGCCGCCGTATTGCGAGTGGCACTGCTGTGGAGTGAAGTAATGGATATGATGCCTCACGCATGTGCTGCTTGGGATTGTACAAACTGCTGTACGCTCCAAACCAGATCACAGCGATTACATTTCATAGGTAAAGCTGAACTAATTGTTTTGGTTATATTTGGCCATTAGAAAATCCCGTTTTATAATCTTAACTTTAGCTACGCCAGGCTAAACTAGCAAAGCTATGCATTTATGTGCTCAAGTGAGCCTCCAAACAACGTTTTGGCTAAACGTATTTAGTCACTAGCTATGTAGATTGTTGTTAGCTGTTAACATTTCTCTAACTTTGAAAGTTTCCCAAAGAAATCCACCTCAGGAAGCAGTGGGATTTTGAGAAAGCTGTCCTGTGATGTGTGCCGTGCTAGTTTGGTAACAGATGCTGTACCGGCATCACATGATCAAAGCTACTACTTGCTCACATTAAAAAAACAAAGGAGGTTTGATGATTCCTTTTGAGGGTACAGTCAAGGTGGTCAAAGTAGCTGAGTGTTTTCTCCGACAGTCGACATTAGGGCAAGCTGTCAGTGGATCTTTGATCAATCAGTTTGTTCGGGCTGAGATTGGTTCAGATGATGTGTTTTTTCTCAAGGAGCACATTGAGGAAACACAGTTTGAAATTGACAACCATCATTTTATGCTCATGTCTTTAGTTGTGTCTGTCTTCCATAAACTAAGGCTGCACCATATTGCCAGACTGAATACTCTCAAATTACAGAGTGGCAACACAAGGAAAAAGCTATAAGACAGTTCCGTTTCATGGATTGTAGATCCTATCCTGTATATATTTAAGTAACCACATTGTGTGTGTGTGTGCTCGTGTGTGTGTGAGAGAGAGAGAGGAATGAGTGAAATGTTTTCAGAAATTATTAAGCCAATTTGTATACAATAAAATTGTTTATTTTTGTCATTGAGTGTATCATTTCACTGTTAAAAGAAAGACAAACAAAGATAACTGGCAGTAACAGTGCAAAATTCACAATTGGTATGCCAGTTTGAAAAGATAAGTTTGTTGTTGAATCGAGCTGACGTATATGAGAGGGGAGAGAATTCCAGAGTTGAGGAGCGCTATGAGAGACGCTCCAGCTCCCATAGAACTGAGTCTGATGTGCGGTACAGAAAGTAGAGCTGCAGATGATGATCAGAGTGAGCGAGAGGGAGTGTAAGTCTGTTGGAGATCAGTGAGGTTGTGGAGAGCTTTAAATGTTAAGAGCGGTATTTTGTATTGTATTCAGTAGTTAACAGGGAGCCAGTGAAGTTGAGAGAGAATAGGTGCAATATGTTCAGTGGATTTAGAACAGCAGGTTATTATCCTGGCAGCAGAATTTTGAAGAAGTTGTAAGTGATGGATACGTTTTTGTGGGATGCCAGATAGAATAGCGTTACAGTAATCTATACGTGAGGCGACTAGGGCATTAACCAATACTTGAGTACTGTGTTGCATAAGAACAGGACAAAGCCTAGAAATGTTTCGGAGATGGAAGAAGGCAGTCCGAGAAATGTTACTTATATGGGAGGAATTATTTAATAATAATTATTATTATTTAATAATGGTCATTATTAGTGTATAAATGGATATAAATAATTGCATTTAAATGATTCACCAATATCTGTTGTATGTAAACGATACTGTTTTAAACGTTATTGTTTGTTTTATCAGAAAACCCGGTTTCCACGTTTACCTGTATTGGTTTAAATGGCACTTTTGCCACTCGCAATATGGCGTACGCGCTGACGTATCGTATCGACCGGGTAACACAGTGAATGCGGCGCCTATGTCTATGCACATGCCTTAATGTCAGTCAATTAGTCAAGTGATAACAAAAGAGGTCCTTAAATATCAACCGCTACACTTGGAAGTCACCCAAACCTGCCATCGAGGACGTTAAAGAAGGACAGTGCCATAAACGATGTTGTTAGAAACTGAAAAAGTACAAACAGGAAAATGTAAACTTGTTGACTTTGAGTGAGGACGGGTCCTGTTTAATGGTCGGCTACCATGCTTGAATTTTGATTTTCCTGCTTATCAGGAAAATGGTGTTTTTGACATATTTATTTAGCAGACATATGCTGCTGCTGTATTTAATTAGAAAACTCCTTGTATACGGTATTAATAAGTATGTTTTTCTGTTTTTATTTTATTACATGATCTGTGTTTTTCTTAAAAGCTAGAGTGGCAACACTGCGGAAGACAGTAAGTCAGTAATACCAGGGCCACCACACAGTCCTCTCTGCTCCAACCCCCATTAAACCTTTATCAATATGTCCAGCGCCCATGGGGGAACGTATGTGGTGTCATTTCAGTGGTTTTGACGATTAAAGCAGAGATCAGAGGGAACATCGAATCAAAGGGCTCCTTCATCGCAGAAGGTACATCGAGCCCCTTTATGAGGCGTCATTTAGGAAAAGTAAATCGTATATTTGGGAGCAGCTGTACTGAAACGTTGTCGCTCGTACTTAATTCAGCCCAACTCGATCGGTTTGCGGGCGCCCCCTTTGGATTTATTAGCCCAATTCTTCGGTTTAGCAGACGTCCTCGCTGCTTCTGCAGACGTCGCTCAACACCTGCAAGTCTAGTCTTCCCTGCCCCCCACAGGAGGCGAATTCTTGAAATTAAAAGCGAAAGCTGCGCAAAAACGAAAGAGAACAGAAAAGAGGCGAAGCACTTTGTGACATAACGCATGGATTTTTAAATGTCTCGTAATGGATTTATTCGAGGTCGTTTATCTTGTTTGTGAGGGTCCACTGGAACGCAGCCCCGGAGGTGAGTACCGTCTGCTGTCGGCTTACATTGAAGCTTTAAGGGTACCCCAAATCTGAACGCACGGAGGCTTGCTGTGGCTTGTTTGACTTTTTAGCAAAGGTGGGGCGATGGGAAGGCCCTTAGCCGTGAAGAACTCATCCCTGATTCCCAATAAATTACGCTCATTCCGAAAAAGTATTATGTAGGTGTTAAATAAAATTACGAATTTAGGCGCATTTTTTATGGGTCGGGTCTCTTTCGTTTTCACTTTCTGTTTTGAAACGCAGTACAACCGCTACTCGGTGCTGGGACCCCATGCACCCACTTGAACGGATGACGCTCGAGTCTTTAGTTAGTGGGCACAGTGGTGGAATAGATCCTCAGTGCCACGAAGCCTTTCGTTTCGTCACAATTCCGCAGTGGTTGTGTTTCAACATCTTACCGTTTGGTACAACAGAGGTATGGTTACATGTTTCGATTATTTTTAGCAAAAGCTTTGAATTTTGCGCCTTGCAGTATGAGTCTGTTATTTGTTGTTTATTGTCATGTAAAGGTATAACGTTACTTTATTTGCACGATTATTTGCAAATGTGTGGTAAATCAACAGAACAACTGCGCAGAGTTCGCCAAAACCTTTTGTTCTTACCTCCCCTGAAATTTCAGATATAAAATTTAGCTTGTGCCGACAGCTGTGTTCACCTGGATGTCAAGTCCGTTACTCCGGGCGCAGCATTCTGTGGTTATCGTGCCCATCTTTTTGTTTTTGCAGCAGGCAGCCTTCATGATAAATGCGCAATCCGGTACTGACTGCCTTCTCAAACGTGCTTTTAATTCTAGGTGCGCAGATCAAGCCCGTCGAGTTGCTAAATGCGCATACATTCTATTTTTAAACTTTTTTTTTTTCGGACCAGCAAGGCATAACTGTTAGGGTTTGGTTTTTGGAGACTGTAAGCACTGCAGCTGATTGGAGTGCACTGTTACTGAATGCGTGCCAACTCTTTGAAAACAAGCCGATTGTTCAAAAAGATGTAAAGATACAGAACAACTTTATAAGTAGTCTTTCACATGTTTTCAAAATGCTTTTTGTTGACAACATGTCTTGTGTCTGGAAGCAATCACAGACAGAATTGTTAAGCACGCGGGCACAACCGAGTAGCAACAGACTACTTGGCAAACATGGATGAAGCATGCAAAATATGCCAGCCCCGAAATCAAACTGTTTGCCCAAGTGCTCCGAGACACTGCCTTATAGTCGAGCGTATTAAAAGGACAGACATACTTGAATAGACTGCATTGTGTGATAGCATGGCCTTCACAGTGTTGATTTTTATGATATTTAATAGTAATCGTGCATAGCAACTGTCTTTTCTTGTTCATCTTATTTTCAGCCTCAAACCTTGTGAGTCTCTCTCTGCCTTATTGCTTTGGAAACTGATACAAAAGTATCAGTAGTATAAAGTAATATGAAATTTGAGACGTTGACACTGATGATAGTGTGTAAGTCATTGCATTTAATAATATGGTGGCAATGTTGTTCTCAGGTTTTAAAGAGTTGGTGATTGTTTAATGTTGTGGTGTTTTCTATGTGTATGTAATCAAAAGTTCCTTGACACCCTGACCGATAAAGCTGAGAATTGTACGATCCAATTTCTTCACATTTCATGTTCCAGTGTAGTAAGATTGCTTGCTTAATGTATTTAGGCTGCTGTAAGTGTTTAGTTGTGCTGCCTTACAGCGCCAAAGTCCTATGTTCTAGTCCTGGACTGGTCACTGTCTACAGTGGTGTGAAAAACTATTTGCCCCCTTCCTGATTTCTTATTCTTTTGCATGTTTGTCACACAAAATGTTTCTGATCATCAAACACATTTAACCATTAGTCAAATATAACACAAGTAAACACAAAATGCAGTTTTTAAATGATGGTTTTTATTATTTAGGGAGAAAAAAAATCCAAACCTACATGGCCCTGTGTGAAAAAGTAATTGCCCCCTTGTTAAAAAATAACCTAACTGTGGTGTATCACACCTGAGTTCAATTTCCGTAGGCACCCCCAGGCCTGATTACTGCCACACCTGTTTCAATCAAGAAATCACTTAAATAGGAGCTGCCTGACACAGAGAAGTAGACCAAAAGCACCTCAAAACCTAGACATCATGCCAAGATCCAAAGAAATTCAGGAACAAATGAGAACAGAAGTAATTGAGATCTATCAGTCTGGTAAAGGTTATAAAGCCATTTCTAAAGCTTTGGGACTCCAGCGAACCACAGTGAGAGCCATTATCCACAAATGGCAAAAACATGGAACAGTGGTGAACCTTCCCAGGAGTGGCCGGCCGACCAAAATTACCCCAAGAGCGCAGAGACGACTCATCCGAGAGGTCACAAAAGACCCCAGGACAACGTCTAAAGAACTGCAGGCCTCACTTGCCTCAATTAAGGTCAGTGTTCACGACTCCACCATAAGAAAGAGACTGGGCAAAAACGGCCTGCATGGCAGATTTCCAAGACGCAAACCACTGTTAAGCAAAAAGAACATTAGGGCTCGTCTCAATTTTGCTAAGAAACATCTCAATGATTGCCAAGACTTTTGGGAAAATACCTTGTGGACTGATGAGTCAAAAGTTGAACTTTTTGGAAGGCAAATGTCCCGTTACATCTGGCGTAAAAGGAACACAGCATTTCAGAAAAAGAACATCATACCAACAGTAAAATATGGTGGTGGTAGTGTGATGGTCTGGGGTTGTTTTGCTGCTTCAGGACCTGGAAGGCTTGCTGTGATAGATGGAACCATGAATTCTACTGTCTACCAAAAAATCCTGAAGGAGAATGTCCGGCCATCTGTTCGTCAACTCAAGCTGAAGCGATCTTGGGTGCTGCAACAGGACAATGACCCAAAACACACCAGCAAATCCACCTCTGAATGGCTGAAGAAAAACAAAATGAAGACTTTGGAGTGGCCTAGTCAAAGTCCTGACCTGAATCCAATTGAGATGCTATGGCATGACCTTAAAAAGGCGGTTCATGCTAGAAAACCCTCAAATAAAGCTGAATTACAACAATTTTGCAAAGATGAGTGGGCCAAAATTCCTCCAGAGCGCTGTAATAGACTCATTGCAAGTTATCGCAAACGCTTGATTGCAGTTATTGCTGCTAAGGGTGGCCCAACCAGTTATTAGGTTCAGGGGGCAATTACTTTTTCACACAGGGCCATGTAGGTTTGGATTTTTTTTTCTCCCTAAATAATAAAAACCACCATTTACAAACTGCATTTTGTGTTTACGTGTGTTATATTTGACTAATGGTTAAATGTGTTTGATGATCAGAAACATTTTGTGTGACAAACATGCAAAAGACTAAGAAATCAGGAAGGGGGCAAATAGTTTTTCACACCACTGTATGTGGAGTTTGCATGCCCCCAATCTCTGTATCTTTTTCACTGGCTTTCCTCCATTTCCCAAAATGTGTGTGTGTGGCATATCTGTTCATGTTTGTTTTTAGGAGACTGAGTTAAGCATTGGAGCCGAGTAGAATGCACTGCTACTGAATGTGTGCCAACTCTTTGCAGACAAGCTGATTGTACTCAAAAGGTTTAGAAATATTTAAAGATACAAGCAACTTTACGAGTTCCTTTTTCTCATACTTTCAGTCCCAGTCTCTGTGGTATTTGCATGTTCTCCCCATGTCTCAGTAAGTTTTCTTTTGCTTTCCTTCTTTTCCCAAATGTGTGTGTTGGTCCAATCTTGTCTTCTGTGTGTGTGGTGGGTGCTCTGTGATGAGCTGCCAATCGTAAAATTGGATACAGTAGACAAATAGAAAAATGAAATGTGACAGACAAAACAAGGGTATGAGTATTTTTGGTTAAGCTGAATTTTATATATTACCTTACTCAAAATTAACATTTTTTCATTCATTCCTTTTTATTAATCTCCTTACTCCAATGCAAGGATTCAGGCAGAGGAGAGTTGGTTATTTCAGGCTTGATTTAGAAAGTGCTGAAAGAAGCAATTGAGATTATCGAGGAGTCTAGTGAAAAAGAGCTTCTTGTGATCTGTAGGAGAAACGGAGTCAAAAGAAGAGCCATGGCTGACATGCTGCTGCAACATGGTGTGCTTCATTTTGTGCAGATCCTGAGCAGAAACTGGCTGGTGCTTTTTGTAGTAATTCCACACAAGCACACACACATTTAAATATAGTGTTGTTTTAAAGCTCAGTCCGTTTAGGCTGTCTGTGGACTTTGCATGTTTTCTTTGGGTCTGTATGATTTTTCTGTAGTGACTCCAGTTTTGTTGGTTGCCCGACTCTAAACTAATCCAATGTTGAGCATAGATATGTCTGACTGTGCCCTGTCATTGATTGGTATTCTGCTCAGGTAGACTCCTGCGTCCTACCACACTATAATGGGATAAATAGCTACATCTATTGCAAGGGATGGCCTTGTTAGCAATGTCTTGTCAGGAACAGAAATAGCAACAAGATAGAACAGGCCCACAAAGTGCATGCTCTGGTAGGTAACATGTACTACAAGTGCCATTGATGCGCCAGGAATAATTATCATACAGTGAACCACAGGAGAGATAACACCTTGGAGGCTGGTAAGTAGCTAAATCAACTTCTCCAGTTTTCCAGGAGACAGCACAGAGTTCTTAGCTGAGGTAGCTCAAAACATGCAGTGCCTCGCTGAAGGAGCAGAAAGCCCAGAAGCTACCCGGTCCTTTAAATAATGATGATCGTATTTGGCGGCCCAGAAGCACAGAAACCACACCAAGCCCATTAAAGATTCAAAGGCATCTGTTGCCGGTGGATAACTGAGCTTAGAGTCTAGAGATAAGTGGCACAAAAGTTCATTAACGAGAAGTGGAGAGGACAGTGGAGTGAAAGAGATATGGAAGTGAGAATGGACAGTGTTTGGTGAGGTGGGTGAGCCACCCTATTAGTCCAGCAAGACACACAAGTGTGTATTGGAGTCTCCCTGTAATCATCCCCCACTCCATATGTGATTTTTATGGGCATAAATACTGGTGTGGAAACACTCCGGGGGCCCATTTTATCACAGGCACATATAAAGCATACTCCCAGCAGACTTAAGTTCATTTTAAATTAATAAATATGTGGGTCTTGTTATCATTTTTCTGTTGAAAGAGTAGAGTGTGAGCAGTCATATTTTAAGAAATCCTGTACAAATGATAGAGCAACCTTTCCAGCTGTGGTAAGCAGGCCACTCTGTTGAATGGTGCAGTAGCCTATTTATGGGTCTCTGGTGTACCTGAAGTGGCAGTACAGTGGGCACCAGTTTAAGTAATATGTTGGGGCCTGCTGATCACTCAGTATGGAAGCCAATAAAAAGAGATTCCCAAGTTCCTGACCCTGTAAATAGGATTCTGCTTTATGAATGGCAGACTGGTTTGCAGTAACAGCTGAAGCCTCCAGGAGGCAGTATTATATGGTTATGTAAGACTCCTGACAATATTCTGACCCACACAAAGTGACTGGCACACAGATGCTCAGGGGAACCCAGAAGCGGTAGCACTCCATTGTCAGCACTGACTGTTCTTGATTTAGTTTCCATCCTCGAAGGAGACATTATAGTCATTTAGCCCTGATTACTGTGATTTATGAAAGATGGATTAAACCCAAATTGCATAGTTGACATAAACAGTCTTTAAGTAAAATTCATCCATCTGTTCTTTAAGCCAATTTCATCCAATTTTAGGGTTGTACTGTGTAGAAAGTTATCCTGAAAGCATCAGTTGCAAGGTGGAGACCAGCCATGGGTAGAGTGCCGGTCCACTGTTGGCTACGCAGCCACATTCACTCAATAAATTGAATTAATTTTTTATTGCATTTTATTTCTGGACAAATTTATTTCAATAAAGTTTGTGCTATTTACTGGTTTGATTGGAGACTGGCTATTGGTCCAAATTTGTAAGGGTTACGGTTGCTTGTGATTGTGCCCTATGATTGACTGGTAACCTGACTGAATGATTGTGGTTAGTTTCTATTTTGTTCATAATGCTGTAAGGATAGTTACTCTGTGCCTCCATGAGACCTTATGAGTGGCCTGTTTACACAAACCTTGCTTGGAAAACTTTCCTTTCAAACTGGAGTCATTCATATACCCATTCTTGGCCACCACCCTGTTAACAGTGGCTCTTTTATGTTTTGATTTTTAAAAATTTGCTTCCTCTACTTCTTGAACATGGTTGTGTTTTGCCATTTTGATTGTTTTTGTCTCAATCTGTGTGTAGACGTTTTGGACTTGATTTTTTTGTAAACTGATATCACCTTTGTGTCTTTTAACTCTGTGATTCCAAGTTGTTTTTCCTTGTACTTGGCTGGGTTCACGCTTCTGACTTTAGCCTAGAGGCCTAACGAAAGTTTAAGAGTTGAGAGTTAAGATAACACAAAACCACCAGTCACTCGTACACACAAACACTCAGCTAGTTCATGAGTGAAAGGAGAGAAAGCATCCAGGCAAAGAGAGCTTGTTTTGTATCCTTTTACTGTTGGTGACTTTAAGGATACTTATATAGTGCAAACAAAACTGTTTTCTATCTTCCACAGGTACAGTATAATGTGTACACTTAGATCTCAATGGGTAATCGGCTCCTTAACTCTTCTGTGTCCTCAGATTGTGTTTTGTGACTGTTTCTTGCATATTCCAAGCAGACAATGACTGTTCCAAGAGTTTAACTTAAGTTCCTGGAATCATGTGATACCAGTATGCAATGTGTGGTCACTAGTGTGCAGTAAGTAGGTAGTTCTCTGGCTTTAACTGAAGGTTTGCACAGAAAAAATAATGTGCACCACAGAAGTGTCTGTTGAAAATAAATTTAAAAATAGTGATATTCTGTGTGAGAAAGGAGAAGAGGGGAGTTGTGAAAATTTTGTGACTGGAGAGCGCCATAGTCGGTTAGCACAAATCTTCCTGCACTACCCATATCTGCCACCCTTATGTGTGTCGAGCCGTCATTAATCGGTGGAAACTCTTGGTTGTAGATGACAACTCAGAAATAACCCATGTTAAGATGAGCTAAAATCCTATTTTAAAATTATTCATTCTGATTTCTCTGTGACTAAGAACTAAGATAAAATGTAAAGCAATACGCAGAATCAGGACTTGAAATACTTATGGGAATGTGGTGATTATGTTATTCCGTCTGTATGTGTCTGAGCATTTTGGAAGTCTGAGCAAAATTAAAAGCGATATTTGTGATCCTAACATAACATCTGAAACATGCTTAATCCGATTCAGAGCTGCTAATCCCCGATGGGCTACCAGTCTATCACAGGCCCACTCATACTGGACATCAGCAATTAACTTAGCACACTGTGCTATCTGGAAGAAAAGGAGAGATATGGAGAACATACAAACTCCACATAGATAGTGACTACATGCAGGATGCTGGATCCATCAGGCAGCAGCACTGTCCAGTACAGCAACATGCCACCCATTCCATAAAGTTTGTTTATCAGTAATCTTGTGATGTAAACACTCCACATAAGGGAGCATGTAGATATAATCAGTAGTGATGTTAATAGTGACAGGGAGCCTAAAGCCTTCTTAGTTGTGGGTATCACTTTCCAGATATTTTCAGTAGCAAAGGCCCTTCCCATTTTTAATAAGGTCTTTTGATTCCATAGCTACAGTTAGACTTTCTGGGCTGTCCCTCGTAAAAGCTTATCATAAGTTTGGAAGCTACTAACATTAGTCCAAGCTTTCTCTCTTCCTCTATAAAACAATTGTAGGCCTGTGGAGGTGACCACTGAGATTTCTATTCAGCATGTTTATAGCGTGGTTGCAGTATAAGTGTTTTAGAGTGTTGTACTCATTTTTTTTAATTCTTCACACTTGAATTATTATAAGTAAGAATTTCACTGTATTATAAAATATTATGTGTGGGAAAGGATATGTCTGCCACCAACTGTGCCAATGATCTTCTGCCCATTTGATATGTCCACTAATCAAAGTACTCCATTCGACCCTGGACTGTCTGTTTGTACCACTTTAACTTGTTACCTCATAAATGTAAGGATTGACAACCCTATTTTGTGGTTATTCCATGCATTATGTTGTATATGTAAGAGTAAATGAAACATAACAATGGTGCACTAGTACACACAGGCACACACATTCTCTCAATCCCCATAAGTTCAGTCCATCTCCTGGTAATTTATCTTTTGGCTCATCTCTCCCCTGTGAACCAGGTTCTTGCCACGTGTTTGCATCATCTTCTTCTGAGATCATTTAGTCATCTGAGCACAACTCTTTCTACAGGTACTTCTAATTCTTGGCCATATGTTTTATTGCCATCAGTTTTAGTAACCATAACACGTTTCCAGGCATCCTCTTTAATAAAACCCCAGTGTGCGTCCATGTGTCCGTGTGTGTGTCTTCTGGTGAAGTGCGCATGCGCGGGGCACGGTGCAGTGCTTCAAAGCAGATGCTTCAAAGGCCACGTGACGCATCACACAACACAGAGAGGGCAGGACCTATAAAATATCATGCGGCCGATCCAATTGGATTTCGGTAAATGAAGTAAGACCTAAAACATAACGCACGAAAAATCCAATCGGGTACTGAGACGCGGAGACCAGCTTTCCCAAAGAAAGGCCGCCTGACGCGTCGCACAAGACAGAGAGGGCGGGACCTATAAAATATCGCGCGGCCGATCCAATCGCACTGTTGTGACAGAAAATTAAACGCATATTACGGACATCAAAGCCAGTATTAATGTCGGAGAAAATTACAGGCATTTTACGGAAATACAAACCAGTATTACTGCGAGAGAAAATTAAAGGCACACAATACAGTGACCCATATTACAGCCACATACAAGCCAGTATTACTGTAACAGAAAATAGACGGTCCCTTGCCATTTAATAGACTGTTCCTACTAATTTTTATGCACTACTGTTCTAGCGTCCCTTATTGTAACGGGCTTAATGTCTAGTTTTCAATAAAACATTTTTTAGATGAACAGTCTGTACATGTGACAAATTGACTGCTACTAGTACTACTACTACCATACATGCGTGTCAGAAGTAGGTTCCACACTCCATCCTTCCAAACATAAACACCTATACTGTATAAGGAATTTAAAGATTGATGCCTTTTAGCATCGGAAACAACTCTTGAAATGTGATTTTCTTTGTCAATAAATCCAAATAAGGACACTTTATGAGTTGGCACGTGAGTCCGCAAATGCACCTCCCCTGAACAGAAGTCCCCTTGTTATATGCCCCAACTGAATCTAGCCAAAAGTTTCCGCAATCATAGTATGAGCCAGAGGCCAGATGAAATACAAGTGGTCTTGCTGTGTATCCTCCACCATCCCTGCCTTCCAAAATGTATGGTGCAAAAAAACACATGCAACAATAATGTGAAATACATTCAATTGAAAAACATTTTTATTTAATCTTTCTGTGTTGCATGTCCCCATGATAATGAGGCTTTAGCTGTGAACAACACACGAGTAGCCAAATGCAATGGATGAGAAGTTGTGTTGGTTTCTTGTATACAGAAAAAAAGTTCTTACTTGCATTTACTAATCAAAATGCAGCACATTGGCACTGGTTACAGATTACTAAACAAGCAAAAAAATAATCTTAACTTAAAACGATACATACTGTAATTTCAACACAGCCGTGAAATTCACAAGAAAACTATTATAAGTCACACATCTGCCACAAATGAAGAAGCAGTTCAATGTGATATACAGTAAAATCATTCAGCATGTACAGTAATCCCTCACCTATCGCGGGGGTTACGTTCCAGAGCCCCCTGCGATAGGTGAAAATCCGCGAAGTAGCGACCTATATTTATTTTATTATTTATACATATTTTAAGGCTTTATAAACCTTTCCCACACTCTTATAAACCTTTCTCACTCTCTTGTTAACCTTTCCCACACTCTTATAAACACTTCCTATGCTCTTAAACACTTTCTACATTCTTAAACACCGCAGACCAACACTGCACACTGCACGCAGCGATTAGACGTCAATGTGTCTGCACTCGCTTTGTGAAGGGGGGCAGCTGAACTCACGCTGAGCAGAAATGGACTTTGTGCTGCTTCTGCCAAAATGCCTGCTTGTCGCTCTGCTCGAGGAGTGTGTGTGTGTGTGTGGGTGTGTGAGAGCTGAACGCACCTTCGCTCAAACCCCCCCTCCCCGGAAGCGCAGTATGCTCCTGCCACTTCGCATTGTCAAGGGGGTGGGGAGCTGAATGAACGCTAAGGAGAAGTGGACTTTGTGCTGGCTTTGTGCTGCTTGTCGCTCTGCGTGTCAATAATTTAAAAGCCTGTACAATCAGGCTTTTAGGTGTACATCACCTATTTTCCTGTCTCACTGTCTTGTCTTGCGTGAAATTAAAATGTTTTATAATAGTGCGATGTTACTCATATCCTTAGCCCGACATCCACATATCATATGTGTTAACAAAGTGTGTTTTATAAGTTTACATGTGTTTAAAGCATGTGGGATGGGAATTTTAAGGCTTAAACTATAAAAATGTTTATTTATATGGTCTTTCTATATCGCAGATTTTCTCCTGTTGCTGATGGGTCTGGAACATAACTTCCGCGATAGGCGGGCAATCACTTGTATTTAAAAACCCGCGAAGTCGTGAATCCGCGAAAAGTGAACCGCGAAGTAGCGAGGGATTACTGTACTCAAGTTGGAAATTTCTGTTATGAAACTAAATTATTTAAAGAGTGACTAGGCATGAGACAGAATTTCACTGTATCAGATTTTGTGTACTGCAAGTTCATGTGGCCTTGCAGTGTGTATTTTACAACATTTATCATCATTGAAACTTAAAGGCAAACAAAAATGTTTATCAAAAACAGGCATTTTAAAATTTGGTTAAAAAACTACAACTAGGGTATAACATTACAAACTGACTGCACTTTGACAAGATCATTATGCACCATCTGTATAACAATGTCAAGGTGAAAGTTTTTGGCACATAATATAAACATCATTTTAATTTAAAATGGGTTGGCACTGCCTACCCACACTTAATATAGAGTTGCATCCTTAGATGATTATGGTAAATAACAACATTGTTCTGTAAATGCACCACTGTATCCAGGGGGATGTTTTCAGATCCAACTCTATTGAGAACACCAAAACACCAACTTTCTATCGAACTGGAGCAGTCCTCTTCATATACTCAAATACTACTGGGAGCTTCAAGGTACAGTTAGGGCAGTTCTCACGAGTCCTTGAGACCTCAATACATCGTTCACTGTTACCTCTTCAGAAATAGGGGTAGATTACAGCAAGGAGAAATTACACAGCAGTGGATCTTGCATTGTTCTCGACAGCAGTCCTTCGGCATGGTGCAGGGAGAAAGCAGCAAAATTCCCAGTGCTTGATTTTCTGGTCAAATCAGATGTCTGTCCCTGCTATGCCTGTACCCAGTGAGTTTGCAGTTGCAGGGGATATTGTCACAGCTTTATAGAGCATGTTGACATTCTCTTTTTTTTATTTTTTTTTTTTGAAGGAAATTAAATATAAGTTCTTTACAAATTCTTTCAAGACCCACAGCTAATTAGTCAGGGTGCCATTTAAGCAGGAAATAAAATGACAGCCATTGTTGCAGCAATGTTTTATGTTAACTCAGAAAACAAAAAGAAAAATTTAAACTGGAATGGACCTGCATGGTAGCAACTTAATATTTTATGTTTATATCGTCATTATTGTCATGTGTTCCAAGTACAGCGAAATTCTTACTTGCATGTGGTAATTAACATGAAACATGCTTTTGTTACTGCAGTGGAAATACTTAACATTAATATTAATATGTTAATATTGTTTTATTTTGACAAGAAAATGGTTACAAAAGCTTAGGTTAAAACTTGAGTATTTGTGCGGCGATTTAATTTTATTTTGCCGTGCTTTGACAATGTCTAATAACAAGTAATACCAAACATTTATGAAAATTTCATATTTTACCGTGAAACCTGAATCACAATATGAATTGTTTCATGCCTAAAAGGGAATGTACAATGTTGTTCATTAAAATGAGTCATGCAGCAGTCAGCTGACATTAAACCTATATGTTGTTTTTGTTTTTTGCCATTATTTGAAGTGTAGTAAATAATAGAAGCCACAAGGTGGCAGTAACTGGAAAGCTGCCTCATGCATAGATGTATTTTTTGTCTTTGGCACGTGGAAATACTGCAGCAGGTGATTTGCACAACATGCAGAGGAGAGCTTGTGCAGACGCAACTGAAACAGTAAATGTCAACCTCATCAGGGTAGAAGATGAGCATCAATTGTTGATCGCCTTTCATGTTTTTTTAATTTCTTGAGTCCCTTCAGTACTATCCAGTCATCCCTGGTAAGGGGTAAGTTCAGAGATATGGATGTAGATCAGCCTATGTTGTCCTACATAATGGACTGTCTGTCTAGCAGACCACAGTTTGTGATACTCAAAGGACAGTGATTCTGATATGGATGTGAGCAATATTGGAGCACCGTGAGGAACAGTCCTGTCTCATTTTCTCTTCTCGCTTTACACCTCAGAATATAAATATAACACAAGGTCATGTCATTTGTAGAAATTCTCTGGTGATTCTGCAATTATGAGGTGAATAGATAAGGGGAATGAGACAGGGCATAGGAATCACATGGAGAACTTTGTTTCTTAATGCAGAAACAATAGTTTGCAACTTATCTTCAGCAACACCAAGGAAATGGTAATTAGCTTTCTCCACACCAAAAAGCCTCTATGCCCAGTTACTATATAAGGAGTACTTGTGGAGGTGATGCATTGCTACCAATACTTGGGTGGATCCACATCAATGACAAGCTGGACTGGTGTGAACACAGAGGAACTGTAAAAGAAATGGCAGAGGAAACTTTTTTTTTTTCTAAGGAGACTGCATTCTTTTAATGTGGGTAAATGCCATCTTTCACATCTTCTACAACTCTTTGTTAGCCAATGCGATTTTCTACACTGTGGTATTCTGGGGTAGTAACATCATTTCAGGAGAACTCGCACCAAATCAACAAGCTAAGTAAAAGAGCAGGTTCAGTTATTTGTCACACACTGGACCCCTGGTAGTAGTAATGGACAAGAGAATTGAAACTGGACCCCTGGTTTTTTTTTGTATGAAAATGTGCTATATAAATAAATGTTGTTGTTGTTGTTGGTGGTAGTAATGGACAAGAGAATTGAAACTGATTGGAACAATGCTGCAGATCCTCTCTCTCTAACAATGGCAGTATGCCCGCATAATGCCTCATTGTGACTGGAACTGCCAAGTCAGAAGTTTTACTTTTTCTTTCTTTTTAGTCATTCTGGTCATTCAAGACCAATTAGTGCTTGTGAGTGTATATATATTTATGTATTTATTTATTAATTTGTTTAATGAGCTTCTGTAAAAAGCCAATTTCCCCCCTCGGTACAAATAAAGATCTATCTATATATCTCTCATGCTCCATTAACTGCTTGTGCATGCTTTCTTTTCGGTGTTAGTTGTTTATCCCAGTATCGCTGGGATTGTCTCTATTTCAGCATATATGAAAATAGGTGGGCCATCATAAGGTACTACACAACAAAACTGAAACTCATTTTGATAAATTCAGGTCTGTGTAAATTTAGAATGGTATCTGTGTGTACACACGTACTTACTGAGGGTGGGTGTATTAGCAAATTCTAAAGCTATGCTATACCCCTCCCTAGGAATTCTTATATTTCTTGTTGTTAGCCTTTTATTCAACTGTCACCTGTTCTCTATATAGAGTAATAATAATACTAATTCATTACATTTATATAGCGCTTTGTCTCGCTACTCAAAGTACTACCAAACAGAAAGGACCCAGGATGCGAACTCATGATCTCCTTACTGCGAGGCAGTAGTGCTACATGAGGCCACTTTGGTGGTGACCTTCTAGGATATTCTTAGGTCCCACCTCTTTTGTATGGTGACCCAGACTTTCCCCGGTGGTCTTATTTTTTCTTAATTTTCTGTTACCTATTCCTTATTGTCTTATCCATATATCTATAATGAGTTACTCAAAGAGACTAATAAATCAGAATTGCATGAAGCCAAATACCAGAATAACTGTACAGGAGTTAAAGTGCTGCTGCTGCCCTGAGCTAAAATGCTTTGGATTCATTCAATTCAGTTAATTTTGTATAGCACTCTTCACTGAGTACGGGCTGATACAATTTTAATCATAATACATTATAAACCACACAGTGAGTATAGATATAAACACACAAAATACATTAAACACACAATAAAACAGTAATTTAAATAGTTAATCAAAACAAATCACGACAATATAAATTCCATTACATTATATAAATAAAAATGTGGCATGTGGTTTTAATTTATTTGTAAAGTGGCTGGCACTTCATTAATTGAAGTAAGAAGAGGAGCATTTCTGGGCAGTACTCAACCAAAAGCATGCTGGTCAGTCTATGAAAACCTTATGTAATTATAGGCAGGTACTGTGGCTTAGTGCATATGGATTTATGTTGTAAGCACAGTGATTCTGTTTCAGTCCCTGCCACTTATTCACTCTGTGACCCTGAAGGAATCCTGTATCCTATCAGTGTTCCAGATTAATAAATATAGAAACAGTTCTGCTATAAATACAAAGTTTGGAATGATGTTTTAGAAATACAGACAACACAACATTCCCAAATCTGCTTAAAAAATAGACAAGGTTGAGAGGCTGGAACATATACCAGTAACAGTGGGCACATTATGGGCATCTACCATGAAGAGGATGTCCGTCCATCATTGCAGAATCACTTATGAAAACAACATACACAAAAACACAGCCAATTTAGAATAAAAAAAAGGTAATCTACCCCCATTGTTTTTTAGGATATGGGAGGAAAACCGCATACTTGGACAAAAACCTTACATAGACACTGGGAGAATTTGTAACTATGGAGCTAAGGATTTGGGGTAGCAGCCTAAACTACTTTTCCACAGCATAGTCCAAGAAAAAAGATTAAATTAAACATTGTGAATCAGTGTGACCTACCAGTTAAGGACAGAGCAGTTTCCATACTACTGATTGCTACAGTTGGACAAATATAGAAGTAATTGTTAGCTATATGTACCTGTATAGAGACTGTTGGAGTGGTCCTCCATGTAAAGTTTTGTAGGTAGTGTGAACTAAATGCAAATGTTCCCAGTTTAGACCCCTTATGATCCTTAGCGAGTCCTATAAACCAATAGAGCTGCAACCATAGAACTGTGGGAACACCTTTGGGGGTGAGGATTGAAGTACAGTGATCCCTCGCTATATCGCGCTTCGCCTTTCGCGGCTTCACTCCATCGCGGATTTTATATGTAAGCATATTTAAATATATATCGCGGATTTTTCGCTGCTTCGCGGGTTTCTGCGGACAATGGGTCTTTTAATTTCTTGTACATGCTTCCTCAGTTGGTTTGCCCAGTTGATTTCATACAAGGGACGCTATTGGCAGATGGCTGAAAAGCTATCCAGCTAACTTTCTCTCTCTCTCTCTCTCTCTCTCTCGCGCTGACGTAGGGGGGTGTGAGCAGGGGGGCTGTGTGCAGCTGCTTCCTGAAGGACAGGCTGCACGGAGCTTCGCATACTTAAAAGCTCAAAGGGCACGTATTGATTTTTTTTATCTGTCTCTCGCTATCTCTCTCTTCCTGCTCCTGACAGAGGGGGTGTGAGCTGCCGCCTTCAACAGCTTTGTACCGGCGGTGCTTCGCATACTTAAAAGCCGTATTGATTTTTTTTTTGACTGCTTGCTTTGCACTCCTTTGAAAAGGAAGATATGTTTGCATTCTTTTAATTGTGAGACAGAACTGTCATCTCTGTCTTGTCATGGAGCACAGTTTAAACTTTTGAAAAAGAGACAAATGTTTGTTTGCAGTGTTTGAATAACGTTCCTGTCTCTCTACAACCTCCTGTGTTTCTGCGCAAATCTGTGACCCAAGCATGACATTCTAAAAATAACCATATAAACGTATGGTTTCTACTTCGCGGATTTTCCTACTTCGCGGGTGGCTCTGGAACGCAACCCCCGCGATGGAGGAGGGATTACTGTATTGTTCAATGTGCTGTAACAAATAAAGGTGTTTTAAACACTCAAACATGAGTAAAACAGCCACAGTTGCTCCTACATCACATCTAAAGCTAAGAGGTCCTATTTCTGTATTTGTTGAACCTAATCCATGCAAATCAGCCAGTATAGTGACTGCTCTTATATGGTATTCTTTTGCAGTCAGCAAGTAATAGAAGATTGCATTTCATGGGAGAGACAATTCAGGTGAAGCAATTATTTCACTGTTCATACCATCATCAATCAGCTGGGCTAATAGAAAAACTCCAATACTAACTCAACAAACCCTGAAACTTATCTAAAGCCAGTTTCAACACTGCTTATTTTCACCAGTATATTAAGTGCGCTGGTACATCATTTGGTTTCAAACACATGTGTAAAGTAACTAATGGCCAAATGAACAGTGACTACATGATAAATATTTATACAATAGCCCGTTATCTTCATATTGCAACCTAAATTTCCTTGACAATAAAATAATACAATAAATATGGACTTAGGTACTACTTCAAATTATATTCCTTATTTATATTATTTTAGTCAAGCTCCTTAGCAGAGCAGAACCTCAACCCAAAATGGTGCCAACATCTGGGTTCTCCTTCTTTTTCCTGCTTTTATAGAGAGAGGTTATGGAGCACCTATATGATTAGGCCTACATTTACCCCATATGGACTTTCCTAGATTTTTCCCATTTTAAACCAGTTGGACTATGTTCTGCCCACATTATGGGGTTTGCCCAGAATTTCCCCCTGTGATGTGCATATGGACCAGCACAGATTTTCCCAATATGGTAATGCATATTGAACTGTAATGGGCGGCACGGTGGCGCAGTGGGTAGCGCTGCTGCCTCGCAGTTGGGAGACCTGGGGACCTGGGTTCGTTTCCCGAGTCCTCCCTGCGTGGAGTTTGCATGTTCTCCCCGTGTCTGCGTGGGTTTCCTCCGGGCACTCCGGTTTCCTCCCACAGTCCAAAGACATGCAGGTTAGGTGGATTGGTAATTCTAAATTGGCCCTAGTGTGTGCTTGGTGTGTGGGTGTGTTACTGTGTGTCCTGCGGTGGGTTGGCACCCTGCCCGGGATTTGTTCCTGCCTTGTGCCCTGTGTTGGCTGGGATTGGCTCCAGCAGACCTCCGTGACCCTGTGTTTTCGGATTCAGCGGGTTGGAAAATGGATGGATGGATGGATATTGAACTGTATATGCATACGGTTTGCCGATCCCCACATGTACTGGCCCAAGTAAATATAAATTTGGAATAACCCACAGGGGCCCTCTATTGGAAAAATCAAGTGTTTTCCCATTGCTTGGTGGCCGAGTTCTTGCTGCTTGTGACACTACACTTGTTCCTGAAGACTATGTCATTTTGGTACTTGTCATTCCCCATTCTCTTCCTATATTCCTGAACACTGTACATTCTCTCCTGTCTGCTGCCTTCGTACCACATAAGGCCAATGTGGACCCTCCAGTTCTGGTTTTAATTCCTTCACTGGATTGCATCAGCCACACGGTACCTCCTTTTTCTATCCTTTGGTTGCATGTTATTCTCTCAAATGGGTCTTTCCACCTTTCTAAGGTTGTTCCACATTTCTACTGGCATCAGTAATTGAGCATAAGTGGTATTGGCTTTTTTGATCAAATTATTTAATTCAATTCAGTGTTTCAAAATGTTTGAAGTTCCACATTAGAGTAGAGATCCCAAAGGTACAGTGATGCTGAATCAAATCGCATTAGTAGTTCATCAACACAGTAGATCTTTAGTATCTGTCTTATTGAGAAGGCTGTTAGACCAGAGGAGTTGTCTGTTTCACCTGTAATGTTTGGAGTTTCATCTATGATTAAAGGCACTCTTTTTGTAACATTTATGATGTTAATTTCATAATGTAGAATTAGTTTTTTGCATCCAGTAAACATAATATAACATTCTCAAGCCTGCTTAATTCAGTTCAGGGCTACACAGCACAAGCAGTGCTGGACAAAATGAAAGTCCATTACTGGTTCCATTCACACACACACACACACACACACACACACACGGCGAATTGTAGAATGACCAATCAACCTAATCTGTACATCTTTGGGAATGTGGGAGAAAAAAAACTGAAGAAACTGGGAGGAAAGTACATAAAGATACAGGGAGAGTGAGCAATTTTTGCCTCTGTGATTTCAAATCCAAGATGCTGAATCCATGAGGTAGCAGCACTACTCACTGCACCACCCCCCAGTAAACAAACAACCTTTATTTTATATAGTGCCTTTCTATCATGGCCATCTTCTCCAAGCATTCTACAAGTTCAGACACAAAATACATCTGTTTGCACATATTTCTTAACAGTTTGAGTAACTATAGTGTGTCAAAGGTGAGAATTGCCCCAGTAACACTGTGGCCTGATTTACAGTTCTTTCCCCAACACACAATAGTGTCATGGCTGCAGCCTCTAACTCACTGACTTGAGTGCAAGGTGAGGCCTTTGCACTTGATGATAGTCTGTGGTTTACTGAGCTCTTAAGTGCATTGTTTGACACCTTATGTTGGCTCCTCACGTGCACATAGCTATATTGGTAAAGTACAAAAGAAGAAAAGAGTGAGAACGCTGCCACTGTATGCTTCTCTGGCCACAACGTTGTGTGTTACAGTGGTCTCGTGCAGCCTAACACGTACTTAATATCAGCCTTTGATCATCAGCTTATGACTTTAAAACTAGAAACACAGAATGTGAAAAAAGATTTAAAATAAGATGAAAAAAAAAAAAAACCAGGTAGCAGGTCTCATTAAAAAACTTAATCACGATAACCAGTTAACAAAGTAATTAAATGATGCATTGGATAATTCTCATTTCTGACAACCACTTGAAACCATATTTTGACTTATTGACAACTTCAGTGGCGGACAGTGTATGGGAATGCGCTGAATTAATCTGAATTGGCAGATTAACAGGAAGGCTAGATCTTTGGCTTGCTTGTACCACCAGCTCAGTCCAGCATGGTGTGTGAGTGAGAAACTTGATAAAAATGCGCTGAAACTTCCAGGCATCCGAACTTGGCAGTCTGGAGGAGGGTGGGCACTTTCACCATGGTGTTGAAAGAGTGAGGTAGGGATGAGCGTTATACCTGGCAGCTGTTGTGGTCGCCAAGAGAAGGTTGCATGTAAATATTGCGGGTTTCTGATATCTTTATTCCTTGGCATTGTTTCACAATAAATGCCTTATTTATTGAGAATCTCTTCCGTGTTTTGAACACAGGAACATTTTTCAATAGGCCGCCTTTGGAGGGCAGCATCCCATTTCAGCTGTGTGTTTTATGTGCCAACTAAATAATGTACTGAACAATGTTTTAAAAGCTAACCTCGCTGTATATGTTGGTCCAAGTCCAGTTAAAAAGGATTACTTGGCAAAATACCAGAATTCTAATAAATAAATTGAGGTAGCACTTTGTTGGTGGTCACTACATCAGTAGTGATTATAAACTGTGTTTTCTACCCTTCAACTGCTATTTTTTATCATTTTTACAATAAATAGACCTTCCCTTCATGCACTTCCCAAATCTGATTAATCCAGTTTTAGCAGAATCGGTATATACAGTAACAGAGCCCCGCTAGACCACAGTCTGAACCCTCATCCTGGAGCTATAAGGAAGTAGTTCACAACCCTGTAGTGTTATGTCATCCTACAGGATTGCCAACTGATTCAAGTTCAAGTGCTCTCTGACTTTTATAAGATGTAAGCTGGAATTCACTTGTGTTGTCCTAGTAACCTGTCTTGCTTACTGAATACATAGAATATGCAGGCATTCATCTTAATCAGAATTAATGTTATCAGTTATTGGTGGCTTTATAAGCAGAGTTGTTGGATTTCTCACGATGGTGAGAAATGGTGAAAGGTTGTTACTACTCCTTTGACTTTTCTGCAAGAAGAAACATTAACTTTTAAGCACTGAAAGCCCATTGCTTATTTAACTGCCTTAGTCACTCATCACTCACACCTCCCATCTCAGTTTCATTCCATGCACTGATTTGAGGCATAGGAAGCAGTCGGGATAGCATTGGCACTACTCATAAAAACTACAGATAAATGTTCACATCAGGATCAAAACTAACTAACTAGGGTCAGGGCCTGTATCAACAGCCACAGGAATCCACATTACTAACCGAGAATGCTAAACCGGATGGATGCAGGGACATCCGGCAATGGGCCGTGGACGCAAAAGACGTACTGCGCAGGCGCCCCACAAACCCCCCCCCCCCCCCACCCCAGCAAGCAACGGGAACCGGATGGAATGCAACGTAAAATAAGAAATGAGGCGTCGCGCACAGAAAAAAGGAGTCAGACCACAGAAAAAAGGAGCACGAAACCCATTGCACACGAAACGGGACACACACAAAGAGGAGGATTCAACAAGCCCCAAGCACACAAAAAAAAAGAAGCCGCGAGCACCACACAAAGCCCATTGGACACGAAACGGGACAGACTACGGACATAGCACACGAAACGTACACAAAAACGACGATTCAGACCCACGACCACAGTAACATAAATAACAAATGACACACAAAGCCCCATTTCTAAATGAACCGTCCGTATTAAACATACGTCATCTCAACACGTTCACACTATGCAGCATAGGTAGATCTCATTACAATGAGGCACTATTAACCGTTCAACCGCAGAAAAGGCTCCATATTAACAGTGAGTGCGATCCTCCTTATTACTTATCCATATTTCTCACGCTCAAGAACAAACAAGTCATGAATTCACGATCACGGGTACAAAACGATACCGCTCGGATAACGGGACCAAACACAATTCACACTATGCAGCATAGGTGGATCTCATTACAATGAGGCACTATTAACCGTTCAACCGCAGAAAAGGCTCCATATTAACAGTGAGTGCGATCCTCCTTATTACTTATCCATATTTCTAAAAGAAAAAATGTCTCAGCTCCAAAAACGCAAAGCTCAACTAACACAGTTACAGAAACGAACCCAAATGGACAGACCCACTGAACGTAGACGCATGCAGGGCGCGTCTCACAGTGCTGCATCGAAACAGGCACGGCTTCAAAACGAAACACCTCCCGTCTCAGACATACAGAAATGGCAGCGAGGGGACAAAATAAATAAACGCAGACGTCTACACCGCGCATCTCAAATGCCGGAAAACAAGCAGGCAAGGCTCCAAAAAGAGAAAGCTCAACTGACCGACATACAAAAATGGGCAAGGCTCAATACAAACAATGCACGCCGTAAACTACAACGGGCTTCTCACACAGCACAGGCAAGTCGATTACAGCTCCAAAACAACACGTCCCAAATACTGGACATACAACGACGCGCCTCTCAAACGGCACAAGCAAAACATACACGTCACGGACATCAACGACAGACACCTGCTAAACGCTTGCGTTAGCTGACAACGCGTTCAATAATGAGTCCACTATTCAGGAAAATTCATTGGGATTAATGAATGTCATTTGCAATCATTGTCATTCACTTAACTTCCCTGAAGAAACAACTGGCAATACAAGTAATGAATTTACACGTTGTTGTCAAATGGGTCAAATTAGACTGCCTCCTTTACATTCATATCCTGAATATCCACAGAACCTTCTAACTAACGATGTACCTGAAAGTAAAAACTTTATGAACTGCATTAGATCCTACAAATCGCTATCCACTATGAACATAAACAGCAGCACTGCACGTGACATCCGTCTTGCAAAACTGTTAATTATTGATGAATGTACAATGTCATCCAGTCACTTACTCAACACCATTCATAAACTTCTACAAACGTTGATGAATAATAATGTTCCCTTTGGAGGAAAGGTACTTTTATTAGGAGGAGATTTTAGACAGTGCTTAGCTATTGTTCCACATGCCATGCGCTCAGCTATTGTTCAGTGCAACTTAAAATACGCAGACAATTGGCATTGCTTTCAAAAGATACAGTTAGTACAAAACATGCGATGTCCAGATCCAGATCATAACAATTGGTTATTACAACTGGGAGATGGTACACTCACCAATACAGATGGACTTCACCCAGATATTATTACAATTCCTCAAGCCTTTATCTGCGACGACTTAGTTACAGAGAAGCAATCTCATTAGACCAAATGCCCCTTTTAACACAACACTATATATTATGTCCAAAAAATATTAATGTGGAAAACATAAATACCCAAGTCATTGCATTACTTCCTGGAGAGACACAACTCTTTCTAAGCTCTGACAAACTTGACTCTGATCACGACAATGACCATCTTCATTGACCTTACAAGTTCTGACCTGGAATTACCTTTTACACTTAAACGGCGTGTACAAAGAAATTTTCCAATTAACCTTTACACTATGCCACACACTTTATTGTTTGCTTTCTATTTGCATCATCTACACCTTCACACTATTCTATATCTCATTCATACATCACGCTCTTTGTCATTTCCCAACACGAGGGGTTGGCGAGCGAAGCGAGCAGGGGGCGGAGCCCCCTAGTATATTAGAGACAGGACGCCAACTATAACCTACTCCAGTAGGGTATGAAGGAAATAGCATCATTGAATTATTCAAGGGATGTAAGTATAGTGGAAGGGCATTGGGGAGTACGCAATAAAAGAGCACATATTCCCCAGCCTTATAACTGCTGGCAGCAGGAGGTTGCTGTTGAGGCCCCTGCCAGCTTGTCTAGTACTTTAGTTAGAAATGGGCCAACAGAATGGCACAGACACATGGGACCGCCAGAGGAAACACTGGGCAGACTACCCCAGAAGATTTGTGGGGCTAGGCCCTTCCAGGAGGTACTTCCATGGAGATCAGAAGTGACCTTGGATGTAGTCCTGGTATCATGAATAAAAGGGGCCTGTTCCCGTTGCTTTAGTGAACTTGGAATCGAGTAGAGTATGGATGAGAGTTCACTTGGAAAACAACAAGAGGTGCAAGAAGGAAGAAGTGTAATAAGATGTGGACAGGGGAAGGGGTGAAGGGTCTTTTAATTTTTGCTTTCCTGTTTTTATTGTTGTGTTTTGCCTCCAAATCCCTACAACCTCCTTTATTCCATTGTAATCCTTACTTTGTATTTTTAGTTTCGTTGGCATTTTTTGGGTTTGGGGACTGCACGAGTGCCTCCCCACAGGCCACACGTGTAAAATAAAAATAAAGAACAAATAAAGTTTGCATAGCATTACACAAATCACAACTAATAAAATTGGAGCACAAGTGCTTTCTAGTTTAGCACTCCATCCATACAATATAACCGGAAATAGTGTCATCTTGCCATATCTCTACACCCATAAAAGTCCTGAGGCTAAACTTATGTAAACTATTGTTTTATAAATAACACATAAGGGAGGATCAAAAATGAGAACAAAAAATTATATGAAACAAAGCCAAAGTAAATCAAGTTGCTGTTTTGGGCCTTCATACCTACGGTAGGTAGGTGCTCTGTGTCAGGTGGGGTGGCTTCCATACTTGGCCACATCCCACATACCAAACAGAAACATTCTCATCTTTGGACTGATGCCCAAAGCTTGTAGAATAGGCTTTGGCCCCTGTGACCCTGAACTGGACTGCGCACATTAAAGAATGGATGGATGTGTGAGCATAAAATGAGAGACAGGGTCCTCCTTTGAAAGTACTTCAAAACGTTCCATACCTTGTCTTATATGTGGGATAACTCTGCCTTTATTTGTTTGTTCACATACTTATGACATGTTTTTATCGTTCCATCTCTCCGCCTACCATTTTTCAGTGAGAGACAAAAATAATAAGCAGTGTGCTTCAAACAGAATGCCAGCCTCATGGAGGTTAAATAGTTTCTACTCCAGTAGTAGAAAAATTAGTGATATCAGTCAATCTGACAAGATGTCTCTGAACTGTGACAAGAGTTCAACATTTTGCTTTTCTCTTTGTGCAATATCTGAACTGGGTTTATTTAATGTTAATTCAAGATTCAATGCAGGAATACAAAGAGCAAACATATCAGATTTTGTTATCACCTGCTGATCAAGAAGATGAATTTCAGTTGTACTATAAAACTGGCTCAGCCAGCATAGTTTTGCAGATTTCTTGATGCAACTGGAAATTTTAATAAGAGGCAGTGTAGCCAACAAGTCTCAACTGAATCAGACGTAAATAACCGTATAACAAACGTATATATGTTACATTAACGTGACAGCTTGTTCGCTACAAAAGGGGCAATGGAAATACCAGGAATGGTCCCACAAGCCATATCTTTTCCAAGTACAGTAGGGGTATAAAAGTTCCTGTCAAACTCCGCAGACACTGAAGTCAGAGTTGAAGAGAGCATTAATAGGTTCATAGGGACAGTATTGTCACATGTACAGTGAAATCCTTCCTTGCATGTGCTAATTGTGATTGACTAAGTCACTAAGAGAGTGTGGATCAACAATCCCTGGTGTGTAAGAGCACAACTGACCCTCGGACTATTCAGGTCTCCTTCAGAGTTTTTGCCTAGAAATACTTCATATTTTCTAGCACACTCCTGTGTATCATACCCAGTTTAAATGTTGTGACTTACTTTTTAAAATCTTTATTTGCAGTGAAAAAAATAACCTTCTGAATTTGCTTAGCAGTTCATTGTGAGACATGTCTTTTATTTGACAGTTACTGCATACCAGGTATCTGCAAATACATGATTTTTTTGAATTAGTAATAGTGATTTGCAAAGATAAAATTCAAAACACTGACACATCAAAAAAACTGAGTAATACTGCTCAAAATTAAACTGAAACATACTAATTTGTACAAAAAGTCCCAGCAGTTAAACAAAACATAGCAGCTAAGCAAAATTAAAACATACTTCAAACTGTAGCTTCAGATGTTAATTCCATCCATCCATCCATCCATTTTCCAACCCGCTGAATCCGAACACAGGGTCACGGGGGTCTGCTGGAGCCAATCCCAGCCAACACAGGGCACAAGGCAGGGAACCAATCCCAGGCAGGGTGCCAACCCACCACAGGACACACACAAACACACCCACACACCAAGCACACACTAGGGCCAATTTAGAACCGCCAATCCACCTAACCTGCATGTCTTTGGACTGTGGGAGGAAACCGGAGCACCCGGAGGAAACCCACGCAGACACGGGGAGAACATGCAAACTCCACGCAGGGAGGACCCGGGAAGCGAACCCAGGTCCCCAGGTCTCCCAACTGCGAGGCAGCAGCGCTACCCACTGTGCCACCGTGCCGCCCCAGATGTTAATTCTTTTAAATAAATCCTGGTTGTTGGCTGGCTTTCTGCACTACATTATGGATTGTTGTTCATGATGTTTTGAATAATTTTACTTGCATTTCAATTACAAAATAGTAGCATCATTTTATGTCACTTTCCATTTTAAGGAAAATGGGATGTTTAACAAATGTGGTTGAAGAAAATAAGGTTTGTACCAAAAATATGGTAACATTTTTATTATTTAGATAAATAGTGTATGGTCATTATAAACCACTACATGTAGCCACAGATTTTCATGGAATAGCTTAAACATTTGTTTTTATTGAGAAGCTATTATAAAACCTCAGCTCCCCAAAACATTATAGGTGATTCTAGGTAACATTTTGACCCTTGTCAAAACTGGGATGGTTTGTCAGTTGGCAGGAAGTTGTCTTGTATGCCATGCTAAGACTGAAGCAGATCACTCTCCACAAAAGTCCTGCACACTCCCACCTGGTTGCATTATAAAATCTTAGGAACATTTGTAGTTCACCTGTACATATTAACTATGGATCTGTAATTAATAAAGCAACTGACAAAAAAGTGTTACAACTGTTACAAGTCCACAGAAGCACGTTGAATTTTTAATTTACCAAAACGTTGAGATTTAATTTAAAGTTGTTTTGTGATGCTTCATTGATGCAGCGTTCTAGGTTTGAATCCCACGGCTGAACAAACACAGTATGGACATTACTTGTCTGTGGGAAGTTTTGCAAATTAGGTCAAGTGTGAGTAAGTGAGTTTAACTTGGCATCAGCAAAACAATTTGATTTGTTTTCCATGCCATTTGCTGATGCTATGATTACAGGCGCTGTGTCGTTTCCACAGACAATTTTTTCAAATGCAGGTGGTGTGCTGAGAGTGGTCTACAAGGAAGTAGATATCTAGGGGCAAACCACACCCTTCACTATTACTGTCATACAACAAAAAACTTCTGCAATATTTAACCCATTCAGCATGGAACCACATTGCAAGTATCTGGCCATACTTCCCAGTTTCCTTTTTTTAACTACTACTTTATTGGATTTAACTTTGAAAGCTTTTAAAGAAATGCACTCCTGCGTGCCTTAACTTTTGTCGGTTTGCATATTTTGTCAATTTTCATTTTGCTGCCTCTCTGTTTAGCAGTTGAATTTTGTTTTTCTTGGTTTTTCTGCGGGAGTTTTTTGTCATAACTGTGTCGCAAAGCCCATCTGAAGCTAGTTCTCAATTTTACATATTACAGTAATCCCTCGCTATATCGCGCTTCACCTTTCGCGGCTTCACTCCATCGCGGATTTTATATGTAAGCATATTTAAATATATATCGCAGATTTTTTACTGGTTCGCGGATTTCTGCGGACAATGGGTCTTTTAATTTCTGGTACATGCTTCCTCAGTTGGTTTGCCCAGTTGATTTCATACAAGGGATGCTATTGGCAGATGGCTGAGAAGCTACCCAACTTACTTTTCTCTCTCTCTCTCTTGCGCTGACTTTCTCTGATCCTGACGTAGGGGGATTGAGCAGGGGGGCTGTTCGCACACCTAGACGATACGGACGCTCGTCTAAAAATGCTGAAAGATTATCTTCACGTTGCTACCTTCTGTGCAGCTGCTTCCTGAAGCGACATGCTGCACGGTGCTTCGCATACTTAAAAGCTCGAAAGGCACATATTGATTTTTGATTGAAAAACAAACTCTATCTCTCTCTCTCTCTCTCTCTCTCTCTCTCTCTCTTTCTCTGCTCCTGACGGAGGGGGTGTGAGCTGCCGCCTTCAACAGCTTTGTGCCGCGGTGCTTCGCATACTTAAAAGCCAAACAGCCCTATTGATTTGTTTGCTTTTCTCCATCTCTCTGACATTACAGTATCTGCTCCTGACGGGCACTCCTTTGAAGAGGAAGATATGTTCGCATTCTTTTAATTGTGAGACGGAACTGTCATCTCTGTCTTGTCATGGAGCACAGTTTAAACTTTTGAAAAAGAGACAAATGTTTGTTTGCAGTGTTTGAATAACGTTCCTGTCTCTCTACAACCTCCTGTGTTTCTGAGCAAATCTGTGACCCAAGCATGACAATATAAAAATAACCATATAAACATATGGTTTCTACTTCGCGGATTTTCTTATTTCGCGGGTGG
This sequence comes from Erpetoichthys calabaricus, assembly GCF_900747795.2. Classification (NCBI taxonomy): domain Eukaryota; kingdom Metazoa; phylum Chordata; class Cladistia; order Polypteriformes; family Polypteridae; genus Erpetoichthys; species Erpetoichthys calabaricus. The sequence continues at coordinate 23,104,549 of NC_041404.2, forward strand.
CTCTGGAACGCAACCCCCACGATGGAGGAGGGATTACTGTATACAATATTTTTGAGCATTCCTGAAGATACAGTATGTGGAGCACCAGCTTAAATTATTTAAAGCTGGTACCTTAGACATCAGTTGTTACTCAGGAGTGTGTACAGTCAAGGCAGTATCTTTCTGGTATGGCTCCTATTTGGGCACCCGCAGGGCTTCATGTTAGTTTTAGTTTTGATAGGGGTTCTCAGGTGGTGCTAGGGAGAGCTGCTGGGAGCAGACTCCCCTGTTATGGAGAGGATCCAATGGACCCAGAAGTACTTCCAGGTGGCAATCCTGTTGTACCCAGGGTTCAGATGGAAAAACAGCCGTTCAGAGTTGGGAGAAGATGGAAAAGACTTGTTTAGAGGAGAGTGGAGATGGAAAAGAAAAGGAACTGTGACTGATTTACCAGGTGCTAAACTGTAAAGGGTATTTTGTTTAAGTAAAATTCACTTCGTGGGTTGGCTGTGTCTGGGTGTTTGGGGTGCAGGTGCACCCCCTTATAGGTCACAATATGGGAAAACTTTAAACATGGCTGTTCTGATCTCACTGTTATCATGTAATGGATATTCAGGCAACTCCTCCCTTTCTGATATAATGACTTGGAAACTGGCTTGACACACAGTGTACAAATCTCCAGTTTATTAACAAAGAGCAGGTGTGAAACTACAAGTAAAGAAACCTAATATTCAGCACAGAAATAAAATAGTTTGGTAACAGCTTTAAAACTATAATAAGCAGTACAGAACGGTAAAATTGTACATATACTGTATAAACTTACTGGCTATGCTACCATAGGCTTAAACATGAGAAATGAACTTCACTGCATGTATTTGTGGCAGATACACTACTCACATTGGGAACGCCCCACTCTATGGCAGCTCAGGAAGGACAAATATCACGAAGTAAGCATATGTGTATATAACAGTTTGCAAAAATTGAAATGATTAATACTTAAGTATTTTGCCCATCTTAACAAATGTGACACAGGCTGTAATAGGGTATATGCACACTCTATTCCAGATTCTCCGTAAGCCAGCTGCTTCACTTCTAGCGCTAATATCAAAATGGACAAACTATGGCGTCTTTCACGTGATTGCTTCAAGCCATGCCCAGACCTACGTTAAACAATGTAACTCGTGTTATTCAAACATTGTGCCAAATGTCAGGAGGTAAAAAGGAGAAGGGTTTCAAACGATATGTTTCAAGCTACATCCACAATTACTAAGGTAGATCCGGATGTATTAATGTGTTTGTGTACCAGTCAAGGCTAACACAGTCATTAAACTTTATTCAGGGACGGGTGAATACGTACTGTACATACATAATAACATGAGTCTGCTGGAATTCTTACCCAGTAAAAAAGAGATCTCTCTGTTTGAGCCAGGAAAATGGTGAATGCTAAACCGTTGCTTTATTGTAAGGGTCTTAATGTTTCCTCAGCTGGAGGATCTCCCCACTGAAAGACACGTTTTCATCAAGTGTTAGGTCGACAACTGCTAGATCCAGAGCAGAAGCATAGTTGTGGTCCTCATGGATTTTATCATCTACCTCCTCACCCAGTGTGTCATCCGCTGTCGGTTGCTTTCTCCCAAACCCCTGGGGCCTCATGTATAAACGGTGCGTACGCACAGAAATGTTGCGGAAGAATGTTTCCACGCTCAAATCGCGATGTATAAAACCTAAACTTGGCGTAAAGCCACGCACATTTCCACGGTAACTCATACCTTGGCGTACGCAATTTCTCCGCTCGGTTTTGCAGACTGGCGGCACCCAGCGTCAAAGCAGTGCTACTGTTCCTGTGTGGTCACCCTTTCTTTCTTAGCTCCACATTCCTGACGCGGCTTTATAAATACACTGAAATTAACTGCATATTGTTTATTAGTGTAATGCATCTGATTGTAATTAACATGTAGCAATATAATGGTCCAGGGAATAGCCATAGTATTCCAAAAAGCGTCAAAGCCTTTCCTGTACGGACCTCGCGTTTCAGAAACAGTTTCATCCCAAGAACTATAAACGCACTCAATCAGTCCATCAAGTGCTCCTTGCAGAACTGTTTGTACTTATAAGTACAATTATCTCACTGTAAACTTACCCTACAGTTATAATATTGCACAACCTGCGCTACTTTATAAAGCGCATATGATGACAATATCATTTTTAAGATGAAATGCAGCAAAATATGTTGCTTATAGTATACAGATAAAACTTTAACTTCATTTAAATAATCTGCATTGTTAATAATTAAACATGTGAGGACATGGTGCCGCAGCGTATAGCTGGTTCACTGATAGCTCCTGCCTTGCGCTGTATTATTGCTGGTGCTGACGCGACACTGGAAGGATAGACGGATAGAATAATTAAACATGTACTACGAAGATATTTCAATGTTCCTTAAAAGTTTTGAAGAATCGGCATTCTAAGCTTACAGATGGCTTAACGTCTACTACAGAGCTGATTGTGTGGCAATTGGGTATTTGGAGAAAGAAAAGTACGTTTGAAAGAGACAGTACTTCTGTAATAAATTATTTTATCGAAGGTCGCACATGGCGCAGCAAGCCTCTTGCGTGAGATATGAACAATCACTGCGCCACCGTGTTCCCATGTTTAATAACATGCTTTCATTGCTGTCATCATGAAAATGATATCACGTATACATCTCAGTATTTTAATTATTCAGAGAGCTGTAATATCTCGAATGTAATGGATTCTGTGTCCTGTCGGAGAAAGAGAAAGAACGGAAGCACATAGTGATTCACACACATAGAGCACATAGAAGATCAAATACAGAACAAAGCATTTAACATGCTACTTGAGAAACTAGTAAAATAAATGATTTTAAGATGAAGTTTATGATGTTCTACTTTAATGGCAAAATAAACTACGTGATTAAAGTGGAAATTTCGAGATTAAAGTTGACATTTCGTGCTTTTTTCCCCACTGTGTGCCTATTTTTTTTGTCTGTACCCTAATAAGCTTTCATATGACACTCAGACGGTCCGCTGCGAGTCACCTTTTCACGGCGACTTTGATATGTGATTTCTTTTTTATTTTGGGTACTGTGCGACTTTGTGAACTTGATCTTTTGAGTTTCTCCGACACTCTGTCACTCGATCAACTTCCTTTTGTTGATTATACCACTGTTTAAACCAACAAATAGTACGTTTTTCCTTTGCCTCCACTTGGTATTCGCTGAAATTCTTATATTTTCCCCTGTGCTTTTCCCATTGTCTTTTCACAGAAGGCTATTTATATTGATTTACATATTCAAAGAGGCGTAATTCTGGGAGGAGTTGGGGCGGGACAGAAGGCGCGTGCACGTGCGTTACTTTTCACGCTGATCGGGATTTATGTAGTGGAAGAATGTGAAATTTTGCGTGCGCACAGATTCCTGCATCTGGATTTTTCTGTGCGTACGCACAATCCCGCTTTTGTGCTTACGCCATGTTATAGTGTGAGTTCTACGCACGGCGTTATACATGAGGCCCCTGGTCTTGAAAGTGTAATGGCAAAATTGATCCTCTCAAACAATGCAGGAAATGCTCCCTTCTTCAACAGTTGCCACCCTGGCTTGCGAAAATCCTCTTTTTTTTAAAATGCAGGCTGCAAACTTGGGTATGGGGACTAACTATAAAGCTTGCTTTCTGGATAATAACGATCCATTTAGATCGTTTTCATACATTTTCCTCTGATGCGGAAACTAAGTACCATGTTGTACTTACTTGGAAGCTCAACATAAAGGTACACAACAATGTTCAGCTGTAGAGCTATCTGTTGCTGAAACTTCTTTCTCTCTGACATTCTTGCCACTTAACAAAAATCACAACTGCAGTATTGACGGAAGTCACTGAGCTGGCTAAGATTTCACCGGAAATACGTCAGCACTACCATGTGCATATAGCCTATTAGTTGCCATCTCTGTCACAATGAAGATACTAAGACAGCAGTGAGAGTTTAGTTGTTGTGCATACTGTTTTCAAATGCTTGCTTACTTGCATGTTTATGTTTTGCTTGATACAGTACATGCTTTTCTGTACAAAGTGGAGTTGCAAGTTTACTGGACATTAGACTAAAGTGCATGCACTTAATGCTGTGCGAGAGCGTGTTCAGCTGCACTGGAACCCGGTCCTAGATCATAGAACATAGAGTCATTCTGGGTGAATGTAGTTTAGGACAAATCTCAGAAAGAATCCAACATCCTAGTGTTGAGGTTTCCTTACTACCTTTTGGCTGTGAAGTGGTGTTAATTTCTACAGGTTGTGTGTGCCAAGCAGGTAGACCAGCAGCCCAGACATGACAAGATCTGTTTGTGTGCTCAGGCAGCCCCAAAAGCCAAGCCAGGTTCTTCTCATTTGAGTCTCTTCTGTTGTGTAACTCTAAATGATATGCACAACAAGCCTTCGATTGCTGCCCTTTAATTTAGAAAGGTGTACCAAGTCTAGCCAGAGGCAGACTAGCCTGCTCATCACAGTGAGTCATTTGAGGAACTAAGTGTTTGGAAAATCCTCTGATTCTAGCTAGGGATTTTTAATTTAAAATTAAAACACTCACTCTTTAGCCTGAGAGCTTTTTGGTTTGTTTTGTTACCCATACACAGGTGCTTTGATTTTCTTTGCTATTGAATATGGGTATGTGCCCCCGCAGTAGCACCGCAGGCCTAATGTAAGCTTGGCACAGGCTTTTTTGACTCACCCGCTGTTGCAACAGTTTTGCTCACATGATCACTGGTTTGTTGTTACAATAGCCTTACCACTGTGAATCATAAAACACTTAAAAAAGCAAACAACTTTATTTTTGAAAGGCTTATGTTCTACTGAATACTTTAATCAAATTCATAGATTGTATGCACCTAGATGAACCTATGACCTCATTCCACCTTTCTTGTGTTTGTTAGTTAAGCATAATATCAAGTGGTATTAAAACAAAGAAGTGATATGTTCACATGCCAGCTTGAACTTGCGAGGCCTGTCTGTACTGCATGTTTGCTTAAATATTCTGGAGAGGTACAATTTTGCAGGTTTCATGCTGCTGCCTCATAAATCTGACAAATTCAGACAAGGTATTTCTTTAAATTCTAAAGTGCCTCACAGCTCCAGTGACATGTTCAATTTTTAGCCCATTCCTGTATGTTGGCCTCATTCCCCATTTCTCCCCAGGTACCCCAATTTTCATCCCATTCCTGATGACTTGTGTTAGGTTCAGTGAGGATTCAAAATTGCCCCAGTGCAAGTCATAGTAGGTGGGCAATGCACTGTCACATTTGGGTCTGTTGTGACTTTTGAAATTCAGCCTAAGAATCATATAGAGAAACAGCTAGATGTTGATAAAACAATTTGCTCTTCCAACTAAATAGGCCTATCTTTGGGGGTTTATTGGGTAGTTATTATCCTATGTGTACATAGTGTAGTGAAATTCTTACTTGCACTCAACATGAACACAGATACAACTATTTTTACCTTAGACCTTTTGTCTTCCTGACCTGAAACATTTCAGAACACATTTGTCAGATTAGTTTATATTAATTGGTTTGCTCTGCCTCTTCTAGAAAACATACACTTCTTCTTCTTCTTCTTCTTTCAGCTGCTCCTGTTAGGGGTTGCCACAGCGGACCATCTTCTTCCATATCTTTCTGTCCTCTGCATCTTGTTCTGTTACACCCATCATCTGCATGTCCTCTCTCACCACATCCATAAACCTTCGCTTAGGCCTTCCTCTTTTCCTCTTCCCTGGCAGCTCTGTCCTTAGCATCCTTCTCCCAATATACCCAGCATCTCTCCTCTGCACATGTCCAAACCAGCGCAATCTCGCCTCTCTGACTTTGTCTCCCAACCGTCCAACTTGAGCTGACCCTCTAATGTACTCATTTCTAATCCTGTCCATCCTTATCACACCGAGTGCAAATCTTAGCATCTTTAACTCTGCTACCTCCAGCTCTGTCTCCTGCTTTCTGGTCAGTGCCACCGTCTCCAACCCATATAACATAGCTGGTCTCACTACCGTCCTGTAGACCTTCCCTTTCACTCTTGCTGATACCCGTCTGTCACAAGTTACTCCTGACACTCTTTTCCACCCATTCCACCCTGCCTACACTCTCTTTTTCACCTCTCTTCCACAATCCCCATTACTCTGTACTGTTGATCACAAGTATTTAAACTCATCCACCTTCGCCAACTCTACTCCCTGCATCCTCACCATTCCTCTGACCTCCCTCTCATTTATACACATGTATTCTGTCTTATTCCTACTGACCTTCATTCCTCTCCTCTCTAGAGCATATCTCCACCTCTCCAGGGTCTCCTCAACCTGGTCCCTACTATCACTACAGATCACAATGTCATCAGCAAACAGCATAGTCCATGGGGACTCCTGTCTAATCTCGTCTGTCAACCTGTCCATCACCATTGCAAATAATAAAGGGCTCAGAGCTGAGCCCTGATATAATCCCACCTCCAACTTGAATGCATTCGTCACTCCTACTGCAGACCTCACCACTGTCACACTTTCCTCATACATATCCTGTACAACTCTTACGTACTTCTCTGCCACTTCCAACTTCCTCATACAATACCACAGCTCCTCTCAAGGCACCCTGTCATATGCTTTCTCCAGGTCCACAAAGACGCAATGCAACTCCTTCTGGCCTTCTCTAAACTTCTCCATAAACATCTTCAGAGTAAACATTGCATCTGTGGTGCTCTTTCTTGGCATGAAACCATACTGCTGCTCACTAATCATCACCTCACTTCTTATCCTAGCTTCCACTACTCTTTCCCATAGCTTCATGGTGTGGCTCATCAATTTTATTCCCCTGTAGTTACTGCAGTCCTGCACATCCCCCTTATTCTTAAATATCGGCACCAGTACACTTCTTCTCCACTCCTCAGGCATCCTCTCACTTTCCAAGATTCCATTAAACAATCTGGTTAAAAACTCCACTGCCATCTCTCTTAAACACCTCCATGCTTCCATAGGTATGTCATCTGGACCAACGGACTTTTCATTCTTCATCCTCTTCATAGCTGTCCTTACTTCCTCCTTGCACTAATCCGTTGCACTTCCCGATTCACTATCTCCACATCGTCCAACCTCTTCTCTCTCTCGTTCTCTTCATTCATCAGCCTCTCAAAGTACTCTTTCCATCTGCTCAACACACTCTCCTCGCTTGAGTATGTTTCCATCTTTATCCTTTATCACCCTAACTTGCTGCACATCTTTCCCAGCTTGGTCTCTCTGTCTAGCCAATCGGTACAGGTCCTTTTCTCCCTCCTTAGTGTCCTCTCATACAACTCATCATATGCCTTTTCTTTAGCCTACACCACCTCTCTCTTCACCTTGCGCCTTATCGCCTTGAACTCTTGTCTACTTTCTGCATCTCTCTGACTATACCACTTCTTCTTTGCCATCCTCTGTATACTCTCCTCATTCCACCACCAGGTTTCCTTTTCCTCTTTCCAGACACCAAGCACCCTTCTTGCTATCACCCTTACTACATCTGCTGTAGTTTCCCAGCTGTCTGGTAACTCTTCGCCTCCTCCCTAAACTCAACCTTGCAGTCTTCCTTTTTCAACTTCCACCATTTGATCCTTGGCTCTGCCCTCACTCTCTTCCTCTTCTTGATCTCCAACATCATCCTACAGACCACCATCCTATGCTGCTTAACTACACTTTCCCCTGCCACCACTTTGCAGTCTTCAATCTCCTTCAGATCAACTCTTTTGCATAGGATGTAATCTACCTATGTGCATCTTCCTCCACTCTTGTACGTTGCCCTATGTTCCTCCCTCTTCTTAAAATATGTATTCACCACAGCCATGTCCATCCTTTTGGCAAAGTCCACTATCCTCTGACCTTCTTCATTCTTCTCCTTGACACCATACCTACCCATCACCTCCTCGTCTCCACTGTTCCCTTCACCAACATGCCCATTGAAATCTGCTCCAATCACCACTTTCTGTCCCTTGGGTACAATGTTCATCACTTTATCCAACTCACTCCAAAAATTTTCTTTCTCATCCATTGCACACCCAACTTGTGGTGCATATGCACTAACAACATTCATCATCACACCTCCAATTTCCACCTTCATAATCATTAATCTGTCTGACACTCTTTTCACATTCAAAACACTCTTGACATACTGTTCCTTCAGAATAACTCCTACCCCATTTCTCCTCCCATCCACACCATGATAGAACAATTTGAACCCACCTCCGATCCACCTGGCCTTACTCCCCTTCCATTTAGTCTCTTGCACGCACAATATATCAACCTTCCTTCTCTCCATCATATCTGCTAACTCTCTCCCCTTACCAGTCATACTGCCCACATTCAAAGATCCTACCCTCAGTTCCACTCTCTTTACCTTCCTCATCTCCTCCTGCCTCCGGACACGTCTCCCCCCTCTTCTTCTCCTTCTTCTTCAGCCAACAGTAGCCCAATTTCCGCCAGCACCCTGTTGACTAACAGTACTGGTGGTGGTTGTTGTTAACTCTATTGTTGTTAACATTATTTATAATAGATAATTAGCTACCTAACATGCATGTCTTTTTAATCTTGTAAATTTATAGCATTAAGTTGCAATTTTTTTATGGTGTAAGCTCAAAGTTTTTAATATGTGCATATAAATGCAAGTTGTTATTCTGTGTAAGACACTCTACTTTACATTCATTTCATCATTTTTAATTATCAATTATAATTTGACCTTGTGTCTGTGACTGTGCTCTGCATTTGGCTAGGTAACCCTAAACTAGATTAGGAAGTTAAACAAACAGTCTTTATTTGATATACAGCCTTTCTATAGCACACGTTATCTAAAGGCACTTTATTACCATTTACTTATTTGACTGATCCCTTTATCCAAGGAGACTTGCCACATCTAATATACAATTAGTTGCATTCCTTTTTGCTTTTCCAGTTGTAGCACAGATAAGAGAAGTAACATGCTCATGACACACAGTGTCAGTAGTGGTGTTTGATCCCACAACCTCGGGCCTTAACTACTAGGCTACACTGCCTTCCATGAACATCATATAAAGGTTTACTATGGCTTGCGTTTCACTTGTAGCCATCCCGAGTCACAACATGACTTTGTGCACTTGGAGACATTTTCACCAATGACTCTAGGTTTGGCATGTATCAAGTCTCCATTTCATCCTTTTACTGTTTTTCTCCTCATCTCATTTTCTTCTTTTTTCTTTCTTTGAACACTAACGGACAGACCATTGTGCAAATCTTCCTGATGTCCCTTTATACCTTCTAATAATTTTCTCCCACTGTTTTCTTCTTGTAGGCAAGCCGTCCTCCTCCTCTGAAGGTTTCCTAGTAATGAAATACACTATATTGCCACAAGTGTTAGGAGACCTGCCTTTACATACACATGAAATTTAATGACATCCCATTCTTAATACATAGGCTTTAATATTGAGTTGGCCCACCCTTTGCAGCTTTAACAGATTCAGCTCTTCTGGGAAGGCTTTTCACAAGATGTAGGAGTATATTTATGGGAATTTTGTACCATTCTTCCAGGAGAGCATTTGTGAGGTCAGGCACTGATGTTGGACAAGAAGGCCTGGCTCGCAGTCTCCGCTCTAATTCATCCCAAAGGTTTTCTGTTAGGTTGAGGTCAGGGCTTTGTGCAGGCCAGTCAAATTCCTCCACACCAAACTTGCTCATCCATTTCTTTATAGGCCTTGCTTTGTGAACTGGTGCTCAGTCATGTTGGAACAGGATGGGGCCATCCCCAAACTGTTCCCACAAAGTTGGGAGCATGAAATTATCCAAAATGGCATAGTATACCGAAGCATTAAGAGTTCCTTTCACTGAAAGTAAGGAGCCAAGCCCAACCCCTGAAATACAACCCCACACCATAATCTCTCCCTCCACCAAACTTGGCACAATGCAGTCAGGCAACTACCATTCTCCTGGCAACTGCCAAACCTAGACTCATCCTTCAGATTGCCAGACAGAGAAGTGTGATTTGTCACTCCAGAGGACATGTCTCCACTGCTCTAGAGTCCAATGGCGGTGTGCTTTACAACACTGCATCCGATGCTTTGCATTGCACTTGGTGATGCAAGGCTTGGATGTAGCTGCTTGGCCATGGAAACCCACTCCATGAAGCTCTCTACACACTGTTCTTGAGCTTTTAGATGTCTGTAACTATTGACTCTGCAGAAAGTTGGCGACTTCTGCACACTGTGTGCGCCTCAGCATTTGCTGTCCCCGCTCTGTGATTTTACGTGGCCTACCACTTTGTGGCTGAGTTGCTGTTGTTCCCAGTTGCTTCCACTTTGTTATGATACCACTAACTGTTTACTGTGGAATATTTAGTAGCGAGAACATTTCACAAATAGACTTATTGCATTGGTGGTATCCTATCACGGTACCACACTTGAATTCACTGAGCTCCTGAGAGCAACCCATTCTTTCACAAATGTTTGTGGAGGCAGGTAGAAGCAGTCTGCATGCCTAGGTGCTTGATTTTATACATCTGTGGCCATGGATGTGTTTGGAACACCTGAATTCAATGATTTGGAGGGATGTCCCAATACTTATGGCAATATAGTGTATGTTCAGATGACTTTTCCTTTCAAAAAGACTTGCTTTTGTGAAGCTCTGCCATTTAGCAGTCTGTGTACTATGCTTCTCATGATGGGCTTTTTTTATGACTGCTTTCAAGTTTATCAGGTGTGACAGGAACCTGTAGTGATACTACCCAACTATCTCCTCCTTTTATGATTTATGTGTGTGCACTGTAATGGACTGGTGCCCTGTTCAGGATTTGTTCCTCCCTTGTGTCTGATAATGCCTAAACTGGATCAAGCTGGTTGAGAAATGGATGGATGGGCCTGTCCCTGTATGTCATATGATTCTTTATCTTATTAAATTGGTGAGCCCAGTGTCTCTTGCACAGCCTCAGAGTAGGCATTGCTACCAACATTTTGCAAGCCTTTGTCATTCTGTCACCCACCCATTTGGGATGAAAATGGCATCTTAACTATCATTAAGTTTAAAATTCATTGAAAATGTTTCCTTTTTTAGTCTACATGTTTAGTACTCAGAAGGATATGAGACAAAATCACTTTTTCTCTTGTCATTTTCATAAACACTCAGAGCTCCTGTCTAACACACAAGGTTCCAAGGTCAATAAAGTGAAGTAATTATTGCACATATTCAGTGACATCAGGACTGTGGACCTACATTTCTGTTTCACAATCATTCTATCTTTATTTTACTGTATATTGTACTATTCCAATTCTGCTTTAATCTCTGTGATTTGTATACTATTATTACTGCTATTGCTAAACTTCAGTGGTTCTTCTGAATAAAAAATTGAGCCATTTGCTACACTGCAGTTGGATGTGTTGTGTTGAATAGGCATTGGTCTCGGGTCAGTGTGTAAATGGCTTTATTCATTACTGGGTCATGAGAGACTAAAATCTGACTAGGCAGGATGATTGGCATCCAGTTAACTTATTTATTGTTGAACATCTCATTTATTAAACTTGTTTCTGCGCCACCACCACCTAATCAAAGCACCGTGATGTCCTTACATTGATGGATTAAAGGCCAGAAGTCCACATGACCATCATCATCAAATTCTTCCATGAGAACCCTGAATATAATGAGGTCTGATTGAGGTCATTTATGTTGGGTAGAATGCCTAGAGGGGGTTGGGTGGTCTCATGGCCTGGAACCCCTGCAGATTTTATTTTTTTCTCCAGCCATCTAGAGTTTTTGATTGTTTGTTTTTTCTGTCCTCCCTGGCCATCGGACCTTACTTTTATTCTATGTTAATTAGTGTTCCCTAATTTTAATTATTTATTTTGTCTTTTTTCTCTTGATGTAAAGCACTTTGAGCTACATTGTTTGAATGAAAATGTGCTATATAAATAAATGTTGTTTCTGTTTATTTATGTTTCTTTCCATTTTCTCCCGCTTGAAAGCCTAGTTAGGGTTTTGTAGTTGTTGGAGCCATACCAGGTAGAATTGGACACAGTGCAGGAATCAACACTGGAGCGGGTGCTAAGGTTTCACAAGGTGCGCCAACACAGGACTTATTTAAGGTCGACAGTCAAACTGACACCCGTGTATTGGAGGAAACTGGAATAATCCATGAGACCATGAGGAGAAAGTGCACAGTGCTGCACCCATTTGCTACCATGTAATGACACCACTGTTAAGTATATGGAGCACTGGCCTGCACAGGTGACCATGATTGATTAGGTTACAGGCTCAGCCATTCACAGAGAGGATCCTGTCATGAAAATGATACCAAGAAAAAGCCTTTGGGATAAAACCAAAAATTAGACTTCTCCAAAAGGCGTTTGACAGTGAAGAAAATAACTTATTTACTTTTCCTCATCACCTAAAATTTTGTTATGAATAAACACGGAGTGGATTAAGAAGGTTTATGCAGTACACAATGATTTGCTTATCGTCGCTCTGCCACAGATGTCAAACTGTCCAGCTCCATGCCTACAATAGAGCCTGCCTTCCTCACCAGTTTGTCCAGGCGTGAGGCGTCCTTCTTCTTTATGCTGCCTCCCCAGCACACCACTGCGTAGAAGAGGGCACTCGACACAACCATCTGATAGAACATCTGCAGTAATTTAATATTGTTTCCTTATCAGTATGCTGCTGCTGGAGTATGTGAATTTCCCCTTGAGATTAATAAAGTATCTACAGTAATGGCCGAAATTACCGGCACCCCTGGAATTTTCCCAGAAAATGCACCATTTCTCCCAGAAAATTGTTGCAATTACAAATATTTTGGTATAAACATGTTTATTTCCTTTATGTGCATTGGAACAACACAAAAAAACAGAGAAAAAAAGCCAAATCTGACATAATTTCACACAAAGCTCAAAAACCGGGCTGGACAAAATTATTGGCACCCTCAACTTAATATTTGGTTGAATAAAATAACTGAAATCAAGCGCTTCCTATAACCATCAACAAGCTTGTTACACCTCTCAACTGGAATTTCTGACCACTCTTCTTTTGCAAACTGCTCAAGGTCTCTCAGATTTGAAGGGCGTCTTCTCTCAACAGCAATTTTGAGATCTCTCCATAAGTGTTCAATCGGATTTAGATCCGGACTCATTGCTGGCCACTTCAGAACTCTCCAGCACTTTGTCTTCAACCATTTCTGGGTGCTTTTAGAGGTATGTTTGGGGTCATTGTCCTGCTGGAACACCCATGACCTCTGACACAGATCCAGCTTTCTGACACTGGGCCCTACATTGCGCCCCAATATCTTTTGGTAGTCTTCAGATTTCATGATGCCTTGCACACAGTCAATCCAGTGCCAGAGGCAGCAAAACATCCCCAAAACATCTTAGAACCTCATCCCATGTTTGACTGTAGGTACTGTGTTCTTTTCTTCGTAGGCCTCATTCCATTTTCAGTAGAATGATGAGCTTTACCAAAAAGCTCTACCTTGGTCTCATCTGTCCACAAGACGTTCACCCAGAAGGATTTTGGCTTCCTCAAGTACATTTTGGCAAACTCCAGTCTGGCTTTTTTATGTTTCTGTGTCAGCAGTGGGGTCCTCCTGGCTCTCCTGCCATAGCGTTTCATTTTGTTCAGATGTCGACGGATAGTTCAAGCTGACACTGTTGCACCCTGAGTCTGCAGGACAACTTGAATATGTTTTGAAGTTGATTGGGGCTGTTTATCCACCATTCAGACTATCCTTCGTTGCAGTCTTTTATCAATTTTTCTCTTCCGTCCACGTCCAGGGAGATTAGCTACAGTGCCATGTGTTGTGAACTTCTTGATTATTTTGCGCACAGTGGACAAATTAACATGAAGATCTCTGGAGATGGACTTGTAGCCTTGAGATTGTTGATATTTTTCCACAATTTTTGTTCTCAAGTCCTCAGACAATTCTCTGCTCTTCTGTTCTCCATGCTTAGTGTAGCACACTCAGACACACAACAGAAAGGTTGAGTCAACTTTTCTCCATTTTAACTGGCTTCAGGTGTGATTGCTATATTGCCAGCACCTGGTTCTTGCAACAGGTGAGTTCAAACCAGCATCATATGCTTGAAATAAAACGATTTACCCACAATTTTGAAAAGGTGCCAATAATTTTGTCCGGCCCATTTTTGGAGTTCTGTGTGACATGATGTCAGATTTGGCTTTTTTCTCTGTTTTTTTGTGTTCTTCCAATGCACATAAAGGAAATAAACATGTGTATCTCAAAACATTTATAATTGCAACAATTTTCTGGGAGAAATGGTGCATTTTCTGGGAAAATTCCAGGGGTGCCGATTATCTATCTATCTATTGTGCCCTGTTGAATTGAATAAAGTAGCAAAATTCCTGTTCTGCAATAAATAAACGTGATAGCAGCTTCTCAAAACAAAGCAATGTTCCTTAAATCTAGAAATGCTGTTGACAACACCAAAGGGCATTGTGTTTTTAAATTTTTAATTATTTCATCAGTGTAGGTGTCATGTTTCTGTACTTCCTTGACTTTTCTTAAATAGCAGCACTGTAATTACCATGTTGTTGTTACTTTAATGTTCTGTTTAGAAAATGTGATTTGTATTTATTCTTGTTAGTTTTTTTTTTTTTTTTTGTCCACAAAATACACAGTATTACTACGGCACACAATACCATTGAACCTTGGTGCCCAGGTAAATCACTGCCCCTCTCCTCCTGCTTGCACTTGACCACATTTGAATTACTTTTTACCTTGACAAATCCTGTCCTGTTACTGTTAACTATATTTTGACCATTGCTGCCTAAGGGTGAAATGCTGTCTCTCTTCTGCTGACAAGTAAAAGATGACCACGAAAAAAGAGTTACGTATATAATCACTCATATTGTTTCCCATTGTGTGATAAAGAAAATAATAGACACATTGGAGAGGTCTAGTTATTTCAGTTAGGTAAAAAGCAAATGCAAACTCTTGAAATGGCATCACAGTGTCTTTCACACAAATTGGAATACGAACCACAAAGTCAGCACCAGATTGACATTGGGAAAGAACAGCAAACAAGAGGGTACATTGTGGACAGAGCAAACTGCAAGTGAAGAGCACAACAGCACTAGAAGGCATCTCACTCAAAACATTTTAACAGACATGGCAGAACCAACAGTGTGTGCAAATGCTAGAATGAACAGTGACCATTCATAGCTTGTGCTACACAGATATTCTGATATATATCCAAGATTGTACTGTGCTGAAGGACCAATTGAATGATGGAGATGGCCAGGAATAAATCACAATTTAGGAAAAACAAAATCACAAAATTTGAATACAGATACATTGGAATGCTGGTACACTTCTTGAATAACATATGCACATAATGTTTTGATGGCAAAAGATTTTTCTAGTTGAACAACTTCTTACTGCAGTTCATGAAACATACTGACGTGTCCCTCATTGAGGATGCTTGCTATGATCCTTGCTACCTGTTTGTTTTATATAGTCATAATTGAACCAGGTTATTACCTTTTGGCTATGTTGTCACTGAAAATAAAGCAGCGAATGGAAAGTGCCATTTCACTTATCTGACAAACCTGTTTTTATCTTTCAATAAGAAGGTTTGCCTTTGGGGTCAGCATCCAGCTAGCAGGCCCCTATAATGGGAGTGGATGGGTATTGAGGTCTCCCACTGGTACAATAGTTACCTTGAAGAAAAGATCAAAACATTGTAACATCAGGTGTAGTGCTTAGAAGAGGTGTGTGATTTCCAGTAAACACCAAATAGCAGAAAAACTCGCCACACAAGTTTCCAGAAAGCTGTTTATGCTCACAGGCTGATGCATACTAGACAATCACGGAGCAACAAGAAGAAAACAAAGAGGCACAATCTTAGTCTTCAGTGACACACATGCTAAGGAAGGAATCTTGGAATGCTTGTGAAAGACTATTGTTGAAAGGAATAATGTAAATATTCAGAGGTGTGGAAGAGAGATGAGGTAGTGGGGTGTTTAGTTGAATTTCTGTCTTGATGCTTATTTTTGTTTGAATAATCTTGAGCCTCAATGCACGCTGACATTTTGCTTAAAGAATGTAGTAGGTAAAAAAAAAAAAAAAACTTTAGATCTACAGTATTTCTGATTATTTATATAGTGAAGGGGGTCTGGCTGCCAGGAAGTTGCTGGGATCAAGAAAACCACCAGGCTGGTACCAGGGCATGTTAAAATCCTATAAAGAGAGCAATAGCTGCACTTGCAGCAAGAAGAGTGCTATTTATGTCCATGTTGGTTACATAGGGACCACTAATAGGTGGTATGCTCCCCATAAGTACTGGGTGCCCTTGATGGGCAGATGATAGCAGAGATAGCATAGGGGGAGAGTGTTAAAGAAATACTCTACCCAAATATTTTTTATGTTATTTACCACATGTAGTACCATATTTAACATTTTTAATCTCATGTTTTCATTTAGAACAGAGATAACTGTTTCTGAGAGAATAGAAGTTTTGAGGAGTTATTTAATAGCATTTTAATAGTAAAAATAAATGTGTGTGGGATTTTGTGAGCATACAGTTGGATGGCAGAGAGAGTTAATCCATTAGTTGACACAGACAGCCACCCAGGGTGTGGAGGACTGATATATTTTCTTCTTATGTCTGCATGTTTTTTTTCAGGATCGTCTAGATGCACTTCTCAAATTAAACTCCTGGTTTCTCTTTCCAGCACCTCTTTATTTCAGCTAAAAGGACATTCCTGAAACTCCAATGTCTCTCCATCTTTTTGCTCCACTTTGTAACATGTCTACTTCATTTGAGCCCTGTGATTTATTTGTTAAGCTGAAAATAATATACTCACAGCAAGTAAATATACATAATCGTGTTTATTGTTTCTATAATACAAGGGGGGCTCCCCCTGCTCGCTTCGCTCGCCTACCCCCGGCGTTGGGTATCCTGAAATACATTAGTCGAGCTTGTTCATCTTGGAGCCGTGCCCGCTCTGCTTGCGGCATTTCAGACGCGCGTTGTAGGCGCCTGCGTTCATTGATTTTATCCAGCCGGGCTCGTGTTTGTATATCCGTCAGTCGAGCTCGTTCGTTTTGAACCCGTGCCTGCTTTGCTTTCGCAGTTTCAGACGCGCGTTGTAGGCGCCTGCGTTCATTGATCTTATTTAGGTGGGCTCGTGTTTGTATCGTTGAGCTGTATTGTGTTTGAATTCGGTGTAAAGCGTTCAGCGGTTTGTACAATCCCAAGCAGCACATTACTCCTAACTTCACCCCGCAGTAGTGCCACTCACAATATGGCGGTGATGCCTGCGCCCTTCGTACTATCTTTGTGGACCTGTGGGGCCGCCGTAGCCTCTTCCGTTTGAATCCGGGCTGCAGCGCAGAATCCTCTTTTTGGCGTGGCTGTGTCGGTAGTCGTTAGCTATGGGCGCCTTGTTGCTTCATTTCTCATTCACGTCAGTTGAGCTGTTTCGTTTTTGGGCCGTGAGTCCGTCGTTCGCGGTGGATACGACTTCGATTGCGGTTTATGAGACATGCGCTGTACGCGCCTGCGCAGTACGTCTCATGGTCCCATCACCGTGTACCTGCGTCCATGCCACCCGGTTTTTGTTAGTAAACCTGCGTCCATGCCATCCGGTTTACCATTCTCGGTTAGTAATATGGATGAGCTTTGACTAGTGAAGTTTAACTAGGATCTTATTGTGAGTTAATGACAATAGTTAAGTTTATAGTTCGGTGCCCAAAAACAGTAGGCAACAGTGGCCTTCAGGTGAACAGTGGCCTTCCTGCTAATGTTTGCATACCCAATAGCCATTTAAATTTGTTGAACCACTTCACAGACTGCAGAAGGGAGACCTTTGCTTTTAAAACATTTAATGATACCACAGCCTTAATGGCAAAAATATTTCCCCATTTCAAAGTTAAATCCACTCCATTTTCAGTTATCAGTATTGGTCAATGTCTAACATATAAAAATGTAAATATTCTGTAACTTACTGTTTGTGGCTTTGAATAAGCAGAGGTGTGATTCTGGAGGAGTGTTCAGAATCGGCCATTTCTTAATTCTTACATTAGTCACTTGCTTCTATTGCATGTAGATGGTACACACTATGACACATCTTGTGGTTTCGGTGCACTTTGCAAGTGTCACTGTTTTGTTTAAGCTGAAGGAGCGCTGCATGTTCCACCAGTGCTTACCTCAGGCCGATTACACAGTATACAGTGTGTGTGTATCTGAATACTATTTACATTTAATTCACATAACTGCTGTATCCAGTTTAGGGTCACAGTGGAGCAGAGACTATCCCAGGAACATTGGATAGAAGGCAGGAAATAACCCCAGTCCACCACAAGGTCCAGTCCCGTGAAAACCCACATCATACCACCATTCAAGTCAGGTCAGGTTGGGGAGCATGCATTGGTACAGCACGTTGTCGAACCCACCACACGACAAAACACCCCGGGATCCTGGTTGACAACCCCCCCACCCCACCCCCCAGGCAGGCACACTGTCTAGTCCCGCCCTCCAGAAATTACCATCTATCTGCCGCAGCCAAGTGTTACGTGGGCGTCCCCTTGGCCTGGTCCAGCCGCTCGGGTTCTCAACAATGAGGATCCTGTAAGCCGGATCATCCTCGGGGAATCGCGCCACAAGACCATGGTGCAGTAACTGACGCTCCCTCACAATGCAGGTAATGTGCCTCATTTGCGACTCCATGTGCAAGCACTTGTTCGACGCTAAGTGAAACAAGCAATACCCAAGGATTCTCTGAAGAGACACAGTACTGAAGGAGTCCAGTCTTCGTCTCCGGTAACTGGATAGCGTCAATGTCTTGCAACCATATAGCAAAACAGGAAGAACCAGGATCCAAAGACTTGGACCTTTGTCCTGTTGCAAATGTATCAGGAGTACCACACACTCCTTTCTGACAACCTAATGAACCCCCATGCTCTCCCAATCTGTCTACTGATTTCATAGGAAGAGTCACCAGAAACATGAATGTTGCTGCCAAGGGAGGAAAACCTCTCAACACAGTCAACAATCTCTCTGCAGACAGACACACTGCTAATGGCTGTGCCCAAGAGCTCATTATAGGCCTGGATCTTGCTTTTGAGCAGCTCTTTAAAGTTAATCCTCCAGGTAGGATGTTGGACATCTCTGAGCCCACTGTTCTTGAGGCTGATCCTTCAATTAGCAGGCTTGGTAATGCAAAAGAGAATGAAAGTGTGACCCACCCTGTCCTGAAGAATTATTTTTGGACCTACATATAAGATATGGTTTCTCCTAGCATGGGAATCCCGCACATTTAAATGTGAATAGGTTTTAAAATCGCAAAAAAATTCTTGCATAGTCGAGCAGATTTCAGTATGCAATTATTATAAAGTTAAAAAATTCAAACAAGAAAGCACTAATGTCTTTCATGAAGAAAAGGCACTGGATACAAAGGAGTAAATCACTGCCTACTTGGAAACATTGCATTGATTAAACATAACGCACCAAAGTGGTTTCTGAGAAAGAGCTGATCTTGCTATCAGCTTGATAAAAATGCTAAAAAATGCAACATTGTGTTGTTTTTTTTCTAGAACTACTATACATACAGTATATAGCTGTTTTAATAAGGCAGCAAACACAACCTGTTAGTACACACAAGCCAGCCACATTCCTGAACTTGAATTCTAAAACTTGCCTGATTATGATAAAGAGGTCATCTCAGTCTTTGGCAGTGAGCCCCATGTGGTCAGTTTCAATGTGTTAGAATTGTTCCACAGCTTAATAATAATAATTCATTACATTTATATAGCGCTTTTCTCAGTACTCAAAGCGCTATCCACACAGGGAGGAACCGGGAAGTGAACCCACAGTCTCCTTACTGCAAAGCAGCAGCACTACCACTGCGCCACCTGTGAGGACTTAGTCAATGGTATGTTACAGAAAAATGTCCCCCAAGATTAATAGCTAAAGTAGACCTCAATATGTTTATGTCACAGGTTATATAACTAATCTTTATTAAATTGGGTCTTTTTTTTTTAATTGAAGGGCTCTGGTTGTTTCATAATGCCTCACAGGATGTAAAACATCTGAGGTTCCTATTCACTGCCTGGTTGTTGTCTGAATTTACTTGTTCTCTCCATGTTTGTGTGGTTTTCCTAGTGGTACTGCAGTTTTTTACCTAAAGATGTATGTGTTTATTGGCAACAATGATTGTACAGTAGATAGATCGATAGACAGAACTTTATTTGTCATCTGGGGGAAATATGTTATTTTACAGAAGCTCTTTAAATAGATAAATACCTTAATAGATACACACACACTATGGTCTGGACACTAACCTGAATGACCAAACAGGAAGAAAATTTTAAAAAGAAAGAAAAAATCTATCTTGGCAGTCACTGTCACTGTGATGCAGGTATCCTGCCCAGAGTAGTTTCCCACCTTATTCCGGTGCTATTGGAATAGCCTTTGGCCGCCTGTGACCCTTAACTGAATGCTTTTGGAACAGCATTTTGCTCCCAGAGACCCTTAACTGAATTATGTACTCTCTGTTTCACCAGCTTTAGAATTAACCTTTGGTATTTTTTTTATATTGGCAGAGTTTGTTTTTTGCATTGTAATTTCTCCAAATTGTTTTGTTTTTCTCTTTCCCCGAGCATGTTGCTGTGAAGCACACAAAAGTTACTCATCTTAATCGAAGGTCAATTTTCCAGTTTCATCCATTATCAGTCACAGAGGGGAAGCAAAACTTTCTGCGTCGCCCCAAACCGAGACAATCATAGAAATTGTTTACAAGCCATTGAGGAATTACAATTCGCTGATATCTACTTACCCTGTGTGCCTCACCCAGTCACTTCCGGAGTCCCATTTCCAGGTCCAGAGTTTGTAGTTTGCAAATGACAGGAAACTGAAATCTCCTGTAACTCTGATGATGTCTGCCTCTTTCACCAGGTTCATCAAAAGAAGCTCCCATTCTTTTTTCCATTGCAGCCCACTAATTATGCTAAAAGACTGTAGTTTTCTTCAGATGTGGGTTTTTATATAGTAAACAGTTATTACAAGTTAATGGACTAATGATGAAACAAAGAAGAACCAAGTGAATCACAACTCAGTTAATTAAGCTAAAAAAATAAGACAAAGAAAATTCAGTGACTTGCCTGTCATATATGCTGAATGCTAGGCTTTAGGCTTTAGTCTCCATGACCTTGAAATCAAATCTTAGGGCTCAGTAATGATCGTTCCACAGGTTCACTTACATAAACCTTGTTACAATTTTTACTTCCACTGTAATCAAGTTCAATCGTTTTCTAGGTGTTCTACCATTGGCCGTAAGCAAATGCAGCGGGGATGATCTGAGTACCTCACTAAACCATCCAGTTGATAGTAGTGACGGGCGGTGTGTGCAAAGGACAGGAACTTAAAGCACTGTCATCCAACCTATACTTTCAAAGGGTCTTCCACAGTTCCTGGCGGTTCATCTGGAATGTACTTAGTAGTGGTAATCTCTTGTAATGTTTGTGAAATAATATGATTTGCTGGATTTTTAATAATTTGCTCTGTATTGTGACTCTTTGGATTTCATATTGTAACTTTTGGTCTTATTGGATTGCCATATTGTTTTGGACAAATCCTATTGCCTTTGTGCTCCATGGAGTTTTATTGTTATTAAAGGACATTTTGTTTGAAGAAAAATATTTTTTTTTTATAAAAATTCCACAAGACCCTTTTTATGTCTAGCCAGGGTTTTGAGAGGATTCGACCCTCTAGTGGGCATTTCTGGAGATGCTTTTATGACTTACTTGCTGTGGGGCCCCTAGTTCATTACATAGAGAAACCGGGATGTTGGTCTCTGAGAAACTGGGTTAACACACTTATATTTCTCTGCAAATAACCCCATTATGTGGCCATGTAAAGGGTAAGGCTTTCAGAGTCTGCACGTATTTGTTGCACTCTGTTAATCTGTGCATGTCTTTACTTTGCACACGCATCCAGCAAACTCTTGGGCAATTGCATTATTCCTTCTCCTAGTTCAAATAATCTGTCTTAATATTTCAAATATCTCTAAATTTATATTGATTAGCCGAACATACAGCACAAGCTCAGGAAGTACAGGCTCCATGCTTGCTTTTGGATTCATGGTGGCCTTTGATGATGTTTAATTTCCTTTTTAATACATTGGAGCATTTTGCCAAAAGAGGACTCCATAAGTTGACTTGCACATGAAAACAGGGGTTTTTAATAAAGTAGGTTTAACTGGGTTACTTATCCCTGTTTTGTGTGCTTGTAAACGTACTCACTGCCTGAGGTCTTTTCATGTTTCAGGTACAACTAAAATCAAACAACTTTGTGAGCTTATCTAATTTCTTTACATGCCCTATTGCTTATGACATGTTTCTTGGTGCTCAGCACCAGCTAGCAAACAGTTTAAGAAGTGGGACAAGCAATCAATGGAACAGGATGCAAAGTGTGACTTAGCGTAGTATAAAAAAAGTCCAAAAATAAAATCTGAGAGACATTTGGTGTTAAGATAGCGTCACAAAACAATTGGGGATAGAGAGGACCAACAAAAACAGAGTAGTATTCTGATTAGTTTTCATCCAAGTTCCTCCATTGTGCTAAGGATGACAGAGCTCCTTGGAGTCGAGTTATGAAAGTTGGTTTAGTAATGGTAATGGGGGGGCAAATTGCAGAAGGACACTCCATGTGAACCTACATGCAGGAACCATTATGAAAACACATAAAGAGGAAGCAACCCAGAGATGAACCTTGAGGTGTAGTGACAAGTCAAAGTTAACAGTGAACTATTCATCCCCACTCCCTGGAAGCCAAAAAAGTGAAGTTTACCATCCAGCTGTCACAGTAATGATCAAAAGACTGCACCCACAGAACTACAATCAGCTCCTCAGCAGCTACTAAGGTAAATCAGAAATAGTAAGCATGTGCCACTTGGCCAAAAGGCTGTTTGTCTTGGAGCCTCACTATGGCACCTTTATGATTAGTCTTGAAAAGTTTAGCAATAGCTATGAATTCTTAAGGAGAGTCAGTGGTGCATGTGTCATAACCAGTGACTTATGCCATATGTGTCCCTATAGACGTGAAAAACACATTGGCAAGCAAGCTGAACTAAATGGTACTATCCTTCCACTCCATGGCTTGGCGAATAAGCTAATGCCACAGTTTGATGGCAGATGTTTCTATGCATGTAAGTGGTATAATGTCAAGGTCTCCAAAGACTTTTTCTATTTGTTCATCTTTTTTGTAACTCACTTAATCCAGATTCGGAGTCTGCCCTGTCAACATTAAAGGTCCCAAAACAGGAATCAATTGACATGGGGCACCAGTGCATTTCAGGGCATTAAGTAAATGTTATTTGTTTTTGCCAACGCACAACCTGGCCTTTGTGCTCCACCCCTTAGGCCCTTAGGTTGTGTGTATTTTCTGGCTTTCTGACACCTCTAACTTGGGGAAGCATTCACTGGATGACTCTGGACTGCAGTGCATTGTATAGGGTTTTGTTGTTTTTTTTTTTTTTGTAAGATCTCTTATTATCAGTTTGAAACCAAACCTCCTAATTGTCTCAGTTCAGAAGAAAGGAAGGAAATTTTCAAGGATTTTTTTTAGTGCAAGGTATAATGTTAATATCAAATAAAATAAAGATAACCACCTGGTCCGACATCCTAAACTAATGTAAAGCCTGCTATTACAACATGTTGCTTTATCGCTGCCAAGCTACATAAAGCACGCCCTCTCTCTAGGGACACATGAAAAATGCAAACCCAAAGAGGGCCTTGCCTGTGCATCCATCCATGTCGCCCATTTCCTCCTCAGTCTTAATGCTGTTGTTGATAGGGCAGACTGTGTCTCCTGCATTGCAGAAAAGGGACAAAATAATTTTTTGTTTGTTTTATTAATTTAAACAAGTTAGCAATTCATGCTGAGTGTTCCTTATATGTCTATGGGAGGTCTGGAGTCTATGTGCAACATCACATACTGTACAAGGTGGAAGCCAAAATCTAGGCTTCTTCTATTATAAGGCACACTCCCTTACGTTCATCTAACTTTGATGTGTTTGGGAAGTGGGTATAAACCAGAATACCCAAAGAAAACCCACTGCTGTTAGTCACTGTGAGACTTGCTCAGACACCACCAGTCAAAGACCACATTTTTATAAAAGACACGCTTATTTTTCCGTTCTTTTCCAACACACAACTCAGTCCCACACAACACACTGTGCTCCTCGCCCAAATCACCCTTCTCCCGGGCCTTTTCTCTCAACGTCTGTGGGCCACCTGTCCTTTCTCTCCAGGAGCTTCGTCCTGCACATGCTTCCGTCTCCAGCTCACTAATTGGAGGGAGGCAGCCCCTTTTATCCTTACCCGGATGAGCTCCAGGTGCTCTGCCTGACGTCACTTCTTTTTGTGGCGGAAGCGTCAGGAGAGTACCCGGAAGCACTCCGGGTGTCCCTGGAAGGATCGTCCTCCAGGAGTGTGGCGGAAGTAAATATGTCCCGGGCTCCATGAGGTTCGGGGCACCCCCTGGCAGTGGATAGGGGCCCCAATGTGCTTGAGCCTCCCTGCTCCCCTTCCGTGGGCCTCTTCTGCTCCAGGGCGGTTGCCCCCTCGTAGCCCGGAGGACAAATGTGCCACCTCTCAGTCCTTCAAGGCATCCCGGCCGGGTCTGACCCCCAGTCTCATACGACACCACCCAAGATAAGTAACCTCTGTGATAGTGTGATGTATAATTCAAATAATCTGTTATTCCATCTATTTTCCTAGAATGCTATTATATTTCAGTGTCACTGGGAGAGAAATCTAGTCCTGGAAGTATTTTCTGTGTTGCAGGCACACTCAACACTCCTGCACACACACATTCACTCATTCCTTACCAATTTAAAGATGACGGCTAACATGACACAGACTTATTAGGGTTATGAGAGAAACCCAGGGAACAGAAAAAAAATAACACACACAGACACTGGGGTGTATGCGTACTCCACCACAAAGACTCTGATATGGCCATAGTTTGAACTCGGGTCCCTGGAGATATTAGTTAACAGGTTTAACCAATACTTATCTGCAGTAGTGAAAGAAGCAGTTCCATGTCTGTCCACCCATGCATTTGCAACCTGTGGAGAGCTGGGGCCTGTTTGGGGAGCCTAGGGCTTCATGCAGGAGTCACCTAAACTGAACTAAATCACTGACTCTGCAGAATAGTCCAGAGAATGTTGCAATGGCAGTAAGTGTCTGCTGAAGAACGTCTTCAGGTTTTGTCCTCCCTGCCATGTGAAAGACCACTGTGAAGCAGCAGCTGTTCTACTGCAGAAGAGGCCCTCACATTGAATTTGCCTGGTTACTTTGTCTTAAGGAGAATCAAGAGAAGGATCACACCCATGAGCCATTTGGGAAGCAAGGTGACAGTTTTTTGCATGGCTTGCTGTACAAATCTCTCATTGGGGCAGGCTGCCAAGCAGTAGGATCATTTGAGGCAGGTCAACTTTTATGTAACTGTTCTATTGTAAATTTTACCAGTACCAGCTAGTTGACATTTTTTCAGGGAGATGATGAGTGATTGTTTATGAGCATTGAAATATTAGTATGCAGCTTGGAGGTATAGCATATTTTTAATTCAAATTCTAAACAAGTAATAATGTTTGTCCTCATCAGGTCTGATCTGCTGTTGTTCATTCTTGTTCAGATCACGTGCTTGCTCATAAAGCATATTTCATGGTGCAAATCTTGGGTGGCTGCTAACCTGTATAGGCATAACACAAGGTCAGACCACTTCCTAGCCACAAGCGTGCATTAAGGAAGAATTTATTTGCTTTTCTAAATAGCTTTAAACGTTTCTTAAGTCGTCTGACTTCCGGGCTTGCTCTTTCACATGTTTTCTTAGCTTGAGAGAATTGTTCAGTTGTTGGGCAGATAATGAAAAAAAAAATGTTTCAATGGGTCTGGCATTTAAATCTAATTGTGGCTACCAGAAAAAAAGCAATAGATGTAGAAGAGGTCTATTTGAACCACATACACATTAAAAATCTAAAGAAGGTTATGAGGCCTGCATATCATCAGAGCTGATGCTGTGAGAACCTTCATCCACCAAGTAGTCAATCAATTTGTGTTGTAAAGCATCCGAAAAAGCAAAGAATAATACTGTATTCAAGTGCAGTGCATTGTATTAAAGGGGGAACATTGACCAGTTCCGCTGTTCCTTAGTTCAGCTCACCATGTGCCTGGAGATTTTATATTCATTCTGCATCTGAGCTCATTCGATTTACACAGCATCATAACACCATTTGGCTTCTGGCTCAATTCATAGATTTGTTACTTCCTATAATGAGAATGTCTGTTCTATCTGTATTCACATAAACGTTGCACTCTGGTTTTATTAACAGTTTGATTATCTTCTTTGTGAATATTACATGTTCCCCCTGCATCCACATGCATTTTGGATAATTCTATTCTAGATGTCTCCAGTTTTGTCTTGTCTCTTTCTGACTGTACCCATTTGAGCTTCTGGTCTTGATTTGAATATGAAGATCACTTGGTTTCCCTGTATCCAGATGATTTTTGGACCCTACATTAAAGTTGCATTTTCTTTCTGTATCCACATGGATTTTCTTCAGGTATAACTAGGGGGCTTTGCTCGCCGATCCCACCCCCATGCTCTATGTGCCAGCCACTTCGCGTCTCTGCCGCTCGCATTGTGAAGAGGGGAGCTGAACGCACCCCAAGGAGACAAGGTCGCCCATCCAAAATCCCCTTTTAAACGGTGATACAATGGGAAACAAATAGTTTTTTTTTGTTTTTGTTTTTTTACCTCCACTTTGCTCGATCAGCTGCTGGCTTGCTGCTGCTGCAGTGCCTTGTGATCTGCATCTCGTGCTGTGCTTCAAACATTTAAAAGCCTGTACAGCAGCTCTCCTTTTGTCTCACTGCCTTGTCTCTCTTCTCCCCCAGACATCCTCTACTTCTATTGGGGGTTCTGCTCCCGAGGCGAGCCCCTATGAAGAGGAAGATTTTCTATTCTTTTAATTGAGAGATGGATATGTCCCCTCCGACTACACACGGAGCTTGATTCACTTCTGAAAGAGACTTATGTTTGTTTGAATAACGTTTCTGTCTCTAAAATCTCCTGTGTACCTTTTCAACTCTGTGACCCAAGCGTGACAGCGTATGTAGATTTCACTTTCACCAAGCAACAAATCTTTTCATTCTCGCGGATACGCCTCTTCATTGGGAAGAAACACTACTTTTCCCTGATGGCAACACGAATTAGACAATCTACAAGTCTCTGACTTAAAGTTTAAGTCCATACAATATATTCGATCTCTTTTCACTGTTCTGTTATTTCACCAAGTAATAATTTCCATTTGTTTGCTCTAATGCGATCTTTACTATCATTTTTTTGAGACTGTCGAATTTTCATACTTCCATTATCTCTAACCTGCTCTGCATGTGTATCGCGCCGTTTTTGAATTCTTTATGACGTTCTACTTTGTTATCTGCTCTTTGTCTTTTATTTCCGGCCCCGGGTGTGGTTAAATCTCTTGACACAAAGTCTCGTCTCACGGGACGTGAAAGTGTCTCTCTTCAAAAGATCACGTCTCATCACAGGATAAAAAGTCTCGTCTCCCTAAGATTTTTTTTTATTATAATAGAGAGAAATATAAGGTTATTTAAGAAGGCAGTGCAGTGGCATAGCAGGTAGCACTGCTGTCTCATTGTACTTGGATGCCAGTTCTGTTTCCCGGTGCAGTGCCTTCTCTGAAGCCTTCTGGTGACCATGTTATATGTATAGCATATACTTAACAAGCCAGACAGCATAGTGGTATAGATAGCAGTGTCACCTGACAGCACTTTAGTTCTGGTTCATTTCGGAAATGGTATTCTCCCAATAAATAATATATTTGATCTCTAAATCAGTTTAACGTTCCTGAAATTACTTTGTAAGTATTAATCTATAATACTCCTGTTTAACTATGTAGAGTATATTATTATTAGTTATATTTACTGACGTACAGGCAGGTTTAGTGAACTTGCCCAGGGACAGACAGCCTGTTAATTGTGAGAAACTGAACTGACGGCCTTGGGATTTAAAGTTTAGTGCTTAAGCCACTGTGCCTAGCCAAATGTAGTTACTCCCAGTAATGTTGTTTTCCGGTCAGGCCCTGTGCCCTATGACTTCCATTATTAAACACCAGTACAGGCTCTGTATTTTTTAAAAATGTATAATAAACGCTTAACTTTAGGACACATTTTCACGTGGCAACTGCATACAGTACCATGTTTGTGACGAAATAAGAAATAACTTGAAAAATACCAAACGTATCCTTTAAGCTAAGAGGTGTTTACCACAATTAAAAGGATATAGTTAAAATTGCAATTTTCATCCATTTTCATAGTTAAGTGATGCATTTTCCATCATCCATCTATTTACATATACATCCATCCATCTATACATCCATTTTCCAACCCGCTGAATCCGAACACAGGGTCACGGGGGTCTGCTGGAGCCAATCCCAGCCAACACAGGACACAAGGCAGGAACCAATACCGGGCAGGGTGCCAACCCACCGCAGGACATACACAAACACACCCACACACCAAGCACACACTAGGGCCAAGTTAGATTCGCCAATCCACCTAACCTGCATGTCTTTGGACTGTGGGAGGAAACCGGAGCGCCCGGAGGAAACCCACGCAGACACGGGGAGAACATGCAAACTCCACGCAGGGAGGACCCGGGAAGCGAACCCAGGTCTCCCAACTGCGAGGCAGCAGTGCTACCCACTGCGCCACCGTGCCGCCCTATTTACATATACAGGCCAGCTTATTTTATTCATAGATTTCTTGAAGCCATGAGCTTTTTCTACTGTGCTACTATCATCATTCACTAGTTCTGAAACAGCAGAGCTACAGTACCAGGCTGTGTTTCTTATTCTTCCTATTAGCATCCACTACTGTGAACCTTACAAGAGTTTCTCATCACAAAAAACTCTTCAGTATCACTAATGTCAAAAGAGTCCTGTTTGCAGCATTTTTTTATTTTATTAGTGCAATTCTGATACTTTTCTACATGGTTTCAGATGATAAGGTTTTCAAATAACATAATATCTTGAACTCTGATTGAGTGCAAGTAGTTTAACTCAGCCTGGAAATCACACATTTTAGCTTTGTAGCTCATAATTTGCTGTGTGTTTAGATGCTGATAAAGGCACCAGAGTTATATTACTAGAGTTAAAGTTTATGTTTATGTCTACTGTCATCTTTCACAGGAAGTCTAAATATAACATTTCATTTCAGAATAAGATGTGATTTGCTTGTGAGTGAGGTGACAGTTATTCTAAGTTACATGTGTTTTGCACAAAAGTGACTGTCCTGATTACATACAAATTCAGAAATGCTGACAGATGTTTTAGCTATATAAATTTTATTTTGCAAGTTTTTTTTGTTTTATGGCCCATGAAGCGGCACAAGATTCTCCAAGTAGAATATATGAAGTTTAGCAAGTGACAGAAATACAGACTTTTGTAAGTTGTCAAGGTCTCTACTTCAATTACAATGTGCTCTTATAATGTATGTCACCTTGATTAAAGGTGTCTCTCAGATACACAATAATAAAAAATAACAGTAATAATGGAAACAATACTTGAAATGGTATTTTGTTCTGCAGTATTATGTATGAAGAGACAGTTTTACATCTTGAATGTAATTTCCCAAATTTTCAGTAGATGTCCTAAAGTACATGGTTCTTTGTTTAACTGATCAGTTTAATGCCTTTTGAAGTTCTGGATTAGGCCCCCACACTGACTTCTTTATTAGCACTAAAGAGATTTAATTTCCTTAGTCTGTCAGAGTAGGAAATGTCCATTTATCCAGCAGTGAACCTGTGCTGTTCACTCTACACCTTCAAGTGCTGACCAGATGTGTTCACTAGTACACGACACAGTTTGAATTTACCATATCTTACTTTGCACTTAGCAATTTATATGCTTTAGCCTCTTTCTAAAATTTCACTTTCTGTATTTTCTAGAATAAGTCAAATTTGAATTTGCCAGTAACTCAGTATGTTTCCGCAACCCCCATTAAGTAACTGCTGAAATCACAAGGTTTTATGTTTATTTGGAGAACACATGATAATATCATTGACCTCAAGTGGGTGGTGTGGTCTTAATTTTAAGACGTGAGATGACAAACTGTGAGCTTGTTGGTTCAAGCCCTACCTGTGACTCAATGCATGTGACCTGAGGGAGTCATCTAACGTACTGGGGCACTCAATTGTAGAAATATGGAAACACTTGTGTATTCAGGTAAAACCATTATCTAAATGTGGTTTTTTGAGTGCATTGCCTTATATTATGGATGTAGTAAGAAAGCTAAGACAGCAGGGTCACTGTTTTGTGGTGATCCCCCTTTTATACACTTTATTATATAGATTTTAACAAAAATGTCTAAAATCCCATATTCTCCCCCCTACCCATTTACATCTATAACCCTAGGCAATTAGATTGAGTAAACGAACAGGCAGGAGTTGAGTTATACATTTAATTATGTATCACTGATCATATGCCCAATTTATAAGGAAAATTTACAAAGCAAATCATCCATCCATCCATCCATTTTCCAACCCGCTGAATCCGAACACAGGGTCACGGGGGTCTGCTGGAGCCAGTCCCAGCCAACACAGGGCACAAGGCAGGAAACAATCCTGGGCAGGGTGCCAACCCACCACAGGACACACACAAACACACCCACACACCAAGCACACACTAGGGCCAATTTAGAATCGCCAATCCACCTAACCTGCATGTCTTTGGACTGTGGGAGGAAACCAGAGCGCCCGGAGGAAACCCACGCAGACACGGGGAGAACATGCAAACTCCACACAGGGAGGACCCGGGAATCGAACCCAGGTCCCCAGATCTCCCAACTGCGAGGCAGCAGCGCTACCCACTGCGCCACCGTGCCGCCCAAAGCAAATCATACAACCTGATGATGCTAGAAGGGTAGTTTAAGGCGGCATATAAATATGCAGTTAGAGTTTATTCTTTCTGGTCAGCCCTCTTCAGGTAATCGGCTGGTCTGCTCTCTTCAGAATGGTAAAATGGCACAGAGAGAGAACATGCCTTTGCAATTCTCCCTCTTATTGCCCCTCTATAGCTCCTGACACACACGATTCCCTGGACACTTCCTGAGGCCATTTTACCAATGAAACAGCTCATGCACAAACCCCTTCCCAGTTCAGCTACTTTAGAGTGTCGGTGTAATATTCATTAATGAAACACCTCATGCAAATTCAACCCCCTAGCCCAGGGGTAGGCAACGTCGGTCCTGGTGAGCCGCAGTGGCTACAGGTTTTCATTCCAACCCAATTGCTTAATTAGAAACCAATCATTGCCAATCTCAGACCTTATTTAATTTTATGGCTTGTTAGTCTGTGCAATGTAAGGCTCTTATATCATAGATTTTTTTCCTTTCCAAAGATATCATCCAAATGATATGAAGCCTAAAACAGATCATTTTCAGTCTGTCACATTTTTCTATTAAGTGTTTTATTAAATCAAACCGTGCATGATGAACACACACAGATGTATTTGGAAAAAAGCTAGCTGAAGAACTGCTGGCTGCTTTGTCTTTTACATCTTATTGCTAATAAGGAGCAATTAAAACACTCAATGCAGCAGTTTAAGATTGAAATAAGCAATTAAGGTTGGAGAACCTTAACAAGCGAGACCACTAAAATGAAGCATCAAAATGTCACTTAAGCAATATGTGCTTCATCAGCAATAATTGAGTTCTCGTTAAGGAACTGGGTTGGAACAAAAACCTGCACATACTACGGCTCACCAGGACCGACGTTGCCTACCCCTGCCCTAGCCAAACATTTTCTGCAGCTCCAAACAAACAAGAAAGAAAGGAGACAAGTAAACTATAAAATTGGCCTAGATGGTGCTTTCCCTATCAGTGAAACTCTGGGAGTAGAAAACTGTTTTGTCCAACTGCCTGATTCTTTAACATTATAAATAAAGACATACAAAATATTTATCACCATTTATGCTAGATAGCACTCATTTTACACTCCACCACAGTCAGTTTAAGGCAGGAACTGATAATAAAACTGATGTCAACCCAAACCAGCAGGCATAGGGGTCCTCTGGGATTCTCTACTATATTTGTGAAATGGGCCCATTTTGGGCTCCCATGCTCCAGCTTTTAGACATGAGTGGCTGCAACCACTCAGTGCCTTATTGGCCATTTGTACATTTAAATTAATCATCTGCAAAAATTCTCCATCCTATCTGCAGTTCATTTCATCAAGGAAAAAAGGCATTGTATGTTTTCATCTGTATGTCTGTGTATGGGTTTGCAGCTTGCTTCCACTGCCAGTTACTACTTGAATATTTGAGATCCATTACACATTATTACTTCAGTGAGTGAAGGGTGGGTTAGCAGAATGAGAACCAGAACAATTATGTTTTATTCAGTATAGCATGTTTCATGACAAACGAGAGTTGTAAATTATTTGGCATTAACAACACAACTTTTTTTTTCCCCCAGAGATCCACATTCATAAAAATGACTCACAAGTAGCATAAGTGACATACTTTGTGTCAATCAGTGAGCTTTATTCCTTTAATGTGTCACCAGGCTTCTGAATCATTAGACCACAACTGCAGTGCTGGTTGCATTCTGAGAGAGAATTTGTAATGTCATTTATTATGGAATGCATTTGAACTCAAAATACACACAGTAGCAGCATCTGGTCCTGAGAACACAAACGTTTGTCTTTTCTTAAAGGAGACCTTCAAGATCCTGAGAAACAGAGCCTGGTATTCTTTAATATAAGTGTAGTTAAACGGTAACAGGCATGAAGTGTGACCCAGTAGTTAAGGATTTGAACTATATTACACTGGAATGCATCACCCTGTTTGAGTAACTAAACCTGGCAGTGCTCACTTAAATTGTGTGACATTTTGGATATGTGGTTTGGAAAATTGACAGAAGCTAGGTAAAAGTTTTCACAAAATGAATAAATGCAAGTTTGCCTGGCAGAGAAAGTATGGCATATGTGGCATTCATGTTTGACTTTGGCCATCCATTTTCTGAACCTGCGTTCCATCACAGGTAGCAGGTCCTATTCCAGCACAACTGAGTAAAAGGTTGACACAAACCTGCTAAAGCAGTCCACCACTAGGGAAACTATCACACTGGGACAAGTCACCTATTACTATAATGTGCATGTTTTCAGGAAGAATGATGAAATCGGAGCAACCAGAGAAATCGGTATAAACTCAAAGAGAATGTGGTAATATACAGTAATCTAATGCAGTGATTGGGCCTATAATTGAACACAAATCTCTAAAACTGTGAAATTTCAGTACTTATTACTGGGTCACCATCCTACCCTTTATACAATACTTATGTGTGTCAAAGTGTTACTGTTTTGTGAGATGTTTTACAATGAAGGACAAAGTCAGTGCTAAATGTGGACTTCGTTTCTCATGTGTTGTCGTTGGTAGATGTGTGGAGGCTTTGTCGCATAATCAGTTTTGTACAGAATTCAAGCAGGTCCCTTTTTGTTATTGAGTCATTCTCTTGCATATTCCAATTCTGGCAGAATTGAACCCAAGGAAGTGACTTGCAGAGAACATGCACACACTTTTAAAACTACCTGATAAATTAATAGTTGCCAGATAGCCTAGCCTGCACGTCTTTAGGGAAGTGGGGAAAGTAAAGTACCTGAAGGAAAACCCAAACTGACGCAGAGAAAACACACACTGAATTTGGACCAAGCACTCTGGAGTTGGGAGGCAGAAACTCTGACCTCTGTGTTATTTTCATGTAATGTATTTATTTTTCACCTCTCCAACAATGGAACAGTTTTTTTACAACTCACCAAATAACTGTGCTAGAGCATTACAGGAAATCAGGGGATAGCAAAGAGGAAGAAGAAATTAATAAAACAGAACTCCTAAAATTTTTACTTGGAACCCTGGAGCTGTGCTAAGTTGCTGTTTCACCCTCAGCATATCATAAATAATTATTTAATGACTAACCTTTTATGTTTGTTTAAAAAAGACCAATAATACATTGGTTCATTTGAACAGAATTGGAAATTAGGAATTAAGATTTGATGAAACATCTCTGCCGACAGGCATACTGTGTGTGGGCGTGGGAGCAAGTGAGATGAGGCTGCTGGGAAACATGCCATAACTTTTATTACAGCACTGCTTAAAGAAAACAAAAGAAAAATACCAAAGGACATCAATGAATAGTTTGGTGTTGGTGCCTTTTCCTTGTATGCAACTGCCTTCTTCTTTCTCCTATTTCTCTTAGGAGTTTTCGTTGTGCTCAGTGGAGGTAGCCATGGAGTGTAGGAATGTCTGGCAGTCATTGTGGGAGTTTTTCTGATGCCACCTTTTAGATTTGTTCTTTAGAAAGATAACAAAAGTATGTGTAGAAAGGAGAGGAGGTGTGTGGAACATAATAAAATGAATATGAGGAGAGGAGGTGTGTGGGATCATAACAAAATGAATATATCTGTTAATGATCTTTTTCTTGAGCCCACTGCACAAAGGAACCTTCTTAGATATCTTTCTACCTCATAATATTTGCTGTGTGCAGGCTGCCTAGGTGCTGTGCTACACCAACTCTTCCTGCTGCAAAATTTGAATGTCAGACATCATTGTTATCCATATTACTAACCGAGAATGGTAAACCGGATATGGACGCAGGGACCTGCCCGTGGACGCAGGAGACAGTGCGCAGGCGCCACACAAAGCCCCCCTCCCCAGAGTGAAACGGGAGAGACTACGAACCGTCTGACATGCCGCAAACCAGGCAGGCACGGCTCCAAAAAGAAACCGCTCGACTGACCGAGCTACAAAGTGAAACGGGAAACACCACGGAGTCCGCAGTGGTCCACAATGCACCGCATGATAGTACGGAAGAAGCTCCGTATTAACAATGGGGGGCCCCAGAGTGACACGGGCGGACGCTCCAAAAAGGGAGAATATAATCACCACTGACCAGGTGTCATTGAAACAAAAGCAGGATAAAGCAAGGTTAGAAATAAAAGACAGAGTAGAAAACAAAGTAAAACGTCATAAAGAGGTTAATGAACAGGGCCAAGCACGTGAAGAGCAGGTTACAGATGATGAAAACTGGAATGCAACAGCTTCAAAAAAACCTAGGCACGAAACACATGCACAGCGAGATACAGAATATAAAAGCAGAAAACACGACAGTTAAACGTCCACACCACACAGCGGAGGCAGACCCTGAAAGTGCAGGCGCCTACATCGCGTGTCGGAAGGCGCGGGACAGTACAAAAGGCAAAGGCGCCTACACAGCATGGTAAAACCCGACATAAGACGTCACCGCCATATTGTGAGTGGCACTACTGCGTAGTGAAGGCGCAGGCGTCACCGCCATATTGTGCGTGGCACTACTGCGGAGTGAAGTTAGGAATAATGTGCTGCTTGGGATCGTACAAAACGCCGAACGCGACCCACCGTCTGAAACTGCGGAAGCAAAGCAGGCACAGGTTCAAACCGAACGAGCTCAACTGAAGGATATACAGTACGCCTACAACGCGCGTCCCAAACCGCAGAAGTAGGGCAAGCACGGGTTCAAAACAGCGCAAGCTCCTACAACGCGCGTCTGAAACTACGGCTGCCCAGCGGGCACAGGTTCAAAACGCCGGGGGTAGGCGAGCGAAGCGAGCAGGGGCCGGAGCCCCCTTGTTATTATAGAAACAATGCCATGTTGCCGTCTTACTCTGAACTCTACATTGAACTGGCAATCCTGAAGACAGGTGGAGCTCCTGTACTGAATCATACTGCATCCCACCCCACTTCAATATGGAATATAAAGAACACAAAAGTAAATTTTGGTTTCCCAATTATAAGTGAGGAAAGAGGTGCCAAATGGGCCATCCTATTTTATATCCAAAGTCCAAAAAATGAACAAAAATGAGTATGAGGTGGTTTAACAGAAATTGTTTTTTGCTAGAAGATTATTTAGGCTGTAAGGATTCGCAGTGCATTCAGCTCTCTTAAGTGGGTCAAATTCCAGAAGCTCTGACATACAGGTCTGCTTCTCCAAAGTGAAATGCCATCTTCCACTAGCTTACTGTCTTTATATGTTCCCGACTGAAAGAGGAGGGGCTTCGTACTACAGGGGAGAAAAGAGATGATATACTTAGTGACCATGCCCCCATGAGGTCAGATGGGGTATTGCACTCTTTATTTGAGCCTGGAAGGTAACCCTTAAATGAACATACATTATTCTCAGAGCAACTCCTGGTTTAAACTGTTCCGACTACAGTGGCTCCTTTACATGTAGTCTGATATTTCTAAATAACACTAAGTGGTGAATTAGTTTGTGTTTATCTCTTTTTAATCTATGAAGTGATCCTATATTTTTATCATCTGATGATTTGCATACTCTGAAGTGCTTTGGGGCTCATAAAGTAAAGTACTCTCTGGGGTCTGCTTTCCCTGCCAAGCCCTACATGTTTTCTTTCAAAGTATATATTGGCTGATCTTCTTTCCTATGCACCATATGATAAGCTGAGCTGGCACTGTTATGGCAACTACAATGTTGTGACTGCCGATCCTATACAGTAATCCCTCCTCCATCGCGGGGGTTGCGTTCCAGAGCCACCCGCGAAATAAGAAAATCCGCGAAGTAGAAACCATATGTTTATATGGTTATTTTTATATTGTCATGCTTGGGTCACAGATTTGCGCAGAAACACAGGAGGTTGTAGAGAGACAGGAACTTTATTCAAACACTGCAAACAAACATTTGTCTCTTTTTCAAAAGTTTAAACTGTGCTCCATGACAAGACAGAGATGACAGTTCCATCTCACAATTAAAAGAATGCAAACATATCTTCCTCTTCAAAGGAGTGCGTGTCAGGAGCACAGAATGTCACATAGATAGAGAAAACAATCTCTAGCAAACAAATCAATAGGGCTGTTTGGCTTTTAAGTATGCGAAGCACCGCGGCACAAAGCTGTTGAAGGCGGCAGCTCACACCCCCTCCGTCAGGAGCAGGGAGAGAGAGAGAGAGAGAGAGAGAGAAACAGAGTTTGTTTTTCAGTCAAAAATCAATACGTGCCCTTCGAGCTTTTAAGTATGCGAAGCACCGTGCAGCATGTCGTTTCAGGAAAAAAGATAGCAACGTGAAGATAATCTTTCAGCATTTTTAGGACGCTTTCAGCATTTTTAGACGAGCGTCCGTATCGTCTAGGTGTGCGAACAGCCCCCCTGCTCAATCCCCCTACGTCAGGATCAGAGAAAGTCAGCGCAAGAGAGAGAGAAAGTAAGTTGGGTAGCTTCTCAGCCATCTGCCAATAGCGTCCCTTGTATGAAATCAACTGGGCAAACCAACTGAGGAAGCATGTACCAGAAATTAAAAGACCCATTGTCCGCAGAAATCCGCGAACCAGCAAAAAATCCGCGATATATATTTAAATATGCTTACATCTAAAATCCGCGATGGAGTGAAGCCGCGAAAGGCGAAGTGCGATATAGCGAGGGATCACTGTAATCCATTTTTCTGATCCTGCTTATTCTTTTACAAGGTTATACTTGGATATAAAGCCTGTCTTTTGGCCTCAGATGTAGTGCGTGGACTAGTCTTGAACAGTATTCCTATCCATTTTAGGAACATGGAAACCCACACACACTCTAATCTATCAGTCTTAACCATATGAATCCAATTAATGGGGACAAAGGGAATCCACTTTGGATGTAAAGCAGAAACCAGTCCTGTATGTAGCTATAGTCCATTGCTGGGAACAGC
The DNA here is from genome assembly GCF_900747795.2 of Erpetoichthys calabaricus. NCBI lineage: Eukaryota > Metazoa > Chordata > Cladistia > Polypteriformes > Polypteridae > Erpetoichthys > Erpetoichthys calabaricus. The sequence continues at coordinate 23,142,318 of NC_041404.2, forward strand.
TGCACACACAATCCATCTGTGAATTTATTTTCCTAACTCATGTAGTCCAATTTTAGGGTCACTAGAACCTAAAGGCTATCCTTTTAGCATATCACATGTTACAGGAACAACTCATAGTTGCACCATCACAGGGCTCAATTACATAACAACCACTAACACTTGTGCTTTGTCCATATAAAGTTAACTTTTGACCTAAAGCAAATGTTTCTGGAGAACACTCGGACAAACATGGCGAGAACATGGAAGTTCCACAACGAAACAAACTGGCAGCAGCATCAACAAGTGCATCACCATGTCAGCTGAATGCTTTTAGTACAATTACTCTGTTACACTAAGAACAGACTCTTTTATCCGATAACCCTGGGATCAGACCAGTGCCAGAAAATGAATTTTGCTTGTTTATTTAGGTAATTCTTTTTATAAGTTACCTCACAAAAACACACAATTATAACACACATTTTAATGGCTTTTATGGGCATACGTGAATGTATTTAGATTCAGTACTTTTTAATGTTTCAAAGCATTACTTAAATAATCACAGTAAAATTAAATTTGCATACTGAAAAATCATTACACTGGAGTACAGTAATTGTCTCTACTGTATATGCGCAAATTGTTCTTACACTTTGTTACCATGCATATACTATATGTTATAACCAGTAAGGGGCATTGCAGCATCTCAAACCTCTGACACAACCACCACAACACAAGTCTGTGGTTCAAATACAAGTTTTATTACAATAAATTATCTTACAAAAGACTTTAAAAGTAACAGTCGTATTCTTCTTTTCTCTCTCCTCTAGGCAAGCTTTGTCTGTCCTTTACACCCGACGAGGTCGAGCAGCTTCTTTTATGTTGGGCATGGGAGTACTTCTTGTGCTAGGGCATAGCCTGATGGAAGTACTTATGAGTCAAAAAAAATCCGAAAATGTACAGATGATGGATCACCCCTGGCTGCATCCATGGAAGCCAGCAATGCTATCCATTGGGACGACAGTACCCCTGTGTGCCTTGCAGGTGTCCGCACAGGTAGTGTCGCCCAGGATGGCTGCTATCTAGCGTGTTGGGGGAACAGGAGGTTGTCTGCCCCTGACCTTCCCCTACACTAGCCTCCCAATCAGTTATTGTTCCTCAGTCCAACCCTGCCAGGCTGCAACTGTACCCACTGCCACACTGTCATCTATGCCTGTCTCCTGGATGAGGCAGACGATCTTCACCCTGTTTCTTGTGCTTTTGTCAAGGTAAGGAACCTTGCCATACCCTAGCTGGGATGCCCGCCAATGCGCACCATCCATCACTATATGTTTAAAATTTTTTTCTACAATGAAACATCATATTTAGTTGAGATTGTATCCTTAATTTTTTTTAATACTTTCATTTGCAATGAAACATTACTGTGTTTATTCTAGTAAAACTTTTATTGTTAAGAGTATGAATACTGCTATTACACTTTTTGTAAATATAGTATAAATATTCTACTTAATGAAAATTTAAATGAATAGGGTAAAGGAATATTTGGCATTATTTTGCTTAGTCACTAAACAGTACTGCAATTGCTCCATTTATATAAGTAGTATTTTAAAATAAGATGTAATCAGAAGATGGATCATAATTGTAATTACAAATCAAGGTCTTAACTATGAGGGCAGGAATTAAATAAACAAAGGCCTGGACATGAGAAAAAAATTATAGATTGAGTAACATATCAAGAAAGTCAATAATCAGAAAATTTCACAAAACCTAATTCAAAACACAAGACGTAAGTCAAAGCACAGAAAAGAATCCATAACCAGAGATATATTTAAAGATAATAACACGAGGGCTTTATTTGTTTTGATTTATCTTTAAACCTGGACAATCAAAAGTGTGTGCACACAGCAGTGCAGCCTGTATTTATTAGGTATTTTATAATTCCTCCTAGGAATTGTAATATACATCTGACTAGGATAAGAATTTGTCCTACCTCAGAGTAAGACATGAGAAGTAGTTACGAAGCATCCTACACTCACTCCCAACAAGGAGTACGAGGCCACATTTGTGAATGAATGATATAACGATTTTACAGAACCCTTTGCCACACATTATCACATTGATGCACATGATAGCATTTAATACTTTTTTGATACTACTGCTAAGGCTTCACCATTAAGATAAAGTACTATTACTGCTACTAATAATAAAATTAATGGTAATAATAATAATCTTCAAAGTAACGGGAGAACAAGAAGAAGGAAAACTAATAAGGTTGAATATTACACATGCTACACATAATTATTGCCAATTTGAAACAACATCTAGAATAATACTATAACAAACATCAAAATGGAAAGATCGAGACACACACACACCGAATGAGAGTAAACCCGATAACAGGCACGTTTATTTAACAATGAATGGTCCACAGCCGTACTCTCAGAAGGATCATCCTTCTGCTGTTATGGCCAATGGAAACATCGTGCAAAGTTACAGTTACTGAAACTATCCATGGCTGTAGGTCACGTTCATTCTTACAGTGTTCCCGATCATCCTCCTGAGTTGTGTGCTGTGCATCTCACCATGATCCTCCCATATCCACTGCACAACTTCATTTATCTAATGCACATGTAGTTTCTACCTGCCTTTCTAAACCTTCCTGGGTTTGTAAAGAGTAATATAAATGTCCCCTGGGGTTCGTAGAATGCATAGCTCACTATACCTGTTTGAAATTTCATCTGTCTATTATCCGTCCAGCCCTGATTATCTTCAGGCTGATATGTTGGGTACTACAGTAGAGTTTGCCTCCATGAATACCCATGTGTTGATACTGTGATATCGCTTCTTCACATATGTGTGCTTGTCCATTATTTCAGGCGGAGTGGTGGGGAAATTAATAAATCTGTATTAACACGCATGTTAATGAGGGTGCTAAAAGATTGGCACAAAATTCGAGAAATGGTTGGTTGTAATATATATCCAAACTATCACTTTTTTACAAAGCTGTATTTTTTCCAGGTGCCAAAATAGTAACGTTACCAACACATTCATTTCAGCTGACAGCGCAGTGTTTCTCTGCATAGGTGGATCAATTACATAACGTGTAAGATTTGTGACAAAAATTATTTAAACAATATCAAGCTAACATCTGTTTATGAGTTCATTGTGTTTCCAAAACATTCAGTCTTTCTAAGGATGTATATAACAATCTTTGCCTGAAAGCTATTTTCTGGCAGCTCTTAGTGAGCTAGGACTGCTCACAAGTGCTCCTAAATCATGGTGAAGTTTGGAGTTGTGTCCTATGTTCAGAAAATTAATAAAATGCTTATAATTCTGTTTGTAAGATTTTTGGATTAATTTAGGACTGGTTTCCTACTCTGAGATTCTTGATAAATACAGGCACTGATAATTACCGTATTTTTCACACCATAAGACGCACTTTTTTTTCCTCAAAAGAAGGTTGGAAATGTCTGTGCGTCTTATGGAGTGAGTATTGCGTCACAGACCATGATGTGTATTACCTGACAAAAGTCGACACCCAGGGGTAGAGGGCTACAAAACTCACTGTTACGTTACAGGCATTCCCTCTGTGCTTGGAGGAATGTCAGACTCATTGACTCGGCATCTAATCCTTGCATATGCGTGAGTTGCGAAATGTAAACAAATGTAAACAAAGGCAAGATGGCATCGACATCTCACGAGGGAGCGAAGCGAGTGCAGAAAACAAATGTTTTGCGCATTATCACTGTGTCAGACTTTTGTTGAGAGTGATCAGGAGATCGAACAAGAGAGTGAGGAACTGGCATCAGCTGATCGGGACTCCAGCCGATGCCACCCCAGCTAAGCGCATTCGTGCCGCCGATGCACCTATGGCAAGGTTCGTGTGGGAGGAATACCTAGACATTGATCTGTGGGAGCCAAACTGGCTACCGGATTTCACAAGACAGTATAGTATGGCTTGCTGTTGGACTCGACAGATTACCAGCCTCTGGACTACTTCAGGCTGTTCTTTCCTGAGGCTGCCTTTCAGCTACTGTCAGACGAGACAAACAGGTATGCAGAGCAATTTTTTGAATCGAGGGCTGTGCTTGCACCTCATTCTCATTTTTCAAACTGGAAACCCACAACAAAACACAAGATGAAGGGCTTTGTGGCATTACAAATATAGATGGGACTAGACTGGCGATATAACTTCAGGGAGCATTGGTCCAAACGTGCGTGATGATAGGTACCTGCTCCTGCAAAGTGATTGTGAGCAACTGAGCTTCATAAATTCTGACACTAGCGATGAGGAGTTCTTGGGGTTTCCATAAAACTAGACGAGTGCTTGAACCTTAAAGTCTCTCCTTATTTGTTAATGACAGTGATGATGTTTCTTAATACCGCTGTTGAATTTACATGGTTGAAGTATTATTCTGCTATATTTTATTAAACATATTAATACACCATTTGGTTCAGAATATTTTTTTTCTTGTTTTCCTTCTCTAAACCTAGGTGCGTCTTATGGAGCAAAAAATACGGTAAATTCATTGACCTCTAAAACCACCAAAATGATATTTCTATTATCTTTAGAGGCCAAGGGAAAGGTTGAAAAATGATAAACCAGATCGTTACTCTTGGAAATTTACTTAAATGGAAAAATGTAGTGCATTTTAAAGTATTGTGAATGAACAGAACAATATTGTACTGCAAGTTGCCTTACTACTTTTTTATGTACACCAACCACTATGCTTTACAATATAGTGCTTTTGCATTACAAAATTCTTGTACACTGCTGAGTGTCTGATGAAGATAGAGACAGGAAGATGGTGGTGTTTGACTGGACAATATGTTTTTAATAAACTATGTTATTGTTTTGACAATTAAGTCTGGCCTGTTAAAACCCCCCATCCTTGATTATGACTACTGATGTCCCTGATAGAGAAAAGTGACATGGGCTATGGGTACGGGCATCACAGTGCAATTTGTGAAGATGGCTAAGGTTGACGTGAAGTTTTGTGGAATGGTGATGGTGGCTTCAGACTTCTTCAGCAGCTTTCAGATATCCCCCTATTTGTCTTCATAGATTAAGAACTTCACAATGAATGCAGTGCAGCTAAATAACATTATGCTCTTGTGTATGAACACTGCTTAGAGAAGCATATAAATGCCTGCAAAACAACGTCTGTTACCTTCCATATAACTGTCAGTGTTAGCATGTCATACTCTTCATCTCTCTCTTCCTCTTTCTTTCAATTTGTTAGTTGTTACGTGGTGAGACAGAAGTCCAGAGTTATCAACATTGACTCATGAATACACTTCTTCCACACTGATACTAATAGCCCAATAACAATATGTCTGCCCAATATCTCACTGTGAATATTACAGCCAAGTCAAAACTTTGCTTTGTTTTGAATTTTCTCACTTTATAATAATTTCAGTGTGTGTTTAGACCAAAGTGTGTATGTATATTTATTTATTTACATATTTATTCACTTAATTGCTTAGTTATCTATTTATGTATTTATTTACTTGAACAACTTTTGTAAATGCCAAATTTCCCTATCTATCTATTTTTTATACTTACATTTTTTAGAGATAATTATCTATGTATTCACATTTTCCTTGTCATTGAAATTTAGAAAGACACTGAGTTTTTGGGAGAAACTTTTGGGAAGGAGCTGAGTTTTTGTGAAATTAAAATTATAAAAGTGCTGTTCTTGTGAGTTTTCTGTTCATCTGAATGACATTCACGAGAGTCTGACCTGTGCAAAGATATTCAATAATATTCTATAGGCTTGTTACTATTTATCGGTGTGGTTTTTGAAAACCCTTGGGCTAAAGCACCTCATGACCCCAAAATGAACTAACATTTGTGCCACTATGCCTTTCGGTTTTAAAAGGTACAGCAGGTTCCCTCATCCCTTTAATTACTGTCAGTTGATTTCCAGTTCTTGAAAAGCATTCCAGGCCATCTCTTCATACTCAAGGACTTCTATGATTTCCTGATTTTTGTGAAGTGACATACCTCAGTGAAATGTACTGTAAAGTAATTTAATGCACCAGTGGTCTCTATTGTTTTTGTGACTTTAGTATTTTGTTATTCATTCTTCGATTTACCTATAATTGAAAAGAAACAATGGCAAAAGGATTTAATGTTGTTATCACATGACATCTGTAACCAGACCCATTTCTGATTTTTAAATTTGAGGGGGACAGTTAATTAATGGGCTGCATTGTGCCGCAGTGGTAGTGGTGCTGCCTCGCAGTAAGGAGACCAGGGTTCGCTTCCCAGGTCTTCCCGGCAAGGAGTTTGCATGTTCTCCATGTGCCTGCATGGGTTTCCAAAGACATGCTGAATGAATTATACTAGATTGCCCCTAGTGTGTGTGTGTGTTCACCCCGTGATGGACTGACGACCTGTTCACAATTTGTTCCTGCCCCCCTATGCTAGTTGGGATAGGCTCCAGCACCCCCACAACCCTATTCAGTACTGAGTGGGTTATAAAATGACTGGCTGACAGTTAAGTAAATCCTTTATCACTTACAGTATATTTATTTCTAGGTATGGCTCAGTAACTACAACATTAAATCATATTGTATAATATAAAGCTTTAAAGGAAGTGCCAAACCATTCTGAGTATATGGAAGTTAAGTAATGGATATCAAAATTGGTTCTAAATTTAATTGAAAGTCAGTGAACTGACTTAAGACATGTATACAATCATTTGTCCATCTAATTGTTATTTACTCTTCTGCTGCACTTCAGATAAACTGTAGTGTAGACCGAGAAGGAATCAATAGTAATTTGGTCTCTTCCATGAAAATAGATGATGTGTTTTTCCCAACAGTATGTTATCTTTTGCCATTCTACTGAGATGGAGAAGAGATTTTTTTTTGTTAAATACCGCTTTAAGTCAACTTATAATCGGAAATTTTTCAAACAAATAGGTTGTTGAGTCTACCAGGCTTGTTCGGTTAGGTGATATTTAAGTGCTCTTGATATTGCATTCAAATTTTTTAATTTATTGTTTTGTTTGTTTGTTTTATTTATTTATTTTATTTGTAGAAAGTAACATTGCAAACAATCAAGACTAACTTTTATAACAAAGAAAATAACATTACATACAATTGGGTCAAACTTAACACACCATATTTCAACCCCTGCCTGAGAAAAAGATATTTTTAAAACCGTACCTAGTATAAAGTGCATTGCTAATACAAACTATTAAGTCCAAACCATTTAAATCTTGTAACTCTGGATGGTATCTTTATACAGACGATCAACATAGGAGCGAAAATTAATATTATGCCTGCAGTTTGCAAGATCCATAATGGTGACGTATACAGAACATTGTAAATGATGAAAAGAACTCTCTACATCTTCAGATTTGTAATGCCCTGTATGTTCTTGTTTACTGTCAAAATTATTTATGATAGAATCTATAATGGGCAGCACCAGCCAAGGTAGGGCCTCACACTGAAGGGGAAGCACATTTTTATTTACAGACGTATCAAAACAGATTTGGCTCTCTAGAACTTGTTTTAGGACACCTGGAGGAAAGCAGATTTCTATGGATAAAAATAGCAGCCACTGGCAGTTAACAGGACTGACCTGACCTCCATGAGTTTTGAATACTTTTTGTAAAAGTGGAATGGAACCTCTTTGATCATGTAGGTTTCTTTCTGTCTTTATGACTCCATTTCCTCATACTCCTCTGCACCAAAACAACACAGGCGGTCTTAAGTGGGTCACAATAACAAGAAACATGGTTGGGACCCACTTCCTGCAAAATTATTTTGTTGTTCTTTTATAGAATGATAGATTCAATGTCAAATTAACAGACTACTGTGAAGTTCTTACTTTCTTGAGTAAAATTGAATGCACTGGTCAAAATTCTTACAAATCTCATGGTAGCGCATATGCCCATATGTGCACTGATATCAGTCTGAGTGGCCTGCTTGCATGTAGCAGGATTGCTACTGTATGAATTATTTTTCCTTTTTGTCATTCTTTTGCTGTATTTAAATCATAATTTCATCAAATAATAGAATATTAATGTCATTTTGGCAGTAAAATAAAACATTTGTAGTTGTATATTGTATTTGTCATTTTTGCAATCGTCAAGCTTTCACCTGTATTTTATATTTGTAAGTCTTTTGTAGTACCACCATTACCAGTTTGTATCTCCACAACAATTTTTTGGTTGCTGTGTTGGTAGAATGCACTTGATCAGCAAGGTTAAAAAGGTGCAAAAGAAGTGTGACTTTTTAATTGCCTGCCCAAATTAAGGCGGTATGCAGTAAGTCTCTAGTTCCATTCATTACTAGTTTACTTTCAAAGCTTCGGACTTTATAGTATCGACATGCCACACTTTTCCTGTGTCAGCTGTCTTCATGCTGTATACATTGTGTGGGGGAGATCTTTCTTTTTACTATTTTATGAATTATAGCAAAGGCTGCTGAAGCCATGTGAAGAGTAGTGATAAGACATTGTGAGAAGAGGTATCTTGTGCTCAGCTGTATGTCATTTACCAGCTATGAGGTAAATGTCTTGAGTTTGCAAAGCATTAACTTTATTACAAATGGTTAACATAGCTAAAGATAATTTTCTGCCACTTCGTACATGTCAGCTGACGATTGGTAGCATGTTTATTTTGTGAGCAAATAAAGAAATCTAGGTACATTTTATATCACAAAAGATAAGATTTTTTACTACCACAGGGAGATGGAGTTATTGTTTTCTGTTTTTCCTCTTTCTTATTAATAATGACGTAATGTGTAATAGGAAATAGAATTCTACCATTTAATAAAATCTGCTTATAACCCAGTATGATGTTAATTTACATGTTCCCCTGTCTGATTTGTTTGCAGTTTAGTAGTTTTAAAATCACTCTAAACAGTTAACTCCCCATTAGCACCAAAGCCTAAACTATATAGTGGGTTTGAACAAATTCATACCAACAAAAACAAAGTAACTAATTACCTTTACTTACTCAAAAGCACTGTCCTGTTCTCTTCTTATCACATTCTTAAAAATAGCTGTTCCATCATCTATAGGAAAAATTGCACTTCATTCTATTTAATCGTGGTATGGCTCTATCCATTAAATTGCAGTGCTTTTTTTCATTTTATTTTTTAACTTCAATGAGTACTGGTTGTGTATTGGTATTGACAACTTCATGACAGTTTTTTTTTGATGATTTTTATATATATATATATATATATATATATATATATATATATATATATATATGTTTCTTACCCATTGTACTTTGTAGTGGTGAGTGAAAATATGCTTTAATCTCATGTTTTCATTCAGAATGGAGAGACATAATGCTTATGACATGATTGAAGTCAGTAGTCACCAATGCTATGCAATCATAAACCATGTGAGAAACATTCAATGAAAAAAGACAAAAAAAATCTCAAGTTACTGTTACTGTGTAATCCACACATCTGTTATCTAGTCATATACACAAAACATATAAACATGTTATATGTGGTAAAATATACTGTATATTCATTTATATCATAAACCTTTCAGTTAGACAAAGAAGAAATAATGAAGAATTTGAAATTGCTGCTTAGTGAACAATAGCCTTGTTAGCTTAACAGCAAAATCTGTCTGTTTTATGGGTAAACTTGTTAAGCATGTTAGTTTGGTATCTTTTTGACACACATATATATTTGATTAAAGGTTTCTACTGTGTTTATTATTTGTTTTTGTGTGTTATACAGTATATGTTTTTCTAAGAAACAAGTAATGCATAATTAAAATGGTGATGCATGTTTCTAATTACACTGAAAGAATTATGAGAATGTCCAGCTAGTACACTGAGGGGGAAAAAAAAGAACAAAAAAAAAACCTATATAGTAAATTTATATTTTTACAGCAAAAAAGCTGTAGTGCAACCAATGATTAAAGTGATTAATACTGACAAGTGCATGTATATTTACATTTAATCTGTGTTTAACTAGCAATATCAAATAATTGAGATATAGAAAAATAAAGAAAAATTAGGGTACCTTGTTAAAGAGATAAATAAAAATAACATCAGTATCTGAATCGACCAATTCAATAACATGAAATCCTTGATTGGTATCGAAAAAAACAAATCGGAGCATCCCTATTGACAACCAGTGAGCACTCACATGGATGTGCAATGCATATAATGCAGCTATGACAAATAATAAACACAGGTGTTCTTAAGAGGCTAGTCTATTGATATCTGGTATGTTACATACCATGACAGAATGAAAAAAAGAAAATAGATAAAGACAGAGACTTTGGCTGAACTCACTATATCTGTAAAGCATCGTAATGTGCTGGCTCTTTCAGTTAGCTTGTTATTGGCTGTCAGAAAAAGGGGCAAGCTCATGATACTTTGGAAATGGGAACAGTTATAGAAATTCATCAAGGAGTGGTCTGATTGAATATGCCCTGTGATTTCTAGTTGTGTAATCTGACATCTTCAGGTGATGAGATCAACTGCAATTGTTAAGTTTTAATGTCTCCACCGACTTGAAGTCATATAGTGTGCCACCAGGCTTAACTTCCTGCATGTTGTATGACTGGGGAGATTTGCCATGTGCTTTAAAACATTACTGATTGACTGGACAATGCAGAAGTGTAACTAAATACATTTTATTTTGGAGTGATTCGTTGCAATGTTCTCGCCTCATCCAAGGTTGGAACCTATCAGTGCAACAGGGATAGTTTTGTATTGTTCAAATAATTTCACCAGTCGCTCAACCGATAGTGGAATGGTCACAAGCTCACAAATGGAGCGATTTTTCCTGTTTTATTAAGTTAAATCGTGGGGGATTAATAAGTAATAAACAGATTATCTGCAATCCCACACAGAAATTCAAACCCTGCTAAAACTCACGGAACAAACTTTAACTGGCATCTTTCTTTTTCTGAAAATTAGCTGTAAAGAAAATTCTTCTGACTTTTTGCATCTTTTGAATTGAAACTTGATTCATTGAATAATTTATCATCCCCTCACACCTGTAGTAAATTAAAAATGCACTGAAACAAAATTGAACCGCTTATTAGTCCTGACCATAATTATTACTGAGCATTGTGTTTTCTTTGAAATTGAGTAGCAGGCCCTAAAATGTCTGTTTTTAACACAGTCGATTCAAAGACACAATTTGCACCACTTTTTCCAAAATGTTCACTCTACTGTCATAGATGAAGATGCCTAAAGTTTTCTAGCAACACAGCGAGTTTCTGACATATGGCCATTTTAGACTGGCTGCCTGTTAACACTGTTTCATTAAAGTGGCAACAACCACACTAAGCACCAATACATTTTTTGTTTTTGATTTTTTTAACCAATGGTGCAATTATATTATCACAGTTAACCAATGGTATGTGAGCATGTGAATCTGTTAAGCAATCATCAGCAAGCTGCTTTCTGTAAGTTGCAATGAGCATGCTGAGTGAACATCTCAAAGTGTCTATTCAAGATGGAATCATAGCTAAAGCAATGAAAAAAATTAAATATATATGGCAATGAGCTTAGGTGGAGGAAAAGAGGGTTGAATGCCTCGGTACTTGCTTTTTGGAAATTAAATTAACCTGGTGCTTTTTTCTGCATTGTGCATTCTAAGGAACTATAGTTAAAGGTTGTGATGTCTGCCAATGCAATGAAAAAAAAATTAAAAGTACATGGCAATGAGCATGGGTGGAGGAAAAGAGGGTGAAAAGCAATGCCTTGGCACTCTGCTTTTTACAAATTAAATAAACCTGGTGCTTATTTCTGCATTGAATGTTATAAGGAACTGTAGTGTGCCCTTTCTATGAACTTGGAGCAACTTTACAAGTCTGGTCCCTAATCATAATGTACCTTTTGAAGCATATTAAGCCACCAAGAGTCCATTGAAGGTTTATTGCCTATAGTAGCTCATTAAGTAGGCTTACACAAGGGCTCCCATAACCGTATACTGCACCAGTGACTTCGCAGTTATAGAGGTGAACTTTGACACAGAGCAGGGCAGACTGGATATTACAGGTGTTTATGATAAGAACAATCCAGGCAGTTCTTTGTATAGGGCAAGGTACAGCAGTATATCATTTGTCCTGTTGTTCCTGGCAGGTGGCTTACAAGAAATGGAGCAGCTTCTCAAAAGCAACAACAAGCTAATTAACCTTGACAGTAGAATCTGACTTGATAAAAGGAGCAGAGATTCAATAACTCGGTCATGAACTTACAAAACCTCTAACAGTGTCAGTGCCTTTTTTTTTCATTTTCATAGTTAAACTTTCCTCATAACCCTTTTAAGAGCACTGTTGGCTGAATTTCTTTTGTCAGAAGTCTGTCAGCTTGCTTAATGAAATTCCATTTACTTAGGTGAGATGCATGCAGGGAGGGCCAAAAGAATGAACAGTCCTACTGTAAAAGAACAGAGACACTGAGAAGAGTATATGCTGTGTATCTCAGGGTGTTAAAAGTAAACAATGGTTGTTTTTCAAAGCTCTAATTTCGACACTGTATTACTCCAGACACACTATGCAATATTGTGGTATTTTACAAATCTGTTTATGTACATCACTTCCAGAATCAACAAATTCTAATTCCTGAATGTTTAGTTTCAGTCTTTTAAAGATGCCCCATTCATAACTCATTTTGGGACAGATTTTCCACACATGGATCTATTGTTGTAGCAATAACAAGTTTTAAAAATTTCTATCATTATCATGAAATGCCACAACTATTACGCACTGACTGGTTCCCTTTTCTTATTAAAAGGAATGGAACACGACTGTTTTTTCCTTATTCGTTTTGTTAACCCACAATTAAATACACATAAATCTGAGCGGTTAGTAACTGATCAAAGTAAATCTGAATTTGTATGAAGGGGATTTAGCTGGTCTTACAAAGTTTAATCATTTTGGCACATACCTTTGCTGCTATGGTGGTGAACCCTAATATTTGCTTGGCCTCTGTGCTGTGTGCAGTCATTGAGTGTGGCTGGACCTGGGGGAGCAAACTCTGCATGTTGCTTTCTCTGGGTCCAGACCACCAACGTCTTCGGCTCAGAGACTAGCACCGTGTGTGGAGAGAGCCGACTTATTTAGGTCTTTAGGGTTGGAAGTTAAAGATATTCATACGTGAAAATGGTCCACACAAAGAAACATGTAATGAAACGTTTTATAAGAAAATGCAAAGGCAAAACAGAGAGAGGTGGATTTTGCAATGAAATGCAAAGACTAAAAAGAAAAATAGGAACAGAGGGTTAGACCCTTAAATAAAACCGTGCATTACAAACAATAAAAAGAAGGGTTGAACTCTCCAGATAGCCAAATTTCATATCCAGGAGTCAATGTTGTGCTCTCTGAATAGCACAGACTGTTAATATTTCAGATGTTTCCTCAGATCTGTTGTATTTAAGTCCATTGCAACCATTTACCTGTTATTGAAAAAAAATCCCCTACATATTGTAGCACTGCCATTTTAATGAGCATTTTCTGTATCAGTAATGCTCCTTTTAGGTAACTCAGCCAACCCTCAATTTTACACACAGCCTGCACTTTTACAGGGTTGCTGACTTGACACACTTTGCCTAAAATAATAAGCGTTATTCAGGTCAGCTTTACATTTTTGCTTCAAGGGTAAAGGAGAACAAAGAATCAGTTTAGTTTAGTCCTGTAAGTTAGTCAATTGACCACCTGCTCCCTCACATCAGTTGCACACAGTTGCCATCCAGTGTTGGCTCCAGCACACTCATATCTTCCTCCAGCTGTGTTCCCTAACCCCCCCCCCCCCCCCCTTCTTGCCATGTGCTTAACTATACCCTATACATTGCATGCTTTACTTTGTCATTTTTAATTTAGTAGTTTCCTAATAAACACCCAAACTCATTTAAAGATATTTTGAAAACTGCTATGAATAAAGGTGCCTATTAAATAATACAACAACAACAACAACATTTATTTATATAGCACATTTTCATACAAAAAGTAGCTCAAAGTGCTTTACATAATGAAGAAAAGAAGAATAAAAGACAAAAAAGAAATTAAAATAAGACAACCTTAGTTAACATAATAAGGAGTAAGGTCCGATGGCCAGGGTGGACAGAAAAAACAAAAAAAAACTCCAGAAAGCTGGAGAAAAAAATAAAATCTGTAGGGGTTCCAGGCCACGAGACCGCCCAGTCCCCTTTGGGCATTCTACCTAACATAAATGAAATAGTCCTCTTTGTAGTTAGGGTTCTCACGGAGTCACTTGATGCTGATGGTTATACAGACTTCTGGCTTTTAATCCATCCATCATTGTTGGAACATCATGGTGCTTTGGGTAGATGGTGGTGGCACAAGCCACCACCAATAGGACACCGGAAAAGGAAACAGAAGAGAGAGTAGGGGTTAGTACAAATTTTGAATGAATAGTTATTATAATGAATTGGATATACAGAGTGTCAGGGTTAAATTACAGTGAAGTTATGAGAAGGCCATGTTAAAGTAATGTGTTTTCAGTAGTTTTTTAAAGTGCTCCACTGTATTAGCCTGGCGAATTCCTACTGGCAGGCTATTCCAGATTTTAGGTGCATAACAGCAGAAGGCCGCCTCACCACTTCTTTTAAGTTTTGCTCTTGGAATTCTAAGGAGACACTCAGTTGAGGATCTGAGGTTGCGATTTGGAATATAAGACGTCAGACATTCCGATATATAAGACGGGGCGAGATTATTTAAAGCTTTATAAACCATAAGCAGAATTTTAAAGTCAATTCTGAATGACACAGGTAACCAGTGTAGTGACATCAAAACTGGAGAAATGTGTTCGGATTTTCTTTTCCTGGTAAGGATTCTAGCAGCTGCATTCTGCACTAACTGCAAACGATTGATGTCTTTTTTGGGTAGTCCTGAGAGGAGTGCATTACAGTAATCTAGCCGACTAAAGACAAACGCATGAACTAATTTCTCTGCATCTTTCAATGATATAAGAGGTCTAACTTTTGCTATGTTCCTTAGGTGAAAAAATGCTGTCCTAGTGATTTTATTAATATGCGATTTAAAATTCAGATTACAATCAACGGTTACCCCTAAGCTTTTTACCTCCGATTTGACTTTTAATCCTAATGCATCCAGTTTATTTCTAATAGCCTCATTGTATCCATTATTGCCAATCACTAAGATTTCGGTTTTCTCTTTATTTAATTTGAGAAAGTTACTATTCATCCATTCTGAGATACAGGTTAGACATTGTGTTAGCGAATCAAGAGATTTGGGGTCATCAGGTGCTATTGATAAATACAGCTGTGTGTCATCAGCATAGCTGTGGTAGCTCACGTTATGTCCCGAGATAATCTGACCTAATGGAAGCATGTAGATGGAGAAGAGCAGCGGACCCAGGATAGAGCCTTGTGGAACACCATATAGAATATCATGTGTCTTTGAGTTATAATTACCACAACTAACAAAGAATTTTCTCCCTGCCAGGTAGGATTCAAACCAGTTTAAGACACTGCCAGAGAGGCCCACCCATTGACTAAGGCGATTCTTAAGAATATTATGATCAATAGTGTCAAATGCGGCACTCAAATCTAAGAGGATGAGAACAGATAAATGGCCTCTGTCTGCATTTACCCGCAAGTCATTTACTACTTTAACGAGTGCAGTTTCTGTGCTGTGATTTGTTCTAAAACCTGACTGAAATTTATCAAGAATAGCATGTTTATTGAGGTGCTCATTTAACTGCATAATGACTGCCTTCTCTAGAATTTTACTTAAGAAAGGCAGGTTAGAGATGGGTCTATAATTTTCAAGAGCAGAGGGGTCGAGATTATTTTTCTTAAGTAGGGGTTTAACTACCGCAGTCTTAAGACAGTCTGGGAAGACCCCCGTATCTAATGACGAATTTACTATGTCAAGAACATTATCAATAAGCACACCCGATACTTCTTTGAAAAAATTTGTTGGTATTGGGTCAAGGGCACAGGTGGATGGTTTCATTTGAGAAATTATTTTATGTAAATCAGGTAAATCTATCCTAGTGAAAGACTCTAATTTATTTATTATGGAGTACTGGGGTTTCGGGGGATCCTTAGTGTTGGGAGATATACTATGTTATTTCTAATATCATTAATTTTTTGATTGAAAAATACAGCGATAGCCTCACAGGTTTTACTGGAAGTACTTAGGAGGCATTCCTTTGAGTTACCTGGGTTTAACAGATGATCAATTGTCGAAAATAAGACTCTGGGATTACTAGCATTGTTATTTATAATCTTAGAGAAATAGCAGCGCCTCTCAAGACGGGCTGTGTTATTGTATTCTGTTATTTTAACTTTTAATATCTCATAGTCAATAGTTAGTTTAGTCTTCCTCCATTTACGCTCAGCTCTACGGGCATGTTCTCTTTAAATCTGACACTCTTTGGGTCTTCCAAGGTATAACAATGCTATAAGATTTTTTAACTGTCTTTTCAGGTGCAACTATGTCAACAGCAGCCCTCACTTTAGTATTAAATCTTTCCACCTTACTATTTACATTCTCCTCGCTATTATAGTTGGCACTATAAACGGACTGATTGGTTAGAATGTTTGTAAGTTTTAAAGTTGCTGATGAGTCAAAGAAGCGTTTTTTAACAATATGCTTCTCATGAGTGTTTTCTATCATTATTTCTATATTAAAAAGTAGAAGAAAATGGTCTGAAAGACCCGTATCAATGACCTGCTTTATATCAACTTTTAGTCCTTTAGTAATTACTAAGTCTAACGTATGACCTGCTTTATGTGTAGGCTGATTAACGAGCTGTCTCAAATCAAAAGAGTCCAGGAGGTTCATAAATTCTTTTACTTTTTGGTCACATTGATTATCTATATGAAAATTAAAGTCGCCGACTATTAAGAGTGCGTCATAGTTCGTAATTAAGATTGACATCAAGTCAGAGAATTCCTCAAAAAAAGACGCGTTGAATTTAGGAGGTCTGTACACGGATAATACTAGAACGTGAGAATCTCCCTGAATAATAATGGCGAGATACTCAAAAGACTTGAATTTACCAAAACTGATATTTTTACATTTTAACCTGCTAGAGTAAATGTTTGCTAGCCCTCCACCTCTCTTTCCTTGGCGATCAGCACGAGTAAAACTGTAATCCGGAGGCGCAGATTCGATTAAAACAGCTGCGCCATCTGAGCTAAGCCACGTTTCACTTAGTGCAATAAAATCTATTTTATTATAGACTATTATATCTATTTATTATAGACACCCTTCTCCTCATTATCATTATGAAGGAGAAAATACTTAATGATTATTGCTGTGTATCATTTAGCACATTCGTCTAATTCATTTCTAAAATTAACAGAATCTCAATTTTTATTAAAGAGAGAGAGAGACAGGTAGGATAAGGATAGTCAGCTCTGTCCTGTCTTGCACAGAGTATCAGTATTGGCAGTCCAGTCCAGTTTATCATCCAGCTGGACTCCCAGATATTTATAGGTCTATACCAGGGGTGGGCAAATTCATTCCTGGAGGGCCGCAGTGGCTGCAGGTTTTTGTTCCAACCCAATTGCTTAATAAGAAGCACGTATTGCTCTAGAAACATGTCTGCTTCATTTTAGTTATCTCCCTCGTTAAGATTATGAACCCTTATTGCTTATTTAAGTCTTAAACAGCTGCATTCTTGGTTTTTAACTGCTCCTTATTAGCAATAAGATGCAAATGACAAAAGAAACCAGCAGTTATCCATTTTGCTTGTTACCCTTTACACCTGTGTGTATTTATAATTCACTATTTGGTTTAATTAAATACTTGGAAGGAAAGAGAAGAGAAAAAAGTGAAGGATTGAGAATTACCCATCCGTTTTACACTTCAAAGTATTTGGATGATATCCTTAGAATGGAAAAAAAAATCTAGGATATGAGAATGACTTGACATAGCAGAGTTAAAGCACTAACAAGCCATGAAATGTAATTATTGGCAAGGATTGTTTTCTAATTAAGCAACTGGGTTGGAACAAAAACCCGCAGCCATTGCGGCCCTCCAGGAATGAATTTGCCCACCCCTGGTCTATACCCTATGCACACAGTCACCTCTGATAATTTCCCTGACAATTATTAAATTATTATGAATTAATTAAATTATTATAATTAAATTATTAAAAACTGATAATTTATCTGAGAATTTCCCCTTGGGGATTAATAAAGTATCTTATCTATCTATCTATCTATCTATCTATCTATCTATCTATCTATCTATCTATCTATCTATCTATCTATCGATTATGCCTTCTGGCCCCTAGGAGCAAAAAGAAGCACAATTTGGAAAAAGGCAAAAAAATTAAGTAGCTGTGTTTAATGTGTTTGAGCAATTACAGGTGGTTTTGTGAGTTTCTCTTTTGTGAATTAGCAGAGTGTGCCATACCCCACTTTCTTTTTACATTGCTTTGTGCTTGCAGTGAACCCTGCTTTTGTGAATGGCTATATTTTCAAGTGTGGCATTCATTTGAAAGTAGCGGTTTTCATATGTGTCTTTTAAAGGACTCCATGCTTAACAGATACACTGTAAAGAAAACACAATAAATATTGATAACACATTGCCAAAAACAGTACACATGGTTCAAGCATATTATATACTGTATGTCTCACCTAGATGGTTTAACCTACATAGAATACAATTGAACATTAATGTCAGGCAACATAGTTGTTAGGAATTTTCCTTGGTGTCACATTCATACACATAAAGTAAATACAGTTAACAATACAATATTCAATACATTAGACTATCACATTATATAAAGTCATAAAGAACAGCAATATATTGCACAAAAATACAAATATATAAAACTGATGAATTCCTCTCATGCTCATTAGCTTAGCTTATCATGTAAGCTTTTATATAGTGGTTTGGACATTGGGAAGTAACAGACATGAATCAAATAGTCAATGTCAGCTTTATTTATATAGCACATTTAAAACAACATAGGAATGCTGTGGCCAAAGTTCTTTACAATAATAGAATTAAAGAAAAACATACAATTAACACGAATAACATAAACAGAAATAAAATAAATGAAGATAAATAATAAATAGAAGTAATGTTACATAATCACAATGAGGAAACCATCAGTATTACTGAAGGTCACGGAATGCAAGTGAATAGAAATGAGTCTTTATAATCTTGTTTTGAACAGTTCAATTGTAGAGGACTCCTTTATGTAATGAGGTAAAGAGTTCCACAGTCGAGGAGCAGCAGCTGCAAAAGCCATGTCCCCCTTAGTTTTACACTTGGTACAAGGGACAACAAGAGACAACTGACCAGAAGATCTAAGCACTCTGGATGGCTGGTGTAAAGCACACAATTCAGATAAATAGGCAGGAGCAAGCCCATGTAAAGATTTAAAAACTAGCAACAATATTTTAAAATCAATTCGAAAGCTGACAGGCAGTCAGTGTAAAGAAGCTAATATTGGAGAAACGGAATCAGACTTTCTTGCCCCAACCAGAAAGCGAGCAGCAGCATTCTGGACCAACTGTAGCCTGCGTATCAGGGATTTGCTAATCCCAGATTACAGCGAGTTGCAGTAATCAAGGCGAGAAAAGATAAAAGCATGAGTAGCTTTCTCAAGATCTCTAGAAGATGATAAATGCTTGAGCTTACCTAATAGACGAAGCTGGAAAAAGTAACTCTTGACTACAGAATTAACTTGTTTCTCAAAAGAGAGGTTACTGTCAAAGATAACACCAAGATTGCAGACTTGAGGTTTGCAAAAGACAGAGAAAGAGCTGAGAAATCCAACACCAATTTGGGCTTTAGCTGATGGACCCACTATAAGCACCTCTATTTTATTTTGATTCAGATCAAGAAAATTATTAGCCATCCAGGATCTTAGTTCAGAAAGACAGTTGTGCAGTTGATTCATTGCAGAGTTGCAGACAGGAATATAAACCTGTGTATCATCAGCATAGCAGTGAAAAGAAATGTTAAATTTCCTAAAAATAGCTCCAATAGGGTGAAGGTATATAGAGAACATAATAGGACCCAAAATGGATCCCTGAGGAACACCACATTTAAGAGGAGCAGAAGACAAAAATGAGGAATTTAAAGTCACTGAAAAGTGTCTACCAGTTAGATATGACCTGAACCAGTTAAGAGCAGCCCCTTTAAGCCCAACAAGATGTTCAAGCCACAACAGCAATATCTCATGGTCAATAGTGTCAAAGGCAGCAGTCAAGTCCAGGAAGACAAGGACTGCAGCGCCACCCGAGTCAGTAATAATAGAGATGTCATTGAATACTTTAAGGAGGGCCATCTCAAAACCATGATAACACCTAAAGCCAGATTGTTAGATCTCAAATAAATTATTGGAGTTAAGGTGATCAACCAATTGATTGTAAATAATTCTTTCTAATATTTTAGCCAGAAATGGCAATTGGGAAATCGGGCGAAAATTGGCTAAAACTCCAGGATCTAATTCTGCCTTTTTTAGACCGGGACACACTGCAGCATGTTTTTAAAAATGAGGGCACAACCCCCACACTAATAGAATCATTGATAATGGCTAGTAAAGATGGGCCCAGAACATGAAAGGCTTCCACTAAGAGGCGTGGTGGTACAATATCAAGAGGGCTGGGAGCTGGTTTAAGGGTGTCAATAGTTCTTTTTAGCTGTGAAAGTGAGACAGGATCAAAAGATTCAAATACAATACCATGGTTAACAGTAGGTAGTTCATAGTCAGTTGGAACAATACCACAGCAAATTTTATCTATTTTACTGACAAAGAATGAAAGAAATTGCTCACATGAAAGAACCGTGCTATTTAATTCCATCACTGAATGAGGGTGAATGGCCACATTAATTGAATTAAATAAGACCCTAGGATTCTTAGAATGACAGGAAACTAAATCAGCGAAGAAATCATGTTTAGCTTTCTTAACTGCAAACTGGAAGTTGAATAGAGAAGTCCTAAAAATCAGTTTAGAAACAATCAGACCATCTTTTTTCCAGCGGCATTCCATAGTTTGACAGACGCGCCGCAGCGATCGTGTAGTTTCATTTAGCCAGGGAGCAGGTCTTCCCTTATTACAGCGTATCTTGAGCGGAGCAGCTGAGTGTAATAACGTTTTTCAAGAAGAATTAAATTCTAAGACAGAATCATCGATATAGTCATATTAGACATGCACATCAAGACTAGAGAATATGGTTTTAAAATCGGATATAATAGAAGAATTTAAAAAGCAAGGCAGCGTGAAGCACAATTAGTAGTAGGGACATCTACAGTAATATTCAAATCCATCATTATAGAAAAGTTATCAGTAAAAGAAACCTCGCATAAATCAATATCATTAACTGAAATATCAGTTGTAAGAATGAGATCAAGGGTGTGACCGAGAGTGTGATGGCATATTAATATGCTGGATAAAATCAAATGATTCCAATAGTGATAAAAAGTCATTAACCAAAGGTTTTGATTGACAGCAAACATAAATGTTAAAATCACCAACAATAAATACTTTGTTATGGGAGAAGGTGATATCAGCCAGGAGATCAGAGAATTCAGAAATGAATATATCATTAATTACAGGAGGTCTATAAACCACAGCAAACAACAAAGAAGGGGAGCTGCACACTTCAAAAAGTTGCAATTCGAAGCTACTAAATGAACTCTTTGTAAGTCTCCGACACAAGAACATACTTTTAAAAACAGTGGTAATGCCCCCACCACGACAAGTCAGCTGTGGAGAGTTTAAAAATGAATAACCTGATGGTACCAAGTCGGTAAAACATGAAGAGTCATCATTTACAATCCAGGTCTCAGTGATGAAAAAGAAATCCAGATTATTTGAGATAATAAAGTCTTGGAGAATAAAAGTTTTATTAGACACTGACCTAACGTTCAAGAGAGCAGCCTTGATAGAAGTAGAAGAGCTCATTGCGGGGTGAGCACGGGTGAGCGTGTGAAGATTAGCAGCGTTTACTCCCCGAGAGCACACCGAGGAAAAGTGATGCCGCCTTGAAATGGAGAAATTAAATCCGGTGTCCAACGCCCATGAACCAGGGATGGAGTCCTGTGCAGGAGAGGATGGGTCGTAGGCAACTCGCAGACATCAGGAAACCAACCTCTGGGACATGAGTTGGCGTTGTTTAACAGCAATGCCGGCTCTTTCTCCATGTCGGCAGCAGGTGTGTTTGCGTCTCCGAGAGGCATTCAGCTCACTGATACAGGTGAACACCGGCGTCCAGGTGAAGAAGTCAGCAGATGAATAAAACAAAGGTGGAGGATCACATAATATCCCAACAGGAGATGAAAATTGAGAGGAAAGCAAGCAAGAAAATATGTTAAGTAAAGAATCACGATCGTAGGACAGTGGCCATTGAGATAAACTAATACAAAAAAACAAAGGTAAAACATAGATTAGCGAGTGAATGCAGTAGAGAAAAAATTTGTGTCTAGTAGTTCTTGCTTTTAGAGACTAGTGTTATTTCTGTGAAGGAAATGGTTACCCTAGCATTTTCTCTTTAATTATATTTCCAGCATGTTTTGTGACCCGTGATGTATACAGGCTCTCAATAGAGTCCAGTTGCAGGCCCACAACCGTTTCTGCTGACTGAATGACATGCTGCAGTTTAAGTTATGAGGGAGCAGATGCACTGCCATACTGTTCTGGAGAAAATAAGAAAAGCGTGATAAAACTTGATAAAACTGAACCAGCACTGATTGCGACAGGTTAAAAAGTTGAAAGAGAAAAAGTATACACTTCTACAGATATTGTGCTTTCTTTCTTGTTCAGACTGTTAGTGATAGTGGTGCAGAGCAATTTCAATAATTCCACCCATTCGGCAGTTACACCATTTATAACCATTCCCATGGACAATATTGTCATAGGAATATATATTTGAATATATACTTATTTTTTAATATGAATATTCAAATCTAAATTTTGTGTAATTTGACAGCCCTACTGTCTGGAGCAGCGTTTCTCAAACAGCATTGCTGGTGGGCCATGGTTGACCCCAGATGAAACCCTGCCTTCACTACCACTTTGGTTCACAGCAACAGCAGGTGAATCATAGCCAACCCTGGATGACCTCTCCAATCCCTGCGCTCTGTTAAAAAAAAAATCTTTATTTTGTTTTGCTGCTTCACTCTGCAGATATATTTTAAAGCAGTTAAACTAGAAATCTTGTGTTTGAGCTTATGTTGGCATCATGACTCCCAAGTTGTAATTCATTTCAAAGATGAGAACTGGAAATTTAAAAATTACTTCAAAATATGTCAATGCGAATACCTTATTTACAAAGTTCAGTTGAGTTCCATCAGCTTACCTTATAAAAAATGACTATCTTGACGCTGCAGACGTATGCACACACAAGCACATCAATCAACTACCCTGTCTCCTAGACAACTACTTCAAGGTACGCATATTGATTGATATCATAGAACATATGACAAGTCACTGTAAGTCGCTCTGGATAAGAGCGTCTGTTAAATAATGTAAATGTAAATGAAAGTGTATTGACTTTGCAAATTTGAAATGGAAAGTAACAATAACCACACAGAAACACTGCTCCATGTTGCTAGATCTCTAGCTTTGCAAGCTACTTTTATTGGTTAAGACAAGTAAGACAGCAGGCTAACAAATGAGTAGTGTGGCGGAGGTTCTCGGCTGGCACTGGAGAGTTGGCAGGGAGAACCAAGAGCAAGACTAACATAGCAGATGACAGAGTCAGGGCTACCTAACTTTGCAGAAATCAAAACAAAAAGCTGATGTGTAGAACTAGGTAAATAGAAGCTGAAAGATATCACGAGACCATTTGCTGCTCTTCTAAGTTGTGTGAATGTTTATTAGATAGAATGTAGCATTGTGCTGGTCCTTCGGGTATATCTGTATTATGCTTAAGGATTTCAATCCCTTTCTCTCCTTTTCACTGATATTAGCAAGCAGATAACTGGTATGCCAAACAAACACATAACCACTCAGATCGTTGGACTGCCCAAGTGTCATTGCCCAAAAGAACTGTAAATGTTCTGCAAGACACTGACCTGCACAAGTAGTTCAACACCCCATGTCAAAGGATTATGGATTATGCTAACTAAAGTGCTTTGTGATAGCAACAAATGTATTAGTTTAAGAAAACCTGTGAGAATACATCTTCACTCATTTTTAATAATCAGGATCCCATGTATAAGTATCTAAGCTAGTTTACGTTTTTACATCATTCTAGAAAGATGCCAGCTATTGGAAAGCTTCAATGTCCAGCTGAAAAAAAAAATTAGTACTGCTAAGACAGTGAAGGCCGGGGTGCACTAATTGCTGTAGAAGATGTTTTCTGCATGTCCAAGAATTTCAAGAAAACCTTTGGCCCTAGTGTCAGGGTAGAACTGGGTCTGAGCCAGGACCCAGTTAGGGGTGGACAACTCTCAGTAAGTGAGATGAAGGAAAGAGACTTTGTAGGAGGTAGGAACATGGCTAGGTGCCAGTTGCTTCTAAATATTTCTTCTTCCTTTGGATGAGGGTACAAGATAGGAATCAGACTGCGCTGCGGCTCACTTTGTGTACTGCATAATCTTCCTGTGATCATTGCTAGGTATGTGTATGACTGACCTTCAGTCTTTGTGAGCTTATGTTGGGCATGGGCTGCATAGCAGTTGCCAGGCTACAATAAAAACAACTGCATTATAGTGATCAACACAATTCTGCTGGGTTTGATAATGAATGTTTGGCACAAAACTTTACTGAACGATGCAGTGGTACTTCAGTTTTAACACCAGTCAACAATAATAATAATAGTAGCCTTTGTTTTCATTATGTTTTCATAGAATGTTTAAAGAAGGAACTAAATTCCAGGGAGAGGTTAGATTACTAATACAGAGGAACAAAAAACTAGAAAATCCTGTTCATTTGTACTGGGTGGAGTAGTAAAGCAATTGGTTCATCAGCAAAAGCAGCCCTACAGGATTTTATTTCCTTTATAGAGTGCCAGCAGTCATGAATGAAAAGATGCACAGAAGCAGAAACAAATATAATCCTGTCAAGATCACCTTGTGGCACAAGGGTTAGCACTGATGCTTCACAGCTCATCCATTTTCTATGTGTTTGTGTGGGTCCTTAGTATTACTCCTATATCCCAAAGATTTGCAGGTTAGGCTAACTTGGGGTCTAAATAGGCCCAATGTATGCATGAGTGGGCATATTCCCAAAAGATTTTGGTTGCATTTGTCATTTGAATTTTTTTTTACTTATTTACTTCAAGATGATTCACTGTGGTTTTGTTTATTGTTCTATCTTCCCTAAAACTGTGACTTTTATACCATTTAAAATTGATACTGGCTAAATAAATGTTTGTAATGTTTGCAAAAGTGGTGCATTGTATAACCCTGAAAATCATGTAACATTGTGCTCTTCAGTTTTTGTTGTGGTGTTCTCTGTTATCCTATTCCCTAATTGACAATAGCTTCCTAGCAGGGTTTAACCCTAACAGTCTGGATGTAATCCTACTCTATACTATAAATTTAAATAACACAGGTCTTGGGTGTTTCTTGTAGTGTCATAATTCAGCCTTTTAAAACCTATGGAGAAGTAATGCCAGGTTTGTACATTGAAATTCTTATTCTTATGCCAGAACAGTTGCCAATATTACATTTCCAAAATAAATATTAAATATGCATAGCCTGAAACCTGTGTGTGTAGGTATACCGTATAAATATATATAGTATATATGTTGTGGACAGATAAATAAATGCAGTTTGAGTCCCAAAAAGTGTTGGGGTGCCAGCTAGGTTGCTCCTTTTAATTCCAAACAAATATAAATCAAAATAGGTGCTCAGAGGCACAAAACAGAAATAATAATAATGCATCCTTCTTGGCTTCCTAAAGTTGGTGTGTAGAATATTTTTTTTATTTATTTTATAAAGACTCAATGTTTGCCCTCATTACTATTTGGGGGTTGACAGTGATACCCCCTTCTACGTGGGCATTTTTGGAAGTGTTTTTGGGATTCCTAGTTCATGACACCTATAATGTATAAAAATATGTACAACGGTGACCCTGAGAGACCACGTTAGGATCAATTGTATTTGTGTGTGAACAAACAGGGTGTTTCAAATAGTGTTGTTGTACATGCATTTACATCTTAGAGTTTTTGCTACACACTTTGGTTAAGTTGCGCTATACATATGACAATGGTCAGCCAAAGCAAAGTTTAAAAAAATGCACATTTCATTTTGAGAAAGCTGCAAAACAAATTTCAGAAAACATCGTCCAAGTGGAAGTGAAACACGTGATAGTATACTGAGAGAAATACTGTATAGTCTTAATTCATTTTAAAATGCCTATTTCTTAAACATACTGGTTCTCCATCCAGGGCTCTGTCCTACTTTAGCTTTTGCTGCTGGGATAGGTTTCAGTCTCCATGACTCTGTCCTAGATTCAGGTTCACTTTTCTTGTGTGTCACAGGTGTACTTGGTTAAATATGCTTAAATGTATGTCCGTCATGGTACTTAGTGTCTGCACTCTTCAGCAGGTGGAGACTTTTTTTTAAGAAGGATGCATAGCTTTACTGTGGAATTAGGGTCAGGAAATTATTTCATTCTGAGATGCTATTTCTTTACAGGATCAAATAAGAAAAAAAAAATGAGACCTGTTTTAATTTAGTAGCTTTTGCATTCTTGTAATGGAGTAAGTTTCTTGTAAATCATGTGACCCAACGAAGTATCT
This sequence comes from Erpetoichthys calabaricus, assembly GCF_900747795.2. Lineage (NCBI taxonomy): Eukaryota > Metazoa > Chordata > Cladistia > Polypteriformes > Polypteridae > Erpetoichthys > Erpetoichthys calabaricus. The sequence goes on from NC_041404.2 coordinate 23,168,944, forward strand.
CCTAAAAAAACACTTCATCTTTTTGCTATGAAAGGAATGACATGGGTTACCACAGAACTCGCGATGCCTACGGCATAATTACTGCTTACCAATTACTTTACAAAAAGTCATGGTAAGTCAGACTAATGCTGAAGCTAACTTAGCGTTGTCAGGAAAGCATTGGCACAAATAAGCAAAAGATTACCATAGACTGTTTAAAAATGTTTTTTATCCAGGTCTTGAAATTTCAGTGACCCATCCTGGGCATGTACTCTTATAAAAAGTGGACTTGGAGGAGGGTGTTTAAAAAAAAAAGAGGGAGCAGCACAGGTTTCACAAAGCTAAATTCTTTTCCTCCCACTGACCTTAAGTACCAGGCACATACCTGGGAGACAATAAATGAGCATTTTGTGTGATCCTCGGGATGTTTCTCTCATCACCTTGGTCCATCTGTGCATTGCTATACCACCTTTTAGTTAAAGCAGAGATTTAAGTGTTAATGGCAGCAAGAAGGATTTTGACATTTGTCATTTATTACAAAACACTGCCATCTCACAGTTACATAGTGCTCTTTGTGGGTCGTTTGATTATTGTCTATATGTCCTCGTTTTTTTTATAAAGAAAGTTTTCCTACAACATCTACTGTACATACATAAAGAGTTGCTTAATTGGTAACTTAATTTTGAGTGTCTGGGTGTTTCTAATAATTTGACCTAGGTTGAACTGGCACCCTGTGTAGATTGATAACATTGCACAACAATTTTTTTGAAAAGTCTTGCTTCCTGAACAGTTTTTGCTGATTGTGACAGGTTCCTACTGGGTATGCACAAATATAGTTTTACTGCATCACGTAGGAACTCGGAGAAATAGACATTTATGTTTACTGACAATAACGTATTTAGTCACGTTTATGTTTCGCATAAGCTATTAAATTCAGCAGAATTAAAAGTGTTTTGCTCCTGATTTTCTTTTGTATTCAATGTCTGGTGCATCACGTTGCAGTGTCCAACAGTAGTTAGCAAGCATTGACGGATTCCAGTTGCCCTGGTATCGTTTCTCCATCGTAGCAATGTCCTGGTGAAACCTTTCACTGTGTTCGGCACTGACAGCAAAGAGATTTGCGGGGAAGAAGTCCAAGTGTGAGTGGAGGAAATGAATCTTGAGTGACATGTTGCACTTCATTGTCCTGTATGCTTTGAGAAGTTTGTCTACCAGCTAAATGTAGTTTGGGGTTCTGTAATTGCCCAGAAAATTGTCAACAACGTCTTTGAAGGCTTTCCAGCCAATTTTTCTGGCCCAACTAACAGATCTTCAAACCGCTTGTCACTCATAACATGTCTGATCTGGAGGCTTTCAAAAATGCCCTGTTTGATCTTGGCGTCAGTTATTCTTGGGAACATCTGTCTTGAATAATGGAAACATTCGCCTTCCTTGTTCAGTGCTTTCACAAAATTCTTCATGAGTCCCAGTTTTATGTGAAGAGGAGGCAAAAATATAGTTTGCTGGGTCGACAAGCGATTCATGTGACACATTTATCTGTCCTGGAGCTAACATTTTACGGAGTGGCCAGTTCTGTCGAGAATAGTGTGTCTCTTTGTCACGGCTGTCCCATTCACAGATGAAACAACAGTACTGTGTATAGCTGAGCTGCAGTCCTAGTAACAGAGCAACGACTTTAAGATCTCCACAGATATTCCAGTTGTACCTGCTATACTGGACATGCTTCAGCAACAGTTCCATATTCTCATACATTTCTTTCATGTGTGCTGCATAGCCAACAGGTACTGAAGGTTAAACTTTGCCATTGTTTAGCAGAAAAGCTTTCAGGCTTAACATTGAGGACTCAATGAAGAGATGCCACTGTTCCGGGTTGTGATCACAACCTAAGGCCAAGAACAATCCTTAAATGTCACAACAGAAACAGAGGCTGTTGACTTGTGCAAAAAATGTGGTTATATCATGATGTCGGCCTCGAAACACATACATTTTCGTACCTGGTGACCGCAAACACCATTCCTGCAGTCTCGAACCCAGAAGCTCGGCTTTTGCTTTTGACAGACAGAGACAGCGTCAAGCTCATTCAGACCTGCCCAGGATGTCAACTTCCACAGAACAGCTTCCAACCTGGCCTGATTCCATGCCTGGACATGCACAGGCTGCACAAACCGTTGTTAAGTCACTTATGGGAGCAAAAATGTTTGGATGCAAATATAAGAAAAAAGCATGACAAAACTGAAGATTTCTCTGAAACGATACGTGAAATTTTGATGTGATATTCGTCATCAGCACCCAAAAATCTATAAGAAACACCCAACAGTGTTCAAGAAGCAAAAATTTTGTTGTGCAGTGTAATTAACTAGTTTTATTTTCAAAAAAGTCTTGCAGCAAAAGATGACAAGAAATCCTGTATTTCTTGAAACATTTCTGTATCTCAGTCCCAGTTCGGTGTCCTGACTATTAAATCTTCACTTTTCCCATGTATAAGATTTATTTCTTAGCGCAGTAACACTTATGTGTAACTGTCAATCACATCACTCCTGTTCAAAATAAGCTTTCTATTTACATAACTTAAATTATCCTTGTGTACATTGTGCAGAAGATCAGCTATACTGACACTGGATGAGACCGTGAGAATTTGAGAAAGGTTTTTAGATAGATAGATAGATACTTTATTAATCCCAAGGGGAAATTCACAACATTTATCACAACAGTCACACGCCAACACCATTTTTATCCAAATCTTGAATACTTTGTGAATGCCCAAGCAGATCTTTACTGTATATGGTCGCTTTATGACATTGCACATTACACATTACTGGGTGGTTCTGGGATAGATCTACATAACAATGGCCAGTGCAATCACTCCAAAATGGTGGTGCCCATAATAAAACAAATATGCTGTCTATTATTCTAGGTAAGCTAGCAAGAATATTTGAGTAGTAACTTGAAGATAAAGGAGAAGTAAATATGAAAAAAAATATTTGAAACTCAAGAAGTCATCCACAGTTACCAAGGCCAAATTATAAAATTAAAATCATACATTTGAGCTAAGTATTTAAAGGCACAAAAAGTATCCACAAAGTCGGATAAGAAAGTGCATCCAAATATGACCTTTTAACCTGTCACATCTTTAACCAGAGGCCACAACCTCTGAGGATACACCTGTATTAACACAACCACAAGTGGTTGTCCTAATGATGGGAGGTAAAAATGGTAGTCAGGTCAGATTAGGTAGTATGCACTGGTACAGTGCATTGCCGCACCCACCGCACAGAATCCCGGTTCTCAAAATTTGTCCCGAGTATGTTGCTAAACTGCATCCGACCCTGCAAGCGGTCCTCCAACTTGCAGGGATAACTTTGGCGTTTGTGGTAGGATTGGCATTCCAGCCAAAATAAAATCTTCACACAGCTCCAAAACATCATCCACTGCACGGCAGCACTCGGATCCCAATATGAGGTGGCCCATCCAGGTTGACGCATGAAACGTCAAAATGGTAGTGATTGTAAATAAATTTAAAAAAAAAATGATGGTGAGAATAGCCCAAAATAAATAATAAAAAAATCACTTTAATTCAAAAATCTGTTTTCATATTCAGATTCTAGGAAAAAAAAAACGAAGACGAGTGGATGATCTTGTAAAATGATAAGAGAATAATGTGCAAGCATTCATTCATAACAACATAACGGCAAAATGTTAAATCATTTCCACTTTTTAAAATCACCATAACATAAAAAAGAACAAATGTTATATTTAGATTCCTCGATGATGTAAACCCCATATATTGTGCAAAAATGATCACAAAATGACACAAAGTTTAATAAAATACCAAATAATAACATCAGCTCAAGAACGTAGAACAAAACATAGGCTCTGAAAACATTTGTAAATTCTCACTTTGTGAGTAATAGTAGAGATTGGCATCCTTTAAGGTGGTCTGCTTCTTCCTTTTTTTATTTTCATTTTTGTTTTAACATGCTTATGATGCACTAATTGTCAATATGAGTTGATTGGTCTCCTGGTTTCTCTCCTCCAATAAAAAACAGCATCTGCTTTTTAATACTGTATTATATTAAATATAATAATTAATAATAATATAATATAATCATATTATATAATATAAGTATAATCCTCTACCACTTACCCCAAGCTAGGAACAGGATTTGTCTTCCCCTGTTACTTTATCCTGGGACGTTCCATTAACAGTACTTTGTCATCCAGAACCCCTGTTCACCCACACATTTAGTTTTAATCTGTATATCACACGTCCTGTAATTGTTTGACCATGGGCCTGTAAATTGATCTACATTAAGTGCCTATTATTATTACTATTTTAGATTCCAGGAAAGTTATTCACATGTTCAGGGACTGTCCGTCTTTTCTTACTTACAGTATGATCCTTTGTCCGTCTCAACAATTCTTTCTTCCAGTATTTATTTTACTGCCCGTATCGTTCTATATGTCTGCCACAGGAAGATACCTATTTCACTCTTTCTTGACTCTTGGAAGTTTTCTTTTTACAACCTATTAATCTTTGAACTCATACAACCTGAATATTGAGAAATGAAACTTCTGTATGACAGTGTTCATGGGTGGCTGGTGGTCAGTGATGCAGAGACATTTTTTCCTTTCAGTCTGTCTAATCTATCTCCTCCTTTTCTCATGAGGTTCAAGACCTCTTTCTCTGCCTTCCACTTGTGGCTGTGCAGGCTCCTATTAACATCTTGTTTTTTGTTATTTTTATACTGTCACAGTGGTTTGGGGCCAATGCTGTTGGAAGAGGGGAAGGGTACATGAGCAGGTGACTTTTATCTTTTTGGCTTGTTATACAATTGGTGAAAGCTGATAAAATTCATCCATCCATCCATTATCCAACCAGCTATATCCCAACCACAGGGTCATGGGGGGTCTGCTGGAGCCAATCCCAGCCAACACAGGGTGCAAGGCAGGAAACAAACCCTGGGCAGGGCGCCAGCCCACCGCAGGGCACACACACACACACCAAGCACACACTAGGGACAATTTAGAAACGCCAATGCACTTAACCTGCATGTCTTTGGACTGTGGGAGGAAACCTAAGTACCCGGAGGAAACCCATGCAGACACGGGGAGAACATGCAAACTCCACGCAGGGAGGACATGGGACGCAAACCCAGGTCTCCTAACTGCGAGGCAGCAGCACTACCCACTGCGCCACCGAGCTGCCCTGATAAAATTCAATAAAATTCAATAAAACTTAAAAGCATATGAAATAATAATCTGAATGGCAATACAAAACCTACTTCAAGCTTCTGGAGCTGTTGTAGGTGTAAGCAGTTTTAACATGGGTGAAACATATGGCGTTAAAAAATTGAAAAAGAGAATTAGCAAATAAGATAAAAATGTATTTATACATATGTATTGTGATAAGCCATCCAACAGATTACTACTCCTGCTGACTGATGTTAGATGTAGTTGCCCCAAGTAAAGAACAATGTTATACACCGTCCATTAAGTAAATAATTGTGGTAAGATACCCTAGTGGCTGCACCAAAGGATGAATAGGCAGGCCCAAAAGATTAAACAGATATAAAATTCACTTTGTTCATTGAGAATACTTGCTCAAGCTGTGGCTCAATTACAAGTTTAAATTTGTTGTCTCTTCATTGTAACTGTGAGTAGTTTGTGAGCAGCATAGAGACATTTCCACCATCGTTCCCAGTTTCATTTCAACTGGTGAAAATTCATTATTCAGTGAGAATAACTTCTGTATGTCACCATTTTTTGTCCTAAAAATTCCCATGACTTGATCTCTTCTCGGGCATCCTCAAATACTCAGTGTTCACTGCGGCTTTTAATTTTAGATGCTATTATATAGAGCATGTGTTAGTTTTTGAATATTTAAAATAGTGTTATTATTGTGTTGTTTTCATATTGCTTGCAGTCAGTAATGTTTAAGAGATTTATTTTTAGAGAGGGTGCTATGATGTAGCAAGTACATAGTATTTACATGCTGCTAATTAGAGCAGCAGCTTCTGTTTCCACTCTTTTTATTTATTTATTAATTTTTATTGTAATCATTCCATACAAATAGATCAATTTATAACCAAACTAAATTGAAGACAAATCAAACCCCACCCCTGAGAAGGAGAGCTTAGCCAAAGGAGAATTGCTTAGGGCTTTTTAATGAGGCAACAGTAAACAAAAGAAAGGGAGAAATAAATATATAGGTAAAAAAGAGATGGAGAAGGGAATTAAATGCGGTAATAGTTATTTCTCTTATTCTAAAATAATATTGATTAGATCCTGCCAGGTTTTGAAAAAATTTTGCACAGATCCTCTAACTGAGAATTTGATTTTTTCCAATTTCAAATAATATAAAACATCGGTTTCCCACTGACTTATCAGAGGAGAGTTAGGATTCTTCCAATTTAACAGAATAAGTCTGCGTGCCAAAAGTGTAGTGAATGCAATCACCGTTTGCTTGTCCTTCTCCATTTCAAGTCCATCTGGAAGAACACCGAACACAGCTGTTAATGGGTTAGGAGGAATTGTGATACCAAGGCTGTCTGAAAGGCACTTAAAAATTTTGGTCCAAAATGATGTTAGTTTGGTGCAGGCCCAGAACATGTGACCCAGTGAGGCAGGAGCTTGGTTGCAGTGTTCACGGGGTTGGATCATGCCCTGGAAACATTTAAGACAGATGAGCTCGATATATAATTTTTAGTTGAATAATTCTATGCTTTGCGCATATGGAGCTCGAGTGAATTCTCTGCATTGCTATCTTCCACTCCTTTTCTGATATATTGATTAAGAGATCTTCTTCCCAATGACCTCTTGGATCTTTGAAAGGTAGGGACTCTAATAGGATTTTATATAATGCTGAAATGGTGTTTAATTCCTCGAAATTGAGCAGTATTTTTTCCAGCATTGTGGAGGGTGAGAGGTGGGGGAGATCGAGCAACTTCTGTTTAACAAAATTTCTAATTTGAAGATCGTGAAAGAAATGTGTAACTGGGAGGTTGAATTTTGAACGTAATTGTTCAAAAGATGCAAATATGTTGTCTATATAAAGATCTCTGAGCATTTTAATCCCAAAGCTTTTCCAGGTATTAAAAACTGGATATGTTTGCGAGGGTTGAAAGAGGTGGTTCTCTTGCAGAGGTGCCACAGATAAAAGATTTTCCATCTTAAAATGCTTTCTAAGTTGGTTCCATATTCTGAGTGAGTAAAGCAGAATTGGGTTATTAGTATATTTGCGATAATTTGCTTCTGTTTCCACTCTTTAGTAAGCTGTTTATTCCTACCTGAATCATTCATCCATTTTCTGCCCAACATATCAAATTTAGGGTCATGGGTAGAGGGTGCTTACCTCATCATGGAGGAGAAACAACTTGAGCCATCTATCATAAGGCTCACCCACTCTCACTTATTCCACTTTCAACTTGGTATTTCACAGCACAAGTTAGTGCAGATTTCTAGTCTCATCCTCCTCTGTGTGGAGTTTACTTTTACTTTTGGAGTTTACTTTACTTTTTGGAGTTTTTCTTCTCACAGTCAGAGCACATGCACTGTGTTGACTGGCAGAATTAAACTGGCCCGTTGTGGGTGGGTGAGTATGAGGTGTCCTATTAATGGACTGGAACCAAACAGTAATTTCCTATGGCTTTAATGACTTTCATCCTTCACAGATCACACTTGAAAAGTAAAGACAGACCTGCATTAATGCAGCCATTGTTTAACCTTGATCTTGTGTTTTTGACTGTCCTGACAACTGAATTCAATCGAGGAGGAAAAGGAAAAAGCTGAACTAATTTTGTCCAAGGCCAAGCTGTTTTTATATAAAAATATGAAAGCAAATTTCAAGCATTTTCCGTAGCTTCAGCCAATAAAAGTTGATAGCCCACCACTGTCACATGGGTCCAAAAGTGAACTCATTTTATGTGTGTGGCTGATCCACATGAGCAATTCAACAATTAAAAAATTCTGCAATTTGACTAAATGCTGATGTGTCTAAACAACCCTTTCAAATATGTTGATGTAAACATGGGATGAGACCACCAGGGTGAAAGTGTTCTTCTCAGAACATGTGGCACTGCAGTAACGTTTGAGTGAACATTTCCTGCAGCAATGTACCTCATCTGACTTTAATCCCAAGAGAGGCACCGTTATGGAGGGCACTGTAATATGTGGCATAGTGGTTAAGACTTTGGACTTCATACCCTGAGGTTGTGGGTTTAAATCCAGCTACTAACACTGTGTGACCATGAGCAAGTCACTTCACTTCCCTGTGTTCCAATTGGAAAAACAATAGAAATGTAATTAATTGTATCTGGCTGTCCAGATGTACCCAATTAATAAGTCATGGATCGCTAAAGACAATAAACCACTACTACTGGATAAACCAGGAAAATAAGATAGAAGAAGTCACGCTTTACAGCAAAGGATTAACAGATTAATTAAATTAAAAATCAAAAATTAAAATCAAAAAGGTGGCTTAATGAGAACAATCCAAAACAGGTTTGGAAACGCCTGAAACAAATCATAGGACTGGATTCTAAAAAAGTGTGAACTTTCCAATACATAAGGGCCACAGGCTTTTAGTGGATGAACTTAATGATGTTTTTACAAGATTTCAAACCAGTGACTTCAATATCCAAAATTCAGAAGTAAGGGAAATGCTCTATAAAATACCAGGAATACTGCTGGGATGGAGATCAGTTTAACTGAAGTGGAGAAAGTTGTATGGCAGCGGGGCCAGATGGCATATCAGGTTGGCTCCTAAAGCCATGCTTTAAGCAGCTCTCTCCATTGTTTCCTTTGCTTTTTGACTGGTCCCTGAGCTGTGATCAGTCAGTCATTACCTACTGCTTCTAATGCCTCCAGGCCAAGCAGTCTGAATGACTACAGACCTGTGACACTCAACTCCATTCCAATGAAATGCTTTGAGCACTTGCTGAAAAAATTTTTTAGTGATAGAGACCAAGTCATTTCAAGATAACCGCCAATTTGCTTACTGTGTAAACAGGTGAATGATGCTCTGCTGGTTACCATATATCATATCTGCGCTTTTCTTGGTCAGAGCACAATTTCAGAATTTTTCTTAAGCTTTCAATGCCATCCAACCTCACATACTGATTTGAGAAACTGAACAGTATGAATGTTAACCCATTTACTTCATTATGGATTCAGGACTTTGTTTTAAATCGCTCACAGGCATTGAGAATACAGAACACTTTTTCAAAATTCTGTTCATTCAAACGCAGTAAGTCTTGTAGGGATGTGTCTAATCATTTTTACTTTGCACTCTGTACACAAGTGACCTGAGACCGAACAATGACCACTGTTCTATTATCAAGTATGCTGGTGACACCATGCTGAAAAGACACATATCTGTGAAGGATTAGAGCCATTACTTAATTCACGTGGACTGTTTGGTGCAATAAGAAGTATCTTCAGTTGAATGTCAACCAAAAAAAAAATGTGACTTTAAGAGACAGAAATTTGCATTTTCACCCATACTTAGGTATAACTCTAAATAACAATCTTAATTGGAATACAAATACTAAAGAATATTCTCTAAATGCAATCAGAACTTATTCCTCCTCCATTAAACTCAGACTATTTAAAGTGGACAAGGACCTCATGTTGTCCTTTTACGGCAGTGTTATCCAATATATCATCCCTTTCATCTTCTTGGCTTAGTTTAGTAGTCTGACAAACCAATATTTTAGAAAGCTTCAGCAGGTTATCAAACATGTGGCTAAAGCAATTGGGGCTGATGTAGATGATCTTGTATGTGTGTGTCAGAGGGCAACGGTGGAGAAACCGGAAATCATCTCAGACACCCATTACACACTGAACTTCAGTACATCAGGGAGGACACTCGCTTTGAAAATCCTCACAAGTTGTTCCAAAAATTCCTTTCATCAGAGATAATTAAAAAAAAATGACAGAGGCACAGTTTTTCTTCCTTATGTACCATTTATCATTTTTGGTAAATTTTTATAAAACTGATAGTAGGTTTTAACAAAAAATCTGTTTTTCTCAAATACTGTAAACTGTTTTTAGAGTTTTTTGTTTAAGTTCTAACCTGTCTTGTCTCTATTTGTTTGTTTTATTTCTTTCTCTCTGCTACTGAATGAAACTGAGAAGGCAAATTTCATGTTTGCTTGTGTAGACTTGTGGAAAAAAAACCTTGAACATTGAATTGTATCTCAGATGTTGTAAGTTTCCTTTTGATAAAGGCATCAGTCCGATAATAACTAATAATTTGAAACCGTTATGAAGCACACTGGAGACATCATGAGCCAGCATCCCTGCGCTATTCTCGTGGGTAAGTCCCCGCTCTACAAATTGAGACAGTTTTGAATATCAGTGGAGGGCTGGCTCACAGTCCTCACACACCCTTTAAATTCAGTTAAGTCTGATTAGCTCGAGGGAGGGAAGTGAGTTTAAAGACACATTTTGCATCTGCATTTTGGGCTGCTGCCAAGACCAACTATTTCAACAGAATTCATGATAGTTTTGAGTCATTCACACTATACAAGTTTGGTCAAGCTCTCTTGGTAGTGTAGCAGTGTACAGTTAAAACCAGCAAGAATCAAAAAGGAAACTAATCTGTTAAAAGGAGCCAGAAATTATTATCTTCTATAATGAAGTGAGACATTCATTGACAAAGAGTTGTTGGTGACTAAATTATACAGCTGGCCTAAGTAAAAGGAAAAAATCAGTCAAGCAAAAATAAAAAAAATTAAGAGATCTGTTAATATCCTGACATAGTAAACAACAGTATAGCTTCCAAACCTATATTCAGATTTAGCGAATTCAACAATGTTAAGAGTATGAAAATTCAGTCAACAAAAAACTCTGAGTCTAGTATGTGAGTGAATAGGACTGTCATTATGCTGGCAGAATATCCTACTTTGCATCCTTTGCTGTTAAGTTGCGCTGTGGACTCTATGACTCTGTACTGGAGTAAATGGGTTAAAAATTGGATAGACTGATGGAAAATGTCTTCAGAAATCAGTTTAATGCTCTATGCATGGTTTGCATCCCATTAGCAATTTTTATTTTAAAGCTTTAACTTTACCAATCATTCAGGCATGAAAACTGCAAACAAGATTTAAAAAAAAAACTAACATCATGCCACTTCTATGTCTATTGTTCTCCAGTATAATAATCCAGTTTAGTCTGGATAGTTTGAATAATGGACTATCTGTCAGGCAGGTCATAGTTGGTATGACTCAAGAACTCTGTTTCTGATAAGGATGTGATCACACTGGAGTACCACAAGGCACAATCCTGACCCCTTTTCTCTTCACTATGTACACCTCAGACTACAAATATAACAAGTAATGTCATTTGCAGAAACTCTCAGATGATTCTGCACTTATGAGGTGTATCAATAAGGGGGATGAGAGTATAGAAGTCGGGTAGAAAACTTTGTTTCTTGGTGTAAAGAGAATTGTCTGCACCTTAACATGAGTAAAACCAAGGAACTGGTTATAAAATTTTGCTGCACCAAAAAGCCTCTATGTCTGGTCACTGTTCAGGGAGTTGATGTAGAGGTTGTGCACTCCTACTTGGGGGTCCACATCGTGAACAGGCTGGACTGGTCTTATAATACAGAGGAACTATACAAGAAAGAGCAGAGCAGGTTCTTTTTACTTAAGAGACTATATTCCTGTAATGTGGGAAGTAACATCCTTCACATCTTCCATAACTCTGTGATGGACAGTGCGTTTTTCTACCCTGTGGTATGCTGGGTTGGTAGCATTAATTCTAGAGAGGCCCTCATAATCAACAAGCTAACTAAAAGGGCAGAATCAGTTATAGGACATTCCCTGGACCCTAGAGATAGTCGCAAAGGAGAGAATTATAACAAAACTGAGTGTCATTACTAACAATTCTGCATATCCTCTCTCTGTTTCTATAATACTGAGAACTTTCAGCTAACAAATTATTCAACAGAAGTATGTGAAGAAACGATACCGGGGCTCCTTTATACCAACAGCAATATGCTTGTATAATGCCCCAGTCAGAATGCCAAGTCAGAAGTTTCCTTTTTAGTCATTCTGGTGTTTGTTTGGACCATAGTGTATATGTGTGTGTATATTTAACTCTCTATTTATTCATAAAGCTTCTATAAAAAGCCACATTTTTCTTTGGGCAAATAAAGTTCTATCTGTCTGTGGACAGTGGATGTGTATTAATAAAGTGCTCTACTGTGCCAAGTTTACAAAAGCCTCCAACAAAATGGCATTATTTAATGCACTAATGAACATGGGTACCGAATATTGGTGCGAGGTCTTGAATATTGAATTTTCTTTTTTCTTTAGTTCCTTCACTTTAGATGTTAGTGGAAATGAGGGATTGGTATCTCAGAAATTTAAATGAATTACCTCTTTAAATAAACTGCCCACATTATGAGTAGCCATCCCATCCTTTACAGCCTCACAAACAAATACAATGATTGGCTATCTAATAAGATCAGAAAAGCTGTCAGTCTCTCTGTCTGTTTATAATATCATAAGAACATAAGAAATTTGGCAAATGGAGGAAACCATTCAGTCCATCAAGCTTGTTTGTTTAGCAGTAGCAAAACTGTCCCAGTATCTCATCCAGACATTTCTTAAAGGTTGTCAAGGTTTCTGCTTCATCTACACAAATCCGTAGTCTGTTCCAGGTTCCCACAACCCTTTGCTTCCTGTCTTTGGTCTGAATGCATTTCCCCTTAAATTCCACTGGTGTCCTCAAATATGTAAATTACCCTTAAGATAGGGATAGGCTCCAGTACCCCTGCAACCCAAGTCTAGATTATGTAGTTGTAAAATGACATTCCATAATAAAAATTCTTTACATTTATATAGTGCTTTTCTTACTACTCAAAGTGCTTTACAGTGAGAGTGGTGAGCCACTTCAACCACCACCAACGTGCATCCATTCTGAGCCAGTACGCTCTTCACACATTAGCTATTAGGTTGTCAAAGGGTGAGAGAGAGCCAGTCAGAGACCATGAGTAGGCCATGGGATATGTCCTGCTCTTTATGAAGGCTGCCCAGGGATCTTTAATGACCACAGAGAGTCAGGACCTATTTTACAGCAGTGCCCCTATCACTGCACTGGGGCATTGGAATCCACACATAGACCTCAGGGTAAGCACCCCCTATTAGCCTCACCAACTTCTCTTCCAGCAGCAGCACAAGCTTTTTTCTGGTTGGTCTCTCATCCAAGTACTGTCCGGGTCCAAACATGCATAGCTTCATGTGGATGACCTCCTCTGTAGTTCAGGCTGCATTGCTGCTGGCCAAGCCTGTTTTATCTAGTGAGGCATAACTTGAAATGGAAGAATGATTAGGTTAGATATTAAAATAACAAATACAGCTACACAAAAATTAAATTATAATAAAACAGAAAGCATTGATTAGGACACTTTCTAGATTAGCTGCACCATCTTGACACCCTGATAATATTTTAATTGTACTCTTTGCCATTAGGCTTGATTATTTAAAATAAGAAATTAGTTGTACAATATCATGTTGTGAAGTCCCCACAGTCCCTATCATGGATCAAGCAGGTTTGACAGTCTGTTGATTGTGTAAAGCACATGAGTCAGAAAAGCAGATCCAATTGATTTTTTTGATTTTTTGATTTTTTTGATGTGAAGAATTTGAGTGTGCTGTTTCTAATTCTGCTAGTCTCTATATGATTGTGTCTTTGGTTTCAGTTTGAATACTAGAGTTGTTAAGGTTCAAGAGGAATGAACTTCTCCGCATTGTGATTATGCTTAGTAACGCGTTTTTTGGAGGAATTTCATTTCCTCTTTCATGTGAAATTTTATTCTCGCATCACTTAGTATTGTTATGTACAGAATGTTTTCAGAAGTTCAGTTGGCAGAAAACCTCTTCTTGCACAGTTATCTTGATTTTGAGTTCATAACTGATTTAGAGTCATTTTTATCTTTTCTATATTGAGCATTATGAATGGCAGATGGATAGTCAACACTATGAGTGGGGTCTTCATCACTTCATTCATTCCATCCATCCTTGCTGTGGACTTGTTTTTTTTTTTCCATCAGGTCATAAAGAGCCATCGTTCGCTTATTCTATCAGATGAGTTATATACAGTAAGTGCACACTGCTGTTTTAGCTGTCCAGTGTAGTGACAGTCATCTCATTTTATTTACTTTCTCATTGTAATAGCCAATTAAGATTCCTTTAGAGGCCTAAAGTTTTAGAGCACACTGTGCATGACCCCTTTTTCCGTAGAGAGTCTCTTGTGTGATTTGCCAGAAGTGGGGGTGGGGGGGCGTCATCTAATTCAAGACCATCTTTTTTTATATTTGGTTTATTTAAACAAGCAGGAAGTTCAGCCCTCATGCTACATGACCCTCCCAGGCTGTAACAAGCCTCGATAACAGAAGATTGGCGCCGACTCTTGAGCTCTTTGTGTGTTTATGTGTGCTTTTTTTTTAATCATTCCTTGTTGGCAAAGAACAAGTAACGTAAGGACAAGAGGAAGTATTGAAGCAAGGTTTAACAGCTGCCATGTTTTTGAAAGAGTTTTTTTACTCCGTCATTTATTTGTTTTTCATTAGTGACCTCCTAACACCAAAACAGTCATATGAAAAAGTTTGGGAACCCCACTCAGCCTGCATAATAATTTACTCTACTTTCAACAAAAAAGATAACAACAGTGGTATGCCTTTCATTTCCTAGGAACATCTGAGTACTGGGGTGTTTTCCGAAAAAAGATTTTTAGTGAAGCAGTATTTAGTTGTACAGTATGGAATTAAATCAAATGTGAAAAACTGGCTGTGCAAAAATTTGGGTCCCCTTGTAATGTTGCTGATTTGAATGCATGTAACTGCTCAGTACTGATTACCTGCAACACCAAATTAGTTGGATTAGCTTGTTAAGCATTGAACTTCATAGTGTGTCCAATCATGGTATTTAAGGTGGTCAATCGCAAGTTGTGCTTCCCTTTGACTCTTCTCTGAAGAGTGACAGCATGGGATCCTCAAAGCAACTCTCAAAAGATCTGAAAACAAGGATTGTTCAGTATCATGATTTAGGGGAAGGCTACAAAAAGCTATCTCAGAGGTTTAAACTGTCAGTTTCAACTGTAAGGAATGAAATCAGGAAATGAAAGGCCTCAGGCACACTTGCTGTTAAACCCAGCAGGTCTGGCAGGCCAGGAAAAATACAGGAGCGGCATATGCGCAGGATTGTGAGAATGGTTACAGATCACCTCCAGAGACCTGCAAAAACATCTTGCTGCAGATGATGTATCTGTACATCATTCTACAATTCAGCGCAATTTGCACATACAACATCTGTATGCCAGGGTGATGAGAAAGAAGCCCTTTCTGCACTTACACCACAAACAGAGTCGCTGTTGTATGCAAATGCTCATTTAGACAAGCCAGATTAATTTTGGAACAAAGCACTTTGGACTGATGAGACAAAAATTGAGTTGTTTGGTCATAACAAAAAGTGCTTTGCATGGCGGAAGAACACCGCATTCCAAGAAAAACACCTGCTACCTACTGTCAAATTTGGTGGAGGTTCCATCATGCTGTGGGGCTGTGTGGCTAGTTCAGGGACTGGGGCCCTTGTTAAAGTCGAGGGTCAGATGAATCCATCCATCCATCCATCCATTTTCCAACCCGCTGAATCCGAACACAGGGTCACGGGGGTCTGCTGGAGCCAATCCCAACCAACACAGGGCACAAGGCAGGAGCCAATCCTGGGCAGGGTGCCAACCCACCGCAGGGGTCAGATGAATTCAACCCAATATCAACAAATTCTTCAGGATAATGTTCAAGCATCAGTCACAAAGTTGAAGTTCTGCAGGGGTTGGATATTCCAACAAGACAATGACCCAAAACACAGTTCGAAATCTACAAAGGCATTCATGCAGAGGGAGAAGTACAATGTTCTGGAATGGTCTTCACAGTTCACTGACTTGAATATCATCAAAAATCTATGGGATGATTTGAAGCAGGCTGCCCATGCTCGGCACCCATCAAATTTAACTGAACTGGAGAGATTTTGTATGGAAGAAGGGTCAAAAATACCTCCATCCAGAATCCAGACACTCATCAAAGGCTATAGGAGGTGTCTAGAGGCTGTTATATTTGCAAAAGGAGGCTCAACTAAGTATTGATATGATATCTCTGTTGGGGTGCCCAAATTTATGCACCTGTCAAATTTTGTTATGATGAATATTGCATATTTTCTGTTAATCCAATAAATTTAATGTTACTGCTGAAATACTACTGTTTCCATAAGGCATGTCATATATTAAAAGGAAGTTGCTACTTTGAAAGCTCTGCCAATGATAAACAAAAATCCAAAGAATTAAGAGGGGTTCCCAAACTTTTTCATATGACTGTATATATTGTCACACATGTGAGAGTAGGAGGCAGCTAAAGGGCTTAAGTAACTGTAATACTAGGTCAGACCAGGGGGTGGCGGAGTTTGCTGACTGTCTCACTCAGTCTCTTGCAGACCATTCCTGGGAAATCCCACCAGGTTCCGGTACAATACAATACAATACAGTTTATTTTTGTATAGCCCAAAATCACACAGGAAGTGCCGCAATGGGCTTTAACAGGCCCTGCCTCTTGACAGCCCCCCAGCCTTGACTCTCTAAGAAGACAAGGAAAAACTCCCAAAAAAAACCTAGTAGGGAAAAAATGGAAGAAACCTTGGGAAAGGCAGTTCAGAGAGAGACCCCTTTCCAGGTAGGTTGGGCGTGCAGTGGATGTCAAAAGAAGGGGGTCAATACAATACAATACAATACAATACAATACAATACACAGAACAGAACAAATCCTCAATAAAAAATTAAAAATTTTTTAGAAGTACGGAGCAGAATTTAACAGTAGATGATATCACATAATAGGATTTAGATAATTTTAGACTCCTGGAGACCTCATCCATCAAGCTGCCTCCCCCATTTGGCCATTCCACGGCTGAAACAGTGTTGGGCCAGCCAATCCGATGAAAGGACCCCTCTTTTTCACGATTCCTGTGATCCTCCATCAGGGATGATACCACTGATGATATCACTTCCGGTGCCACTGATAATGTCACTTCTGGTCCTGAAGACTTCACTTCTGGCGTGGATGACATCATTTCCTTTACCTAGCCCTTAAAACCACTATCTTACCTCCACATAATCAGTTTTTTTGGAATCTGTCTTGTACAGAACTCACTTTTACAAACCTTTTGCATCCATTACAGTATACTGTATATATAATGTAAACTCACTGTAAAGTGAAAGTTTTTTATTTTCGTTTACTTTTGCATTTTGCGCTTAAACCAGTAGTTTTCAAGTTCAGTTCAGATGGCCCTGCTGGTTTTTGTTCCACCAGTTTCACAGCCAATGACTCATTTCACCTGTAACTGATCCCTTTGTGTAATTCAGTTGAATTTTCTTTTTCTTCTCTTATTTTACATTCATAAAAAACTGTATTGTGAGATTTAAATTTATGAGAAATGTAGAAATATTTGCATTTTTGCCATAACTTTTAAATGCATAATTATTTTGTCATTTTTCTGTTAATCTTTTTTTCTTTTTTCTGTGCTCCCTTAAAGGATCAATGCAGTTATTTCTTCACAAACATGGCATATATGTATTTGCTACACGAAATTGCCCATGCTGGTGCTTAACAATGGAGGCCAATGGGGCTTGGGGCAACACTGGAAAACAAAAGCTTAAAAACTTATCGATGAAGTAGCAAAAGTTTTGATATACGAAAACACGCCTTCCGTGTTTCCAATGCACGTTTCTGACAAAAGTGATCTGGAAATAATTAATTTATCACATATTCCTGGTGTTGTTTTTGTAGAAAGGATATGTTTTCTGCTTACTTTTGTGAGTTCTTACATTAATACAGAAGTAGATAAAAAAAAAACCAACCTTGTGGCACACAACGTTTAATTGTGATTTGTTCTATTGAGGGAAAACCATGTCCTGAAGGAGGTGAAAGGTTATTGCATAGGAAGACCTAGTGCTGAGCTATCAAGCACAGCTGGTCGTCTTTTGAAATTTCTGATTCTCATAATATTGTTTTGTTTTTGTTTTTTTAGGCCCACTAGTGGGTTCATTGGTAAATAACCAGAACTCCTGGCCTAATCCTTATCCCATTTTTAATTTTATGTCAATTTAAAACCTCCATATAACTCTATCATGGTTAATTTTTGCAGAGTCTTGATATGCCAAGAAATAGCTCCCAGGCAGATGAGAGAGATAGTGTGTAAGACGGGGAGAACTTTATCACGTCACTTTTATTGGGTCTCCCTGTAGATTGTCAATTCAATTCCTGCTGTTCCATGGCAGTCATTTAAAGGTTAAAGGCTATAGCAATGTTGTTGTGGCTTACAAGGACTGAATATCATTAAAAACAAGACTAAACTTACAAAATTAAAAAGAAGCTGTATTTTTATCAAAGGTCTAGAAGAAAAAATAGTTTAATCTAATTAGTATATGTGAAATTGCAAATTTCAACACAGTGTAATAAAATCTATATTTAGTCAGAGT
This sequence comes from Erpetoichthys calabaricus, assembly GCF_900747795.2. Classification (NCBI taxonomy): domain Eukaryota; kingdom Metazoa; phylum Chordata; class Cladistia; order Polypteriformes; family Polypteridae; genus Erpetoichthys; species Erpetoichthys calabaricus. The sequence continues at coordinate 23,187,454 of NC_041404.2, forward strand.
TGAAGTCAGTGCGTTTTTACCAACTAAGACTTTGAGTCCAATGCTTACTCCACAGCCCTGTTCATGACGTAAGATGCTGTATGTCTTAGAAATAAAATGGAGTCTGCTCTAGACAGCAGGGAACACGGTCCTAAGATCCAGAACTGTAAGACTGCAGTGTTAAGTATTCCCAGAAATCTACAGTCTGATGGTGACAAAAGCGGAAATTTAGTAAAAGGAGGATGATTATTGTTTGACAGTATTAAGTCAGCCTCCTTTCTAACCTGTTTGTGATACACTTTAGGGACAAAGGTATTCTGCACACCAATAATTCTACCGCTAGTTTTTACAATGTTGTTAAAATAGTTTATATTCTTAATGCTGAGGTTACAAACCAACATATAAAAGCAAATGTAACACAAGATTATGTATAAGGCTTTTAAAACAAATAATATTATGGTTTTCTCCACAATACAGCAGTTGAGTTTCATAAAAAATAGAAAAGCTGTTTCTGCCCTGTCTTAAAATTTGTTCCATGTTAAGATCAAAACTTAACCAGTTACCAATGATTGTCCCTAGATGTTTGCAGTGCTCCACCATCATCATTAATTGTAGCTGAGAAACTGGGAGGTTGAAAGCACCTACAATTTACAGCTATATTCTTTGTCCTAGAGATATTTAGCTGTAAGAAGGAACAATCACACCAATGACCAAGCTCACCAACAGCAGTTTTTTTTGGCTATCCTCCTTAGCTTGTAGAAGACTCACAATGACATTGCCACCTGCAGATTTCAGAGTATGTTTTGTCATTGTATGAACTCCAGCAGTCATTTGTGTATAAGATAAACAGAATGACAGACAGGCTGCTGCCTTGAGTTAACTTCCATGGAAGAGCTAAGACATTTGGAAAAGCATTTAAAAACACTCACTCTTTGTTTTCTGTTACTTACCAAGACCAGAATCCACCAGAATGTTATGAGAAGTTAAGGAAATTGGTCTGAAATCATTTAATGTTTTTGGGTGTGTAGCTTTTGCTGATGTATAAGGTACCAAAAAAGGTCACATGGGTTGGTAGATGAACTTTAAATGGAATTCGTCCATCCATCCATCCATTTTCTAACCCGCTGAATCCATTTGCCAATAAATTTAGGGAAACATTCTTATAATATAAATAATCCACAGAAATAAGACAATATTAAAATAATGGTGTAAATAATCCTCATGTTCCTCTGAAGATTTTTGTCACTGGAGAAAAGTGCTTTTACTCTTTCTTTTTCCCTTTCCCTGTTTTACATGCATTAAGCCTGAGTGTCAGGACTGATGAGTCACTTCTAATTAGCCATGTACAGTGGTGAACAAAGTAGGAAAAACTCCAAACAGTATAGTAATATCAAGGAACTAGTAAGGAGCATGCCACCCTTGGCCTTCAGAAGAGCTTCAGTCTTTCTTGGAATGGTGTCATTCAAATCCTGAACTGTGTGAAATGGGATTCTGCACCATTCTTTATGAAGAATAGCCTATAGTTCTTTGAGGCATGAAGGAGGTGGAAGTCTACTTTACAGAAGATGTTATTTAATTTTGAGGAAATCTTTGAGGTTGTACTTGTACTTAGAGGTTGTATTATTGTGTCCTTTGCGCCTGTTGACCCAAGACCATTGTATTTCCAGGAAATGCTGTTTACGTGACCAACACACTTGTAATATGGTAAGCTACTGTTTGGCCTCTTTAGAACTCTCTTAGTGATCTCATGTTGCTTTGAAAACTGACACATCAAAGTGCCAATTATTAGACTTCTGTTATAGTTGACAAACATGTGACTAATTGGCAACCGACCAAATCTCACTTAGCTTTGCAGCAGCATTTGAAATTGTGATTTACTTACTTCAGTCTGTTCTGTCATGTGATATTTCCATTATTTTATCCACTCCTGTTAATACAGACATGCAGCCTTCAGCACAAAAATGTATGCTGGACTTTCCACCTGTAAAGGAGTGTCATATGTTTTGTCCTTTCTGGTATGGTATTTGTGCTTTGCACTTCAAAGCCACCATAATCAAGTTAAAAAGGAAGAGGTTTAGTTAAAAAAAAAATAAAGGGAAAAAGCACCTCCAGTCCCCAAGAGTGACTTTCATGTTTATGAAGATTGTATTGGCCAGCAGAATGTCAAAACAAAGTTTTTAAGCACAACAGGGGAACTTTAAGTTAAAAAAGAACAACTGAGGCAGCAGAACAGCTCCATGTATTACTTTCACAATACTAGGTTAAGCACACGTCGATGCTCCATATCTGAAAGGCAGCCATGAGGGCATTATCAGTCAGTGACTGTGTGTTTTGTGGTGCTCGTTTTAGCCCCTCCATGACAAAGTGTTTTCTGGATTGGAAGCTGAAAAAAATGTAAAAGTAAAATGAAGATTGTATCCTTTATTTCCAGAATTTTGCAATAAAGTGACAGATATGAAAACTTTAGTTAAAAAGGTAAGTTAGAAGTTGGTGTGAAGTGAGGAGGCACTCAGATGCTATAACAGGCCAGAACATGATAGAGTTTCACATGTCTGCTTGCTGTGCTTCTTCACTTCCTCTGCTTCAATTTGAGTGGGTTTGCCAGTATATGTCTGTGCTGATCATCTCTAAATAATACAGGAAATGAGGGGCTGAGCTTAGAGAAAAGCACAAGAGACTGTGACTTCATTAACAGATTCTTACCATATGCACATCCAAGGACCCACTAAGCCTAGGAGGAAATTCAAAGAGCTGATTCAGAATGCCTGTTAAGGATGACGTACCCTGAAGATTTTTACTCACTTGGGCCAGTGAGGTATACCTCTATATACCCATAATGCTATAATTTCATCAGTTTAGTTTCTTGGGTTTTTTTTTTATATTACAGGGCTATGGAAATGCCAATCCACTGCAGGGTACACCCACACACAATCACACTAAAGTAATTTAGAGTCGCATTTGACACACACTTACTGGAGATGTAGGAGGGAAACCCACATAGACACAGACGGTCCTTGGAGCAGTGCTTCTCAGTATGCCACCATGGCACACCTGATACAACCCATTTGAGGCAATCCTGAAGGCCCAGATGGATGAAACTGTTACTGTCCATTATGAAAGCTTATTTTATTATATTTTTTTAAGTGCCAGTAAGCCATGAACTATGGTGTAGCTTTTGGATAATCCCCAATGGTCAGCATTTGTTTGTGACTTTGGTTAAGAAACACACATTGGTATTTCCCTAAACTGTCTGATCTGGTTCACAAACGCCATGTGAAAGATGAGCTGTCAGCTATGAGAGAGGGCAGCGTCAGCCACACCAGCTCACTGTACCAACCTCTAAAACACATGAGGCACCTCAGCAGAATTATGCAATGGCACTGAAGTCGGTCGGCATTATGTATAGTGAGCTATGAGCATTTTTAATGCTTAAGAACTACTGGTGCAACGAGCAAAATACAGGAAGAGGGTAATTTTATGCTTTGATCTTTCTGTGACTAACAAGAATAACAATTCTTGCAATTGTTTTAAAAAGTAATGTGTGCAGCCTATGGAATGCAAACCATCAAAAAGCACTTTATTCATAGTGCACCATGTCAAAGTCCCAAAGGTTCAGACAGCTGTACACCTAACTCCTTTACAGACCTATCTATCTCTGGGACATACTGTATGTACACAGCAATCTGCTCTGAGTCAGAAAAGCAGAGCAGTCACCATGTTGGGCACCATGCCAACATCACCATGTCTAATTCTCCATGTTTCCATCCTTCAGTTTCCAGAAACATAGAACATACAGCAAAAGTGAGTCTATGCCAGCAGTACAAGGTACAGGACAGAAAGCAACCATGGCTAGTCCACCAGTCTGTCATTGGGCACAATGGGATAATTAATTGGTCTGTTATTGGACTTGGGAGGAAGCTTGGCTAGCTAGAGAGAATCCTCATGGACATAGGTAAAATATGTAAACTTTTAACAGACAATAACCAGACCTGTATTCATACCAGTGGGTGTGGAGCTCTACGCCCCACATCATTTGTTCTGCAGATTTGAATTTTGCTTGTTTTACTCTTGACTTCTGAAGCAACCAAACAACACCCAGGACCACGCTGGGGTTTTTGTGCTGTTTCATAGTGATTATGGCCAGTCTTTCAAAGTTGATGGCTCATTACGAAGAAAACCACTAAGGAGAAGACCGCGTTTTATAAAATTTATAAAGGTGAGCATGGGAGATTAACCAACTAACCTGAAAAGGGAAGCCCTTTAGCAGCATGTAGAGTACCTAAAGAGTAAGGCTGCAGGCACATGGCAAGGATGAAGCTAAGAGAGCCATGGTAGATAAATAAAGAGAGTGAATGGTGTTCTCCTTCTAAGAGGTGATGTGAATACAGTGGTCTGGGGTACAGGGGTTGGCACATTGGCCTCTGACTTGGGTTTGGGATGCAGGATTGGATCTACATTGGGTCCTGTCTCCAAAAGGAGTTTGTTGAAAACTGGGTTAGCATTCACCCATCATCCTCTACCCACACAACAGCTGTAGCCTACCTTTTATAATGAAGGTGGGGAGGTTCAGGAGGGCAGACAAGTTTATGAGCCTATAAATGTGGCTCTGGCTACAATGGTGAGTTCACATGAACGTTCATACACCTGCATTGATCCAGATTGTGGGAGATCTGAAGTAGTTAACAGTTTTGGGCACTTTTTAAAAATGTTTGTGCAAAAAAAAAAAAAGAAAAGAAACAGATTACCAAATCTTCAGTAATTTCCTTAAAATCGTGAGGGTTTCTTCCTCACCAAATATGATATAGTATTTTCCATGACCTCCTGTGCACACAGTTCCACCACTGCTAATACAAATTAGTGTAATTCAACACCCTTTTTTGAAAAAAAAAAAAAACACAAAATGAGGATATCAAAAGCCCCCTGCATTCAAAAAGAGAATGTTTGATACAAAGAGACATACAGTAGGCTTGTACTGCCTGCTGTTGAGTAATACAGGATGTGCAGGTTTCTGAAAGACTTTTGGGTTTTTAAAACTTAACCAATTCTGGAAACAGTGCCTCTGATTTGGATGGCAGAAATAAACATTGACTGTGTTTGAGTGGTTGTTGTGGTTAGCCTTGGATGAGAAGGGGGAGAAAGGTGAGTTTATTGAATAGAAAGATAAACACTAAATGGATGGTGGGGTGTTTAGACAGATGGAAGAATAGAGAATTCAGTAAATAGATGACTGGATCAATTAGTGGAAGGTTGAGTGGATGGATGGATTGGTGCTTCAGTAAATAAATGGATGAGTGGAAATGTGGATGGATAAATGGAGGGCTCATTAATAAACTGATAAAAACAGAGGATTCACAAAATTGATGGATGGATTACAGTTTTGAGAGAATGGATGAGTAGATTGATATTTAACTAAATGGATGTATAGTTAGAGGTTTCAGTAAAGGCTTGATTGGATGGAAAGATAGGTAGGTGGATGGATAGATATTCATTACAATAATGAATAGGAGAATGAATGGTTGAATAAATTAAGAGGATGAATTAACTATTGGATAGGAGAATGGCAGGTTCATTAAACAGAAGGCCTTAATGGATGGATGTAGATTTCAGCAAATTAATGAATTCATGGATGAACATGGATGATGGAGGGATCAGTCAAAGTTTACATGTTTGGGTGTATGAATTAAAGTTTGATTTATGGATTTGCTGTTTACAGCAGTCCTTCTGCAGTACATGGTGAGTGCTTTTTGTTTGAATGTCAGTTTATGCAGAAAATTCTATGTTTGATGTGTGAAAACCAGTGGTCATCTACCATGAATATGTGACTTCCACTTGTTCCATAACTGTGGACTGTTTATCATTGGTTAGCATACTGGCACAAGGCTACAAAGACAAAGGTTCAATTCCCAGCCCATTTTGTGTGCAGCCCACACATTCTCCCTCTGAGATTTTCCTCTTGGTATTCCCATTTCTTCTTACATGCAGGAATGATAAACTGGCACAATAGTGAGTGTGTCCTAAGATGGACTGACATCCCATCCGGTGCAGGTTACAGCATTGTTTAATGTGCAGTGCAACTCTGTATGGAAAATGTGGATTTAGATAATAGATAGGGGAATGGATCAAAGTTCTCTGACAGAAAACAATTCTAAAGGAAAAAAAATATTTCAGCAATGAGACAAATGACAAGGTACTTGGTAATCTGAAGTAGGTTCATGATTTAACTGTGAAATGTTAAATATTCCATATACGCCAAACATTTTAATCCCATTTATAACATACTATGTGTATTGTATAACCTTTGATGTATATAATTTTTATCTCTTCCTGGTAAAGCTAGTTTGTTTGGCTTCTTCTATCTAATCTGCTTCCATGTTTGAAAACATCTTGCATAAACTGCTGTTTAATGGAGGAACTGAGGCAGTGCGCATGCACCAGATGCAGAAGTCTGTAAGGTCAGGGCATTACTGAGCAAAAACTGAAGTGGCCCCAGAGAGACATAACTCCTGTTCACTGCTGTTCTTTGCCATACTTGTAGGCGGTGTATAGTTTAGTATTTTTAACACATGCACGTGACTTCAAGTGCAGCTTCTTCGTTCCCTGCAAACAGCAAGATTAAAAAAAAAAAAGTCTGATAGCATCCTGTGGCTCGAAGGTGACATTGCAGTGTGTTGACTGCTCCCAATTCACAGCCTCACCACTTCCTTAAGTTTACCGTTACTGTGACTCCTCCATGACAGGCCATGTTAAGCAAAAGAAGTAAACAATGCGTTAAGGGGAGCAGTGAGCAAATTCTTTAGAGCCATGCGAAACAAGGATGCTTATTCCGACATCAAAGAGACACTGGTGTTCACTTGAAATTGAGACTTTACACCCTCACCAGGGTGGCATTTCTTATCACCACATTTGTTTAAATCTAATAGTGGCCCTAAGGTAGACATTAAATTTTTGACTCTTTTGGGCTTTTTAAGCTTTTAATAATAAGCCACCATAATTAATGGTCTTTTAGAAGTGCTGAAATTTCAGAAAATGGGAACTCAGCTGAGCAGGAAAAGTATAGTTAAACAAAGTTAGAGACATCAACCATTCACTATTAATGTTGTCTTATGTAAAGGCCAGATTCATCTTTTATTCTAAATAGGCTTGATCCTAGGGCCACAGGGAGCCTCACAGTAACAGAAAATAATACAGTTTTGTTATTCTTCATGGACCACCTGGTTGAGTAAACAAAATATTTTGCACCCTTCCAAAGATATTCATATTTAGCTTCAACCAACATGAGTCCCCCATATGTTTAATCTCTTGGAAATGTACAGGCTAAAGGTTGAGAGAAACACTGCAGTGGAAATAGTGTAGCCACAATTCAGAGTGGCCACCTGCAAGTTCCACATCTCAGTAAGTCTTTGGTCAGTCACATATTATGGTGTGGTGCATGTGCAACATCACAACTTGTGGCCTTCACAGTTGTGGGGTGGCTTTGGCCTGGCTGGGGTGGCTGTCTTCCGTGGCGAGCAATCCTCCTTCCAACATCACAACTTGTGGCCTTCACAGGTGTGGGGTGGCTTTGGCCTGGCTGAGGTGGCTGTCTTCCGCGGCAAGCAATCCTCCTTCTAGTCATTAATGCTCCTCATTAAACACTCAGCAGGAGCAACCACTACTGAATGCCCCAGGTGCCGGCCAAACACCCCGCTAGGGCTCACTGCTCAGCTGCTTTCTGCTCTCGACAGCGAGCATGACTTCGCTAGCTCATGTACCAGCTTTCTCCTTCCTGCCACTTTCTTCTCCTTTAACCTCCATTCACTTTCTTTTTCTTTATCCTTTCTCTCTCAGCACTCACGCTCCTACTATTTATAATGGGGACATGGCTCAGGTGTGGCAATTAGCAGTTCCTGGCATCAATTATGGATGCGGAAGATTCCTCACCTGTGCACATAAGCGAGGAAACGCCCACCTCACATAGCGTCCAGGAATCGCTCCGGCCACACTATCACGCCCCCTCTTTAAGCCTCGAGTGCGCCAATTATCTATTTAAAAACTGGGCTTTTTCATCTGAGCTGTGGACCCGCTATACCACACAGGCTTGTAGACAAAAGTGCTTTTGTTTTGTGGAAAGTTTTCTGATTCTTTTATGGAGTATGTTTTTTCACAGTAGTTCGGAGTGTGATTAGCGTTTAGAAAACTGTGCTTGCAGTGGAAAAAAGAGCTGTCATCCTCTGTGCCAACTCCCAAACCCCATCGCTTTCCACTTGATAGCACACACACTGCATCCAAACTGGACAGCAGCTGGTGTTGCACATACCCTTGTTTGATTAAGGGGAGACATTTATTGGCTACATATACCTTCTGGTCAGGTGGCTACCTTTTCTAGCAGTGCCCTCCTGCTATAGTTATAGTACAAAAGCAAAACTACATGACTTTCCAGGTAGTTATTTTGTTTTGCCCCATCTAAAAACTTTGCAATGTCAAAAACACTGCTGGGTCCGATTGTGCTTTGTAATGTGAGTGATAACTAAGGGGGCTACAAGTAAACCTGGTGAGTCTTTACATGATAAGGATTATTAAACTCAGCACTAAATTAGGTGGTTTTGGAAATTGGGAGTAAATTTTATTGAGCATTGATTCTGTTCAGTTCTGATTTGGTCTTCTAAACCAGGGGTTGCCAACTCCGGTCCTGGAGGACAGGTTTTTCATTCTAACCTTTTTTTTTTAATGAGTTCCCTGTTTGTCTTGCTAATTAACTTCTTGTGAATTCATTTTAATTGAATTGCTTTTTTAAGATTTGTTTGCCTGAATTTCTTTCCTTTCTCTGAATTGTTTCCTTTCTTTCCTTAAATGGCCCCCAAACAGAAATGAAATGTGAAGTGAGGGAGGCAACAGAAGACCATCTAAATCAGGGCCTCAAACTAAACAATTTCACTCCAACCAGCTGCTTAATGAGGTGCCAATTCTTGCTTGTTGCGGTTCTTGTGGTGCATTAGCAGACTTTTCCAAAATTGTTGATTTTCTCTTTCTGAGAGCACTGTTCAAATGTTTTGGGTACCTGAGAGGATCGACGTTCCTGAGACCTTCATCTTTCTTTATTTTCAGATATTGTACGATGGACACCAGTTGTTTTGGCTCATTTTGTATCTCATTATTGTTTGGCTGCTAATTAGGGAAAAAGAAACAATTAAGGGGTCTGTCTTCAAGAGCAAGTCAATTAAAATTAGTTCAAAAGAAGTTAATTAGCAACCAAAAAAATCCCTTACTAAGAAAAGGGTTAGAATGAAAACCTGCAGCCACGATGGTTCTCTAGAACTGGAGTAGGCAACCCCTGTTCTAAACCACAATGCCTAGTGTTCTATACATAATAATAAATACAGAGTGAATAAAAATCACCCAGTAGTTTTCAAAACTATTTAAAACCAGATCAGCGTCACAAAGACTGTAGTGTATCTCGTTAGTATTTACCCACACATCAACACTCACTCATACAGGGCCAATTCGGCATGCAACAAATCCAAATGCATTGTACAGCAAAGAAGCACTATGTGGTATACATAGAATATGCTGCAGCCATAAAAATGAACCAAGTGGTTTAAGGTGACAGATTAATTTTTGAATATTCATATCAGCAGCTTTATTAATGATGTACTCATGCAAAAGGTGAACCTCCATGTTGTTTTTCTAGACTTATGAAACCCAGGGAACCTGTAACACTTCTAACCACATTGATGCCACCCAATAGCCCCCCACCCCCAAGAATATGACAAGGGTACCTCACTCTGATCAGGTCCAGAATTGCTTGGGGTGTCCTTCAGAGACTTGTACAGAGAAGTAGTCTGTGGTGAAGGAGATAAATAAAGGTTTGAGAAATGAGTTGATAGCACTGTGGGTGAGGTGGAATTGCACTGAAAGCTTGAAGTGGCTCTGTGCTTGCATTACATTTAAGTTTATATTTGTAATAGTCACAAATGTAAATCCTAACCTGTAACAATGTTATGGAGCAAGGGCAGGTTATGTAAGATGAATTAATCCTATGACTAAACTTTAATCTTAAGGTGAGCCATAAGGCTATGCAGCAGTTGACTTTTGCATTTGTTCTTTTTTTGAGTTAAGAGCCAATTGTAAAGAATAACATGGGTTTTGGCTTTATGTTGAGTCAACTGTTTGTCAAAATAGGCCTTGTGATCTTTCCCCGGATACGTGTTTCAGAAGATGGATGGGAATTGTAGACATCTTTGGTAGTAGAGCTGCATTAGATCCAGACTTTTTTGTCAAAACAGCTGGCAGCACTTTAATAAAGCGTCACTTATTTAAATGTGCTTACACTGCAGTTGCTCAGTTACTACCTGCCTGACTACACTGTACCCAGCATTTAATGCTTGCTTCACACCCTAACTCATGTCACATTATACTCTTGTACTACCCAGATTAAACCAGCCAGGTGGTGCTCCCCCATAGAGTACCAAGTATACTGTAAATCCCATCCTGCTTAATGTCTGTGTGAACTTTACTTATCCCTGTCATGTGCAAGTGAAGTTCTTTCTGGATGCTGCCAGTTTCCTCCTATGTCCTATAAACATGTTTATTAGATTAGTTGGATTTTGAAAATGGGCCCAGGGGATGTGTGCATGACTTTGTCCTTACCCTTAATGTTGTGGGGTAGCTGCTGGCTTCCATGACTCATGAACTAGATTAGAGAGTTCAGAGGTTTATTTTTTGTTAAGATTCTGAGATCTTTGTATTTTTTTAAATTAATGACTATTTAAAAAATGGAAATAAAGTAACAGCTAAGCAATCACAAACAGTGCCATTTAAGCTTGTTAGAGCCGGTCATGAAAAAGTTGTCATAATAAAATATTAAGGAAATTAGATGAATAAAATGAATGGTTGACGCATCGTAATGCACTGATTTTTTTTTTTCCAGGGATTTCTGCTGTTGTACAAAAAAAGAAAAATTGAGTTAATTACATTGTACATTGACTAAAGGTAAAACAACACATCACATAAACATTTTTTCCACGTATAGTTATTCTGAATAACTAGGTCTTAGTTTTTACTTGGTATCTATTTATATCTGCACACTGGACAACCAGGAATTGTCCTTTTCTCATATTTTTTTAAATTTTGTCCTTGTATGCTGCATCATATTTTATCTTTTATATTTGTCTTTTTGTATTCCTGCACATTAGTGTACCTGGCTAATAAAGTGAATTCTGGTTCTGGATAGTGTTAGTATTGTTCTAATTAAGGCATCAATGAGAATGAAAGTCATTAGTTATTGTATTGCTATCTACCCTTCAGAAGAGAGGATAGGGAAGATGTTATAAAAGTTGGAGAATCTACAAACATTGAAACCCTTTTTGACACCAAGCACCACTTTTATAAAAGCACATTTTTCCAGGAACTGTTGGGGCGGGGGTAGGATTTGGGGCGGGTTCATAGGGCAGTTTTATACACAATATACATTACATTTCTATTATTATTAAGTTATAATATCATAATAGAAATTATACAGCTTATCATAATGCAGAATCAGTGGGAGCCCTGCGCTTGTTTTCCTGCAACCAGACAATCCCATCTTGGGACAATGGAAGTCAGTGACAAGCGAAGTATGTTGCTTATGTTCAGTCTACTCCATAATCTCGTTTTGGTTGCTGTCACTGCAGAAAACACTGCCTCACAAAGACAGGATGTTGGAAATGGAAGCAGACTTTTCAGTGCTTTTGTGGCAACCTCAGGATATTCCGCCTTGACTTTAATCCAAAACATATGGAGATTTGAAGTTGTCTCAAACATACTTTTAAGGCCACCATTATTTGCAACCTCAAGCAGTTGATCCTCTTCAAGCACAGACAAAGTTGATTCACATGGCTTATTCACAAATGGGTCACGGATCCATTCCTTCCCATTTCAGGGGTCTTTTGTGGTTGGGAAATAATGCTCAAACTCTATTGAAAGCTGAGATAGGTGATCATACACGAGCTGGGAGAAAGTAGGCCCTGGCTTGGTATCTTTAACAACCTCTGTTAACGTTTGAAACATATCAAAAATCCCAATGTTCACTCGTCTGCCCCATAAATCAAGTTTGGCTTTGAATGCAGCCACTTTATCTGCGAATTTGAACACAGTGGTCATTCTTCCCTGATGTGACAGATTAAGTTCGTTAGGCAGGCTGAATATGTCACACAAGTAGGCAAGTTTTGTGACCCATTCTGCATCACTAAAATGTGCTGCTAGTGGTGTTTTTCTGAAAAAATCTCTGGAGCAGCTCTTGTAACTCAAAAACTCTGGTCAGTGATCTACCTTTTAGAAAGCCATCTCACTTCTGTGTATATGAGAAGACGTGTGTGCTCACTGACAAAACTCTACTCCTGTGCCCTTAAGCACTCCCCCTCACAGCTCCACACACGCCGACTGCTTCCTTCAAGATGGTAGCTGCAGCTGCTAACTACTGCCTCTCTTGCTGTTACCACCAACCAGGTGCCCCCTCTCCCAGCCTCCAGGTATCTTCTGCCTCTGACCCACGTGCTGCTCCTCCACTGCCGCCTCAGATTTTCCTCCTCCGGCTCCTCCAGCACTCCTCCAGCCTGGCTGGATACTGAGTCTGCAGGGTGGGTAAAGGTGGGGTGCCCAATAGTGCCTGTATGCCTGTAGTGTAACTACAGGTAAAATTCTGTTACAATGAACTGCCAGGGACCTAAAAAATATTTTGTTGTAATGAAAATTTAGTTGTAATGAGATTCTGTATTTGTTACAACTAGCCAACCCGCGGCATAGCCACATAATTATGTATTGATGGGTGAACACTTCCTGAAAGACACAGTTGTCCAAAAGGGGTTGGTTTTGAGGATACAACTGTAGGTGAATGAAAAGATGTTACTCTGGAGAGGGCAACATACAATACAGCGTTTTACACGCTGCATACAGCGATTCACATCGAAGCATAGACACTGCTAAGACCATGGGATACCCCTAGCAAACTGTTTTACATGCTGCATACAGCAATTCACATCCGCAACAAATATGATTCTTCTTAGATGGTGCTGTTGCGTCCACCCTTGCTCTCGAAGCATACACACTGCTTGGTCATGTGCCCGCTCGCAAGAGCAACTAACAGAGACCCGCCCACCAACTCTAAGACCATGGGATACCCCTCGCAAACTGTTTTACACGCTGCATACAGCGATTCACATCCGCGACAAACATGCCTCTTCTTAGATGGTCCTGCCGTGTCCACCCTCGTTCTCGAAGCATACACACCGCCTGGTCATGTGCCCGCTCGCAAGAGCAACTCACGGAGACCCTCCCACCAACTCTAAGACAACTCTGGTTGTAAACCGATTTGATCGTGATACCGAAGCAATTTCTCCCATAGGATTGTATGTAAATACAATTAATCCATTCCAGACCATACGAACTGTATGTAAATATATATTTTTGTAAGTTTTTAAGCACAAATATAGTTAATTAAACCATAAAATGCACAGCGTAATAGTAAACTAAATGTAAAAACATTGAATAACACTGAGAAAACCTTGAACAACAGAGAAAACTAACACTGCAATAGTTTACTGCTCGCTAAAAACACTTTTTTTTTAATGAGTTTTAAGCACATGGAAAAAAATGAACATTTGAAAAAATCCGTAATTTAATAAACCACCAAGAAAAGTAACATTGCAACAATACACTCTACGAACCGATCGCTGTAAACAGAAGTGAAAACAAAATCAAGCCCAATGCATTCTTTAACTGCCTTCCTACCTTATGCGTCAAGCTCTCTCTCTCGCGCTGCCTGTGTGTGTGCATCTCTCTCTCTCGCACACTGCCTGTGTGTGTGTGTCTCTCTCTCTCTCGCGTGTGTGTCGCGCGGTCTCGCTCTCTCTCTTGCTCACTGCACAGGAAATGCACAGGGAGAGACAGAACATGTACAAACCGAAAGGGAAACTGGCTTGTTCGTATACCGAGTGTGTGGTTGTGAACTGAGGCAAAAGTTTGGCAAACTTTTTGGTCGTAAACCGATTTGTACGTGTACCAAGACGTTTGTGAACTGAGGTTCCACTGTATCTGCTGAATGTACTTCGTAGTAACGAGATTTCTATAGACTCGTGTCATATGGGGAAACTGTCAGGACCATAAAAATACTTTATTGTAATGAAAATTTTGTTGTAACGGAATTTTACCTGTAGTATGTGCTCCTATCTCTCCTCAGCTCGGTCTCTCTCCTTTCTCTGTGCCGCTGCAAAGCCCTGCCCGCCTAGCATTCTGAAAAGTGTCCTCAGTGAACGGGGCAGCCATTTTGCTGTAGCCCTTCACTGAATGAGTCTGTGTTGCCGGCAATTACTCTCGTCTGTGAAAAGCACAGGGCACCAGTGGTGGACCTACTAATTTTGGTATTCTATGGCAAATGCCAATCGAGCTCCACAGTGCCGGGCAGTGAGCACAGGGCCCACTAGAGGACATCGGGCCCTCAGGCCACCATCAGTGAAGTCTGTTTCTGATTGTTTGGACAGAAATATTCACACCAGTGGCCTGCTTGAGGTCATTTTGTAGGGTTCCGGCAGTGCTCATCCTGTTCCTCCTTGTTCAAAGGAGCAGATACCGGTCCTGCTGATTGGGTTAAAGACCTTCTGCAGCCCTGCTCTCCTAGAGTAACTGCCTGTCTCCTGGAATCTCCTACATGCCCTTGAGACTATACAGGGAGACACACCAAACCTGGGAGACACACCAAACCTTCTGGCAATGGCACATATTGATGTGCCATCCTGGAGAAGTTGGACTACCTTTGCAACGTGTGTAAGGTCCAGGTATCGCCTCATGCTACCAGTAGTGACCCTGACTGTAGCCAAATGCAAAACTAGTGAAAAACAGTCAGAAAAGATGCGAAGGGAAAAATTTCAGTGGCCTCCACCTGTTAAACCATTCCTGTTTTGGGATGTTGTCTCATTGTTGCCTCTCTAGTGTACCTGTTGTTAATTTCATTAACACCAAAGCAGCAAAAACTGATTAACAAGCCCTTCTGCTACTTAACTGACCAGATCAATGTCCCAGAACTTTCACTGAATTGATGCTATACTCGAATTAAAAGTGTTCCTTTAGTTTTTTGAACAGTGTACTTTATTGTTATGGCTTATGACACAGTCACAAGAACAAACACCAACAGCAAAAAAATCCTAATGATACTTTGGAAACTGTTATTTAAATACACGTCATAATACATTTATAGTGCAAGAAATCAGCTTATTGTTACAAATGGGATGTAACATTGTCATAAGCACTACATGCTTTGCAAAGGCACCATGAGTAAAAAAAGTAAAACTATTAATAATAATTTAGCAAAGCACTGGGGCTAATAAGGATTTAAGTTCCTTTCCATGTCTGCTTTAATGGCTCGCTATCCTGATAAAGATTAAGAGAAATATGGGTCAGGTAATGTCCATGTCAGTGTGAGAATAGCAAGCAAAGTAAAAGAGCAGATATGAAGCAGGAAGGTCGAATGCAGACTTGTCTTCTTATTTTGGAGGTGCCCAATGGGCAGAAGCAGGGCACTGCTTCTATCTCGTTATTCAGAAAGCCAGTCAGCACCTGTAGACTCATTCGGAAAAGTGGGATCACCACGTTATCAAGTCGTGGTCTAAAAAGTGTTTCCTTTTTTTTTTTTTTTTTTTTTTTGCTACTTGATTAAAATATTGATGGATCTGTAAAGGTGGCCTGAATATTTTTATTACACCTCATTGTTATAGGCATTATGTGTCAAACTAGCAGTCACACAAGACAGAGGCTAATAGTGTGACACAGCTCTTTAAATGGGGATTTTAATAAGAGGAAAATCAGAATTATTTTCCATTTGTTTCAATGAGAAGGTCTTAGCATTAAACAACAGTCGGGGATCTCAGGTTTAAGAGTGAATGGCACAGAATCAGATTTTACTTTTAGGGCACCAGAACACATTGCTCTGTGCACACTTGTAGATCAAAGTGCAGAGTAGTGGAACAGAAAAAAGAAAGAAGAAAAAGTGCTATATTGTGACGGGGACTGACTATAAGTTTTAAAAATGAAGGCAATAAGTTATCTATTCAAAATTACAAAATGGCTGATTGTGGAAATGAAGCGCAAACACAGATCTGTAAAATAATGCCGCACCTCTGGAGTAATCCGGTGCCAAAATTAGTATGGGTAAAACATACGACCATTCTTTTACGATAAAATGTCAGCTTTTGCCTTATAACACCTTTTTTTAAATAATTAAAAATTATATCTGAATAGTGATGTTTGATCTAAAAGCTCTAAACTACGATATATATCAGTGAGGCAGAATGTTTGCATTGTTCATTGTGCTGTCGTCATTAATTACTAGGATGCTGCAGAATGAGAAGTTACATAATTCTGAAAACAACTTAAGGAAGAAAAGCTAAATGTCCCTTTTAGTTCTTTTTGGCATTAGAAGAGACCCTATCGAAATTTGAATGATCAGCTAGCCCCCTTGTGCATTTACTGCCACTGGTAGGGAATTTCACAGTTTGAAAACAACCCTATTTTACTTTTTTTAATCTTCAAGCTTTTCGGAAAATACCAAGACTGGCACGTGACATTTTGTTTTCTTCTCAGGGGATATGAGCTGTTTGGTGCTTCCCCACTGAAGTCACTTCCTTAATTCCATATTTCCCAGGTCTGATTATTTTTTTTTCACAGCACAGAAAGTGGCAACTTTGCATACAAGAACTGGCGTGGCTCCAACTCTTTCAAAGAAGGTGGCTTGAGAGATGTCAAGGTTATTCAGCACTTTTATAATAAACGCTTTTTGATCCAATGAAGTCATTCTTGCTGTTCAATTATGTTTGTCATGTAAAACTCCCCAGCCTCACATATTCTCTTATGTGAAAACCACTAGCTTCCAGGTATTCATTTGTGATATATGTAATTGTTTCAAATCTAAATGTTAAATAGACTCACGAGGTAGTCCTCATTGTACATATATGTCACGTGAAAACCTCCAAACACACCAGTAATGAAGTTCTTATGCTGTCCTAAACACCTGACACTTCTGCTTTCTTTAACAACTGCCTGAACCCATACACTAGGATAATGGCTATGCTGCAGAAAGGAGGAAGATGTTTCTATCCAAAGACATCCTACTGGTTTATCAGGGTGACATAATAACTTGTTTGTAACTCACACCTACAGTATCTACCTTTATATTTATATAATACTTGTAGGTTAAGTAGTGTTTGGAGGTTTTTGAGTGCTTTAGTTAAACATTAGAAAGGGAAATAGCACTGTGGTCAAAGGGGAAAGTCATTATCTCTTGACATTTATTGATTTTGCATTATGTGAGCGTTAATTATGAGAAAATATGCATTTAAATATTGGTTGGAAGGCATTCACTTAGCATTTTCTAACAAATTTAATTTTTCCATAGCAATTGTTCAGAAACAATTTGACATTTTATGAAGAAAAGTGTACAGAGTATGTCGTGGTGCAGGCTGAAAAACCAGCTAATGTTATTCTATTTAAAGAATGCTTCTGAATTCTTGACAAAAAATGTAGTTCAGTAGGTCACACTCGTCTTTACATACATAATGTGTTTATTGTCATTGGCTGCACATTTGTGGTCAGTGGTCCATATTTAGAAGTAATAAAAACAATTTGTGTTTTCTTGAAGAGGTAAGCAATGTAAACACATTAAGTGCAAAAGAGTGACAATAGACAATGATTTCTTTCATTGTTAAAAAGCTGTTAAATATTTTAAAAGCTTTTCATGTAAAACTCTCTATATTTTTTATGTCTACCCACTTTCATCTGAAACAAATGTCATAAAAACAAAGATGCCTAAGACAGCAAAACAGTTTTATTTCTAATACTGGGTCATGAATAAACATACTATGAGACCATGAAAGGAATTAAAAAATAAATAAACTTGTGCCAAGTTAGCTAGCCGTGGAGAAGACATCCTACGCTAAGTCCTCCCTATTTTCTTTGCTCTGTGCACAAGTTTAATAATTTACTGCCAGCTAAGGAGAAGCCCAATGGTTCAGAATGAACATAAAATGTGATACAATTGCAGATGTTGTTTGAAGGCTAAGATCTAACCACGAACTTTCCCCTTGCAAAATAATAATTCTTTCCATCATCTCTAAAGCACACAAAATTTAACCCATAGAAGACACCAGGTGTTAAGAGTAAGCCATTTCTTTATTGACTATATATTTATATTCTTTCAACCACTGTGCCCCAGTTTTTCATCAAAACAAGTTTTACCTCTTCCAGATAGACTTTGGTTAAAGAAACCTGCCGAGTCTTTCTAATCTCCCCTTGCTATCAACTTTACAATGTATATATTTTAGCTATGATCAAGGACATCACCTGCAAATGTTATCAGTATTTTCAAAACAGTGCACCTCTAGACAAGTTAAGATATTGTTATTTTCAAAAAATGAATTAAAGCAAACCTCTGATTAAAAACTTTTTCTTTATGACTGTCTAACTAAACTCCAAATTGTGCAACACCCATATTTCTTTCGACTTGGACTTTGCAAGATGTTTCCAAGTTAAGACCCTAATTATGAGCAAAATCGTTGGGAATCTGCTTCCCCAAGTCACTTGTTTTGGGAATGTTCCCAGCTGAAAACTTATTGCAATCACATTTTTCCTTATGTATTGTACTCTTTTGAATTCACAGCAACTGCTAATCCTCCAGCATCTTTGGACTAACACACAAAGGAATATTATGGCTTAGTTAAACAATCTAAAGAGATATCTTGTGTTGTGAAATGGTAACCCAAAAAAGGACATGCCTGAAAAAGGCAGTGTAAGGCAAGCTAATATAGTCTGAAATGAAGTAATCATAACCCAAGGAACCAAATGAAAAAATCCAAAAAACAACAAGATGCCAAACAATGCTTATTTGAAATTTGCACTCAACAATACTCAATGACACTCTGTGGAAATCCATCTCCTTCACAATTTCCCATTGGGATTAATAAAGTATCTATCTATCTATCTATCTATCTATCTATCTATCTATCTATCTATCTATCTATCTATCTAAAAGCAGAGGGTGGTCCCTCAAAAGAGACTTCACAATGGCCCAGCCTCTTGAGGCTCCACCCATAGAATACAAGAAACATAGCCATGAGACAAAAATCCACAATAAAGGATTACTAATTAATATTTAAATATAACAATATTAGCAAAAATTGAATAAATGCATGAAAAATGATAATTGAAAAACAATAATGAAAAGGAAAAAACACAAGCAAGGGAACCCCTAGCTGTTACATAACAACTTGCTCCACACTGCCAACATCCCAGCCATTGTTAATATTCAGATATTATAGTATTTTTGAGTAAAAGCTTCATATTAATTCTTTTTCCTTCTTGCCTTGTAGGTGTTTAAAGTGTGTGTGTGGGGGGGGGGGGGGGGGTATCTGATCTAATCTAAATAATATGTAGTGCTGTTTTATAATTTGTTAATTGTATTTAACTTTAATTGAAAAAGTAAGTATAAAATGACTAAATAGGATCAAACATTCTTTTATATAAATTGTTAGACTTTCCAGTGTTCTGCAACACTAACAAATGTTTAGGATCGCCATTCCATACCATTTTCTAAGCCTGCTTAATACTGAGCAGGGTCACAGGAGCCTATCCCAGCAAGAACAGAATTCAAGGCAGGAACAATCCCCTACGCACATCCATTGCAAGGTGAAAACATACACAGTTGGGCCAATTTGCTAATCCACCTAACCTGCACAACTTTGCAATGTGGGAGGAAAATGGAACACCCAGAAGGAACCCATGTGGACACAGGGAGCACATGCAAACTTCACAAATGGAGGACCCGGGATGCAATCCCTAGTGTCCTTACTGCAAGGCAACAATGCTACCACTGCCCTATCATGCTTCTCTTATAGGATCATTTCTAGTAAAAAATCATATTCAGTTAATTGAAGTTAATGTCAGTAGGTCTCTGACATTTCAGGGCTATAATAATTGCATTACAGGACTGTGAGAATGACAAACATTATTGCAAAAGGACTGTTCTGTTCATAATTGATGCACCTCATGGATGGAGATACATTCACACATAAAGCACAAATGTGGAATAATGTTCCAACTTCTCAAATATGTGTAAATCTTGCAAAGATTCTGTCATATTGTCAGCCCCATAGCAATGTTTTTGCCACCCATGAAGTAGTAGGATGTTGTACCGTGTTAGCCATATTGAATGCAATGAGAAGTCAAGCAAATGACACGTTCTGTTGGCTAACTGAGATTACAATATGCAAGCTTTTGAAGCATCTGAGGCCCCTTCTTCAGGGCTGAAGTGTAGGGCCTAAGTTGCCTCGAAAGCTTGCATATTGTAATCTGTTCAGTTAGCCAATAAAAGGTGTCATTTTGCTTGACTTCTCATTATACATAGGATTTTCAAGTTGTAGTGTTGCAAGCCAGTACTCGGAGAGGAAATGACAGGTCCACATATGTCATAATCAGAAGTGGAGCATGTTGTAAAGAACATGACGAAGGGAAGGTAACAGGCCCAGAAATTGCTTAACAAAAATATTAAACAACAAATATGACACTGGAGAAAGCCATAATGACTTAACAAAATAACATCTATTGCTTTACCGAAAAACACTTTGGGCACTAGCACTTGATGGAAACACATTCCATTGGTGATGAAACTATACTGGGAACAAACAGCAGCTATAATAATAAACAGGAAATTTAGAGAATGGACTCCAATATGAAGAGGTGCACGACAAGGCTGGGTTCTTTCACATGACATTTTCTCTTTGTACAGCAAAATGACTTTAAGGGGCACTGAAAGAAATGAACGGAATAAGGGTAGGAGGTGTCAATGTTACCAATGTATGATTTGCAGATGGTAGTGTATTTATTGGTCAAAGTGAAGAGCCACTGCAGGAAATTTTTAAATGTGGGAGCAGAAAACAGTTTGAAAGGTGTTCACAAAAGACAAAGTCATGCCAAAATGCAAGTTCAAAGTAAAATCTAAAAATATCAAGCAATTATGTTGCTTTTGTTACCTGGTGTGGCATATTAACGCAAGATGGAAGAAGGGAGAAAGACTCTATGGAAAATATAGCTTTTATAATAAAGGCTGGTGGGTCTAAATATCCTTTTCAAAGTAAAAAGTGATCATATTTTATGAATTCCAATGTCCCTGTACTCGTGTCTTCTGTTATGTCATTGTAAGTGTTTTAAAGTTGAAGATGGCACGGTTCTACTGATCGAACTTACAGTATATGAGCTAGGAAATACAGAGAGACTGTGACACTGGTGTAAAAATAGATTTGAACAGCTGAGATGGGCTGCTGGATAACATTCTCACCCAATTAAAGGCTAGTGGACACTTCCGGATGTAGCAGCAACAAAGGACTAAAAATCCAAAGTAAAAGATTGTTTTGAAAACACAAAAATGTCTGCTTTTCCTTGTAGGCTCCTCCTTTCTGATTTGGCTGCCTGTTGTCCTTAGTTATCAGGCAGTCATGTTATATAGATGGCTGTATGAATAAATAGGCAGTGTCCATTTCTGTGAGTTCAGTCATTGAACATTTTTGTCTTTGGTAACTCATCTGCATTTTTGGGGAAGCTCCAATTTGTTCCCGTTTTTTGTACCCTTTAACCTTTGCTTGCCTTGCCATCTTATATGGTGAGATTTCTGTGCCTTCTCGATTTATCAAATGATGAACGCTTTATGTTCGGTTTCCTTACAAAATATTAAGTCTGTTAAGCTACAGTGAAGATAACAATGTCATAGTTTTTGGAATCCATTATTTCCAACAAATGCATCTAGAGAATCCAAAGGCTACCCTGATAGTATCAGGTTCAAGGCAAGAACAGCCCTGGATGGAGTGCACATGTTCGTGCGTACCTTAGGAAAGCACATGCAGACATGAAAACGTGCAAAGTTTTTACAAACTGGGAGTTGAATCCATGCTCCAGGAACTGCAAGGTATCATTATTAACAATTGCACCACTGCTCACCTGCACTATCAGTCAGTCTTTCACAGTAAGCATCAGCACAAATTGCTCTAGAAAATAACCAGTAGCATAATACAAAGCAGGAACCAATAATGTAGGCTACAAGGAAATGTTATTGCTGCTCACTTAAAAATGACATTAAACTGAGGTAGGGGTGCGCGATCTGACTATATTAGATTGTGATTGATCTTAAAGACATCCACAATCTAATTTTTAATTGAATCGTAGATTGTAATCTTTTATATTCTTGTAATCTCTATCTATCTATCTATCTATCTATCTATCTATCTATATATATATATATATATATATATATATATATATATATATATATATATATAAAATTCAACGTTTGTCTTTCTGATTGTCTGTTCGCTTTTCATGAGAGAACTAGGCTACTTAACGGATTTAGATCTGGTTTTTTTCTATAATTTGCTTGAAAATTCCGGTTGATTTTGCGACTTCTCCCATTGTGCTATGTATCATAGTTCGCTTGCTGGTAACCGATTTATTTGCACAAATCTGATAGACATGTAGATGGCCAAGAGAAGGGGGTGGGGCCCTCCTCACTCACGCGCCAGCCTCGGGGCATGTACCTTACCTCCACTTAGCTAGCGAATGAGAGAACTACTTAACGGATTTAGATCTGGTTTTTTTCTATAATTTGCTTGAACATTCCGGTTGATTTTGTGACTTCTCTCATCGCGCTAAGAATCATAATTTGCTTGCAGGAGTGATATATTCGTGCTAATCCCAGACACAGGCTGCAGGCCAAGGGGAGGGGGAAGCATGACGTCAGGAGTGGGGAGCCGGGCAGGGCCCTCCTCATTGTCCTTTTTCACTAATACATGGGCGGAGCCACAGTGCTGTGCTAGTACTTGATACTAATGGATCCATGCCAGGTTCACAAACCAACAGAATGATTTTCCGTTGTGATTGGCCAAATTATATCATGTGTCCCCACCATGGCTTTCTTGTGTGAAGAAGTTGAAAACAGTTTGTAGCGCAAGCAGCATGGCAAATGAGCTCATGCCAAAGAAAGATTTGATGTCAGTAGTGTGGCAGTGGTTCGGCTATGCACAGTCATATACTGCACAAAGAAAAGTTATATGTAAAATTTGTCAGACAACAGTCGGCACTTTGGGAGGCAATACGACAAATCTATTTAATCATCTTAAACCGAGACACCCGAAGAAACATGCCAAGGCTGTTTCAGTCTGGTCAGTACAACCCCACTCATCTGTATCTTGCAAAGCATAAATAGTTGTTGTTGACTGACGCATTAGAGCAGTCGAAAAAAATATGATAAAAGCAGCAAACTATGGAAAGAGGTGACTGAGGCGGTCACATTCCATCTAGTTAAGGATATGGTACCATTCAAAGCTGTAGACAACATGGGTTTTAAGAAACTGATGCACAGTTTAGATATGACCTTCCAAGTCACAAATATTTTTCTGATACGGCCATTCTGCATATGTATAGTGGTTGCCAACAGAGGGTTGCAAATCAATTAAAGAACGGCGAATTTTTTGCAATGACAAATGCTGATTACAATTTTTTAAAGAATGTTCATGTTTGAAAGTATCAGAATTTGAAAATTGCCCATGTTTAAATTTTATTATTTATTTATTAATAATTTTATTCTAGAATTATTTTCGTATGTAATCTATTCACAGTTGAGTTCAACTTTGTTTGATATTTAAAATAAAGTGTAACTTAAGTCTTAATGAGTTTGAGTTCAGATATTCTCTTAAGTGTATGCCAAATTGAAAAGATAGATTGCAATTCAGATTGTGGATCGTGATTTTGTGTTAAAAGGATCGTGATATGATTTTTTTGGAAAGATCACCCACCCCTAAACTGAGGTCTGTGTTTTTTTGTGAGTTAACATGACAAATGAAACCCAACATTTCTTATGTTGTGGGAGTCAAATCTGCTCAATGGTGTCATTTACAATTTTTTACCATTTTTGTTCAGATACAGTCACATGAACACAATGAAACAAGTTCCTTGTTCATCCGATGACATAACTCCTTTGGTGACCTTAAAGGAAATGCTGTTCAGATATTAATGGACAAATCTGATTATGGAAGCTAAGGAAACTCAGGGCATTATTTATATGATATTGAAAGGTATGATTTTTTGAAAGTCACTGGTTAACAGGTCGCATATGACTGAGGATATATAAAGGATGGTGATCAGATAAAGTTGTTTTAGAGGCTTAGCAACCTTGTTTTATATAGCATCTTGTTGCTGCTCTATAGTGAACACTATACCAAGATGATTTACTAAAAGAGAACACAAATACGATTATGTAGACATTGTACTGGAGAGTTTTTACTGGTCAGTCTACAGTCCCATCTTCACCTATGGTGAATGAATGAATGACATTGTCTGTATGTAAGCAGTTCACTTGAGGTTCCTGTGCAAGGTTCCTGGGCTCTGCCTCAATTAAAGGGTGAGCATCTCAGCAATATGGTCCTCCAGATTGAGGTATACAAGGTATGGCCTGCTGGGGGAACAAAGACGACAAAAAGGAATAAGACACATGAGAGTGATTACATCTCTGAGCTGGCCAGAAAGAATCTGGGAATTTGCCAGATACTGTTGGAAGAAATTTCTGAGGATAGGTCAGCCCAGCTCAGCATTTTGCTTCCACTACCCTCATGTGATATTCCTAGATACACTGCTAGTATGTTTTTATTACATTTCAGTCAATGTTTATGGGTCTTTCTGCTTTGTTCTTTTAAATAAACACATGCATTTTTATGTAAATGTTGCATAAACACTTCTCTGCTGTTGTATTTGTTAATCTGTATTTATGTAAATCTTGCATGGTTGTATACTTTGCCATTACTGAATTGTATTTGTTCATCTGGTTTTACTTTTCATGAAGAGCTAAGAAAAGCGCTATATAAATGTAATGAATTATTATTATTATTATTATTAAGAGCGTGAATAAAACAACCTCAATTACTGTAAATCTATTTTAATTATTGGAGAATGATCAGGTAAAGTCAGAAATGCATGATAAGGCAGTGGTGCGGAGTGAGTCAGCAGCCTTAAGCCTTAAGGTCCAGTGCTTTAGTCGCTAAGCCACACTGCTTAGTTCTCAGCTCATCACAGCACTTCCTTCTTTGTTTCTGTTCCATTTGCTCCAGTTTTCATGTGGTGGTTACACCGCAGTCAGCACCTTCAGAAATGAACTTTAAGGTAACATGATACAAAGTCCTCTTTGTTCTGTTATGCTTGCAAATTCATTTTATGCCAAATGGCCAATATGCAAAGCCAGACTGCTCAGAGCTGTGAGCATGCACACGTCCGAGTTATATCCTACTGCTCACCTGTATTATTTACTCCCTGTTTAATGGCAATGGCTTGTGTTTGATTTGTACATCTGGGCATACTCCATGTGTTCATTGATATTTCTGTCATTCCTAAACATCTATACAAACGAATTCCATTGTACCATATCCTCTATCGCATTTTCTAGTGATTATGGCACTGATTGGTAAACCACAAGGAGTTTCCCTCTTTGGCTTGCTGTGTGACCCTGAGTAAGTCTATCAACCTTCCAGCACTCCAACCATAAATGTATTGGAACACTTGTACAATGTACTTGTCCTTTCTAAGATGTTCCAGTGAAAACAACAACTAGTTAAAAATGTGAACATATATGGTGAATAATGCACAGCAGGTAGCTGTAGTGTTTGAAATAAATTTAAATACTGAAAAGAGGACTCAGAGGAAAAAATAAATAAATGGTCAAAAAAAGAGGTCACTATTAGAGATCCTTTGTTATCAAGAGTTGTAGAACATATTTGTGTTTTTCATGTAGCAATCTCTTGTAGTAAAGTTTTAAAAATGATTTTACTGCAAAATAGACTGTTCTTGCGAAAGAAGCACTGCTGCAGTTATTTAAATTGAGGTGTTTGGCAGCCATTTGCTGCCATACGACAATGGAGGCAGTCTTGCTGGATGATTTTGTCAAACCAATACCCTGCTGAGTTTGTGTTATATTGCTTTTTTTTAGTTTTAATAAAGTGATGTTTTGCCAAACACTCATATTAGAAATAATTTGTCCTCTCCCATGTATAAATTTCATAAAAACTTAATGATGTGATATAAAACATGTGGGGTGTGGTTTAATAAGCCTTGTTATTCAGCTAAAGGAAGGTCATTCTCCTGAAAGATGCACATGTTTAAGCTGCTATGTCTACTGTTCCAAATAATTTACTAATATTATACCTAGCCATTCATTCAGTTTCAAAAGCCGCTTATTCTGGTACAGCATGGCAGTGGCTAGAGCTGGGGCTTCAGGCACAAGGCAAGAGCCAGCCCTGGGTAAGGTCCCAGTCCATCAGAAAAGAGGGAGTAGAATTATTTTGTCAGAACATTTCAAATTGAGTGCAGTCAAAGGAGGAGTTTGCAGCAAAATGTCATCAGTCAATGGGGGTTCCAGAAAATTCTACTTATCTTGTATATTGTCATCTTCAGTGGACAGGCTTAGTGCTCTAAAAGAACTCAGTGCAGGCTAGTGATTATTGCATGTATCGGAAACCTTTTAGTAGTGTTGTGCTGAAGTAATGTTGCAAAGTCACTTAGTGTGCCAACCTAAGCCCTCTTTATTTTTATATACAACCATTGGAACACATTAACTTGATCTTATATTAACATGTTTCTAATATTAAAAAACTATTCTATTCTATTATTCTATCTAAATAGAAACAAATATAAAACTGTGTTTTGCAGAATTTAAGCTCTGAGCACGTTATTTTGAAATTTTATTATAAAATTGTCAAATGTATATTTGTTAAGACAAAGTCCAAAAGTTCAAAGAACTTAATTAAATAAATCAAACATAAAACACGTTATTAAAATACTTAATATGAATAATCATTGATTATTATTGATTTGAGTCATTAATCAATTAATGAGACCCTTGTCCTTGTTTCTCCTTAGTTAATTGTTGGATGTCAGGTGTGTATTTCGTCAGTTTCAGCTTCACACAGGCTTTTGAATTCACAGATGTTAGGGAACTTCTCTGTGGACTCAAAACAGCTTTCATGTGTGAGAAAATCTGTTCACATGTCTAAGTTGACCCAAAACTGAAAGCAGAGCAAATGCAACTTTTTTTCAAACAATGAACACTTCACACAGTGATGACCAGCAGTTGAAGAAGGCAGCTGACTTTTCCAAGCAGTCTACTTCAAGAGTTTTCTGCAATTCTACAAATTTTATCATCCATAACTCTGATGACTTGAATTCAGTGTGTTGCATTTCAGAATTGTCAACATCCGTCCACTCAAAAAGAGATAGGTCAAATGGGGTGGTAGTGAGATCAATTAAGTAAGGCTTGATGGGGTAAGAAAATATGAGCCTATAAATTTGGAAGTCTTGACCTCGTTTAGCGAACTCTCCTTTGAGCTCTTCAGTGTACTTCTGAAGCTAATCTCTGTTGACAGTAAATCAATATGAAAGAGCCTTTACATTTGGAAAGTACTTGTAGCTGTTAGTGGTAATATCACAACAAAGTATACCTAATTTTCACGCAAATCCTTCCCAGTGAAAGCTCAATACTTGACATCCAATATGATCCTGAAGAAGTTTAACAAATCCTTTGTTCTTTCTGACCATATCAGGGGCAGCATCAGTAGTAACACAGAATATTATATTTACGTTAATGCTCAGATTTTCAAAATAGCTTACAAATGCAGTTGTTATGTCCTCTTCCTTGGCTGCACCACCAAGAGGTATCAGGTAGCACAGTTCTTCATAAATATAGTCGTTATCACAATATCACGCAACAATCTCTAGGTGTGCCACGTTATTCACATCAACACTTTCGTCAACAGCGACAATAAATACAACAGCTTGTTGTAACCCGGTTGTCTTGCTGTTACATTTTCAGTCATGCCAATTATACGTCTCTCAATTGATCTGGCAGAAGCCAGTATTTCTCAAATCTGATACATTATTGTTTCTTTATTTGGTAAGTCACTAAACAAAATTTCAGCACTGCTCAAAAATGTTCTCCATCTGTGAAAGCTTTGGCCTTTAAAGTCATACACTGAGCAATTTTGCAGCTACATTCAGTAGCTTTATTTTTGGTTTTAATTACTTGACTTTGTTTTTTACAGCCAGAAAAAAGCCCTTTTTATGGCTTCACTTTTCTCCTGAGTTTTTAAACATGGATTGATGTTTGCTTTAAGTGCTTTATACACTTAACGTATGGCACACGACATTTTTTACAACATAAAGCACAAACAGCATGATCCTTTTGTGAATCCATATTCATTTGTCCAAAAGTCTTGAAACGTGCAAATATCAAGCAGATACCAAATTTTTGCATTTTTGAGTCATTTTAAAAGCACTTTATTACTTAATAAAAACATCAACTTTTATGTTACGGTCCACAGACTGTAGTGGCATGAGTATGCAACACCCTAGAGAACTCTAGAGATAGTAGTGGGGGTGGTCGGGAGAGAGAGGAAGTATAGGACGGAAACAGAACTCCATAAAGGTCAGTCATGGTCACTCAGTCAGTTTGGATCAGATTGTACATTCTTACCTCCAATGCTTAACAACTTTTGTTTTGAAAGGATGTAAAAACAAGAATAGCTTTTAAAGAATTATATGCTTCTATTTAGTTAAAAACTTAGACATCATGAAGTCTTTTGTTATTAAATTGTAATTACTGTATTTCAATTCACTCGGCATGCCATTGAAAATCGTAGCATGTGCCGCAGGGTGCCGATGCTTTGGATTATTGTTTCCTATAGAGAACACGATAGTTTAAAACATTTTCTTCTGAATATTGTTTGTTTAGCCAGAATTTTTAAGCAATAAGATTAATTTGAAAGAGTTTAAAACATTTTCTTCTGAATATTGTATGTTTAGCCAGAGTTTTTAAACAATAAGAATAATTTGAAAGGGATCAAAGTTATTGCCCATAGCCTATACAAAAACTGTGTCACCTTAAGTTCACAGAAAATATTTTTAACTGAAGTTGAGTTACTGTATGACAAAGAGTGTATATTTTGTGTGTTTAGGATTTTGTCAGTCCTTTTTTGGCCAATTATCCCATGTAAGGGTTGCAGGGACCTGGAGCTTTCCTCAGCAGTCCTTTCACAATGAGCATCCAACATTTAATGGGATATTACTCTATCCCATAGTACAGTGGTCCCCAACCTTTTTGACAGCAAGGACCACTTTATTAGATGCAAATTTTTCCACGGACTGGTTGGTTGGGGGGGGGGCAGTTTTATACACAATGTACATAACATTTCTATTATTATTAAAGTTATTAAGCAGTTTGCATACGTTTGCAATCTGAGATTTTTCTTCTTTTTTTGCATATAACAAAGACATATGCTTTACATTTGCCAATCCAACAGATTGCACATCACAAACATTAACACTGCTATCTTTTCTTCGTGTCTGCCGTTTCTATAGGAGGGTGACAATGAGTTAAATTCCAATGGATGTTTTTCAAATGTTGACAAGCAATAAGCAAAAGGAATCAATGAAAACCACAGAAAACAAAAACAGCAAAAAAAAAAAAAAACAGTACGAGGAAAATCCGAAGAAAGAGATTTGTTTACAATGTTTCTGTTTGGGGATCGTTGTGCAAACGTGCACAACTGAGCTGCGACCACAGATCTAACTGCTCTGTGGATGATTCGTTCAAGCATTTCAAGGTCACTTCGTTGTAATGAAAGCATCTGTTAAATGTACTTCGTAGTAACGTGATTTCTATAGACTCATGTCATATGGGGAAACTGTCGGGACCATAAAAATACTTTGTTGTAATAGTCTCTCACCTCGGCCTCTCTCCTCTCTGCACCGCTGCAAAGCCCCGCCCGCCAAGCGTTCTGAAAAGTCTGAGTGAGTCGCCGTTGCCGGCAGTTCTCTCGAGGCCCGGCTGTCCGATGGCTGTGGACCGGTAGTGGGCCGCGGACCGGGGGTTGGGGACCCCTGCCATAGTACACTTAATTATAACATGTCAGTTTGCATCACATCTACCTATGGAATGTATGAAGAAACCAAAGGATCTAAAAAGACATGAACATCTGATACAGTGACTGAGCAGAAATTCACATTCCATCTTCTTGAACATTAACTGCAAAGCTATTATATCCACCTTAACAATGTTCTTTATTTTAGAAATTTGCATAGTCCAATGTATGATCACAGAGGGCTGAAACCAATCTCTGCAGCCTCAGGTGCATGGAAGGGATCAAGACTGGGTGAGATACCAATCCATCATAGGCCATAATCATATGCACACAGGCCAGGGCAAAATTAGCATGAAAATCTTTGGGATGTGGCAGCAAACTGGAGTATCCAGAAGAAAATAACATGCAAACCCTTGTTTGGAAGCAGCACTAACCACATGGCTACCATGCCACCTTCAGTGCTTACTGCTTTGGAGAAATTGGAAAGTATTTCACTCCTTTCTTTCTGTCTCATGCAACCTTTTCAAACTTAAACTTCAAAACGGGTCATTAAACACCTTAACATACTCTTCGGTGGTACTTTTATTGCCAGCGTCTATAGCTGTATTTTAGAAGAACTTTGTTTTTATTAGCAAAAACTTTGCTGGACCATGACGTGGACTGGAGCTCTGTCTATAGGTTCCTGCCTTGTGTCAGATATTCCCATATACTTGGTTTGAGATTGTTATATTTTGTTATTTTATTTTCTTCTTCCAGCACACAATAATCAGTGTTATATCTAGTATATAAATACATATTAGATTCTCCCTGTCTCTATTCCTCTCTAGTTACATTCTCCCTCTCTCTACAGATATTGTCTGCAAGTCTATCAATTTGAAGTCCAGATCCACATTTTTAATTTCTTCGCCTTTTTTCCCTTTTGTAGTTCTTTTAGGCAGACATTATAAATCTCCTATTGTTGTTTTCTTTTGTGCTCATCTGTAAACACTCACTACTATTGCATTAACACTGTCCCTGAGTATCTTCAACATTTTCCCACCGCATCTTTCTCAACTTTTATTTTATTTCTGGTTTATTAGATCAAATAAGCAGAAACATGCTTATATTTGCTTGTTCTTGATAAGACAGACTCTCATTGCCATGAGTCACACAGTAGGTTAGGTTTTAGATTCAATTTAAAAGTATGATCATTTTTCAAGAAAGGAACAATTACAGTTAAAGAGGGGCAGAGAGCCCGTTAAGGACACGATAAACAGTTTGTTTGAGGTTGGATTAGTCAAGGGTGCTGCCTGAAATTGGAATGCCAAATTTTTTGCTCTTCAGGTGCCCTCTTAATGGGTGAAGTCACGGTTCTATGACTTCTACTGTGGAATACCCAATGCACTGTGCATTATACAGACGTTTGTTTATTGAATGCCACATTTCACAACATAGCGCTTCTTTATTGGTGAATGTCTGAACTGGTTTTTCTGCCTTGTGCAATGTGTCCAATTCTGATTAACTTTATTATCAGAGAAAATACATTTAGCATAAGAACCTAAACCTGGAAATGGAGTGGCTCCAAATTAAATTTATTGGAGTTTTTGGGACACACTTTATCCTTTTTTACTTTGCTTTTGTTGTAATGATAATTGTGTTATCCAGTTAATCATTGTCTAATATATAAACAAAGAGTCTTGGGAGTCTTATAAATACTTACTAGCAAGACATACACAAAACAAAACCTTTCATGTTGCCCTTTGTGCATTGCCCTGTCCATCCTTATGCTCTACTTTTGTGTTCCCATTAAGACCTTCATAACAATCAGGAGTCAGAAGAGGACAGGGTCTTCTCTAGTTTGAGATCTAAAGTTTTTTTCTGTTCTTCTGCAGTTTGTTTTTGTGACTGCCAGTGATCACTGTAATCAGCCAACCTGATCCTACATGAGTTAGGTCCATAAATATTTGGACAGAGACAACTTTTTTCTAATTTTGGTTCTGTACATTACTACAATGAATTTTAAATGAAACAACTCAGGTGCAGTTGAAGTGCAGACTTTCAGCTTTAATTCAGTGGGGTGAACAAAACGATTGCATAAAAATGTGAGACAACTAAAGCATTTTTTTAACACAATCCCTTCATTTCAGGGGCTCAAAAGTAATTGGACAATTGACTCAAAGGCTATTCCATGAGCAGGTGTGGACAAGTCCGTCGTTATGTCATTATCAATTAAGCAGATAAAAGGCCTGGAGTTGTTTTGAGGTGTGGTGCTTGCATGTGGAAGATTTTGCTGTGAACAGACAACATGCGGTCAAAGGAGCTCTCCATGCAGGTGAAAGAAGCCATCCTTAAGCTGCAAAAACAGAAAAAACCCATCCAAGAAATTGCTACAATATTACGAGTGGCAAAATCTACAGTTTGGTACATCCTGAGAAAGAAAGCAAGCACTGGTGAACTCAGCAACGCAAAAAGACCTGGACGTCCAAGGAAGACAACAGTGGTAGATGATCGCAGAATCATTTCCATGGTGAAGAGAAACCCCTTCACAACAGCCAACCAAGTGAACAACACTCTCCAGGGGGTAGGCGTATCGATATCCAAGTCTACCATAAAGAGAAGACTGCATGAATGTAAATACAGAGGGCGCACTGCAAGGTGCAAGCCACTCATAAGCCTCAAGAATAGAAAGGCTAGATTGGACTTTGCTAAAGAACATCTAAAAAAGCCAGCACAGTTCTGGAAAAAAATTCTTTGGACAGATGAAGCCAAGATCAACCTCTACCAGAATGATGGCAAGAAAAAAGTATGGAGAAGGCGTGGAACAGCTCATTATCCAAAGCATACCACATCATCTGTAAAACACGGTGGAGGCAGTGTGATGGCTTGGGCGTGCATGGTTGTCAGTGGCACTGGGACACTAGTGTTTATTGATGATGTGACACAGGACAGAAGCAGCCGAATGAATTCTGAGGTGTTCAGAGACATGCTGTCTGCTCAAATCCAGCTAAATGCAGTCAAATTGATTGGGCGGCGTTTCATGATACAGATGGACAATGACCCAAAACATACAGCCAAGGCAACCCAGGAGTTTATTAAAGCAAAAAAGTGGAAAATTCTTGAATGGCCAAGTCAGTCACCTGATCTTAACACAATTGAGCATGCATTTCACTTGTTGAAGACTAAACAACAGACAGAAAGGCCCACAAACAAACAGCAACTGAAAGCCGCTGCAGTAAAGGCCTGGCAGAGCATTAAAAAGGAGGAAACCCAGCATCTGGTGATGTCCATGAGTTCAAGACTTCAGGCTGTCATTGCCAGCAAAGGGTTTTCAACCAAGTATTAGAAATGAACATTTTATTTCCAGTTATTTAATTTGTCCAATTACTTTTGAGCCCCTGAAATGAAGGGATTGTGTTAAAAAAATGCTTTAGTTGCCTCACATTTTTATGCAATCATTTTGTTCACCCCACTGAATTAAAGCTGAAAGTCTGCACTTCAACTGCATCTGAGTTGTTTCATTTGAAATTCATTGTGGTAATGTACAGAACCAAAATTAGAACAAAGTTGTCTCTGTCCAAATATTTATGGACCTAACTGTACCTTCATGCTGTCTAAGATTTACTTTATTGTATGACACAGGTAAAGGCCGGGTTGTTGTTTCATTACTTGTCATTTTATGTAATACATTTCATAGCCAGAAAAATATCAACCTAATGTACTGAGCCACCAAGAGTAATGAAA
The DNA here is from genome assembly GCF_900747795.2 of Erpetoichthys calabaricus. Classification (NCBI taxonomy): domain Eukaryota; kingdom Metazoa; phylum Chordata; class Cladistia; order Polypteriformes; family Polypteridae; genus Erpetoichthys; species Erpetoichthys calabaricus. Next base: position 23,221,095 of record NC_041404.2, read on the forward strand.
CTCACAGCAGCAATAATAAACGCTGTTGCCAGTTACCACAGTGCACATCTATATATATTGTGACAGGCGACCGGCTATGGACTCCGGTCGTCACCCCCAGGCCGCTAGGAGGAGCCCTCCGGACAGCATATTTGTGCCCCGAGTTCCAGCAGGGCCTCATGGACTTTGTAGTGTTTTGACACAGCCCTGCTGGATACCCTGGGGGCCGCCAGGAGTCGCTGTAGGGGGGCTAGTGGGCTCTGTCATGCCCTATAACCCGGGAGTGCATCCCAGTCACGTGACTGGAAGAAGCGATGTGCTCCCGGGATGAAGAAAAGGACTTTGCCCTGACCCGGAAGGAAAACAGACTTGTGGGTTTGGCTTGGGGCCACTTCCGGGTCAGGGGCTATAAAAGGACTCTGGGTGAGCCCAGACATTTGAACTGAGCTGGGAGGTAGGGTGGCGACGTGTCTGGGAGTGGAGGATTGTTATTATAGAGAATTGTTTATTGAGTATATGAGTGTGGTGTGTGGAGTGCTTTGTGCACTGTACAATAATAAAAATAGTTATTGTACTTTCACCTGGTTTGAAGAGTGGTACCTGAGGGTTCGAGAGGTGGACAACACGCTTAACTGCTACAATATATAAAATCCCTATGTGCGTCCAGGTGTCCGTGTGTGGGTGTCTTCTGATGAAGTGCGCATGCGCGGGGCACGGTGCGATGCGCGATATTACTGTCAGAGAAAGTTAGAGGCGTTTTACGGAAATACAAAACAGTATTACTGCGAGAGGAAATTAAAGGTATACAATACAGTGACGCATATTACAGCCACATACAAGCCAGTATTACTGTCAGAGGAGATTAAAGGCATATTACCGACGCGCACGCCTGTATTACCGCCAGAGAAAAATAAAGGTATATTACGGACATACAAGCCAGCGGACGTACAAGACAGTATCCTTCAATAAGGGCGCGCACAGGCATCCTTCAATAAGGGCGAGCCTCAAAAGGGCGACCTCAATTGGGCGCAGCGAATAAAGGCGCGCGTAAATAAAGATCTTTGTTGCTCTTCACATATTCCAGAGCCATTTGAACTAAATTATCTACGAACGCCTTTATTCGCCGCACTCAATTGAGGTCGCCCTTTTGAAGCTCGCCTTTTTGTGCGCGCCCTTATTGAATAGAGCTGTACAAGACAGTATTACTGTCACAGAAAATTAAAGACACACAATACACAGCGGCAGCCCATGAAGAACGGTCAGCTCAGCAAGTAAACATCAACAAAAGAAAGGCTGAAAGAAAGAAAAATACGACCCAACAAAAAGAATGAGGTCAAAGTCCCTTGCCATTTAATATAGACTGTTCCTACTAATGTTTATGCACTACTGTTCTAGCGCCCGTTATTATAACGGGCTAAATGACTAGTTTACAATATAAATCTTATGCACTTGTTTTAGCTGCTGAATTCTAGACTCCAGTATTTGAGGGTTATTGTGTGTAGTTAGTGTCGATTTAGAAAAGTCATTAAAAATAATGAAACAGTGTGGTACTTGTTTTATTTTTAGCAGATCCCACGATTTTATAATGCCTACTGGTTCAATAAACTTTACAGAGTTTAGTCAGATAGCACATCTAAACTCACTTTCTACCTATACTTGTGTCCACCTTGGCAACTTGTCAAAGCAGCTTCCTGGATGTTACTTAAGAATTCCATTCTTTCAGGCTTCCTTTGTTGTAAACATGAGTACACTGCTTTGAAATGAAGTCTAAAATTTTAGAAAGAGAAGCTTGTGTGGTCATCATTTCAAGAAACAGAATGTGGGCTTTGAATTCACATTATTCAGGTATGGATTGCTATGGTGGAAGCCGGTCAATGAGTTGAATTATCATGGAGACAATTATCAAGAGGGAAGATAACTTGTTGAGTCACTGTAATTACATATACATACATTTTTAAAATCTCTTGGCACAATTCAAGAGATTACAAGGATTTGGAGCCTATCCTGGCAGCATCAGACAAGAAACAGACTTATGTCCGGTCTATAACTATCTCCAAGCATAATGTGACAGCAGTGGGTCCCCATGTTTAGTGTGGGGCACTGCTACATATTATGAAAGCAGGCAGCATGAGATTTATCAACAGAGATACTCATTTGAAGGAATTTTGAGATGCCTGGGACAACCACAGTTAGATCTAGGAGAAAAGCCTTATGATCTTTGCAGTCTGTGTTCCTCAAAGGACTCATGGGTTATGGTTAGTTTAATGGACACTTTCTGCAAGTGGTTCATGTAGTGGTGGCACAGTATGGGATGTAAATGGAGGAATGACTGACTTCCAGACACTGGGAAGTGGACAAGAATCTGAACGTGTATAGCTCAGCCCAGTGAAGTACTGAAGCAAAGGTTCATTTTGTTGTGTTTGATTCCATCTTTTAAGTTCTTCCTTTGATCATCCTCTGGTATGTGTTAATATGATAAGTGCTTTTTATGAAGATTTGGACTTAGACACTGCTTGGCCTGAGTTAAGTGGCTTACAGAATTTCCCCTATCATGGGTGTCAATGACAAAGTGAAACACCTTATGGTACAATTTTAATCCATGCATCCAATAAAAAAAGTTCTTAATCCAAATCCAGTGTTCTTGAGACTGAACCTCATGTTATGATACTGAATGTAAGACAACAACAAAAAGTGGATTTTCCCATGATGCACTGATGCACACACCCACATTCGCTTAAGGCCCATATCATATTGGATGACTTTTTTAGCAATTTTGAGTCAAAGGCAGTTGGTGTTGTGTTTCCGTGAAGATCAGTCATCTTGTTTGACATGCCGAGTGACTCACTCCAACTAGTCTGCAACTCACTCTGAACTGATTTTGTCATTAGTTGTTGGGGCAAACACTATGTGCATGAGAGCTGACAACCAATGAATGCTCATCTGGAAGTACAATGCATGTAATGCAGTGATGAGGAATAAGGCTGTATCAGGCAGCATTCTGTTGGCTATTAGAAAAAGGGGCAAGCAAGACTGTGCTGGAAAGTCAGCATAAAGTTGCTTAAATTTGACATGCCCAGCAATTCCAGTTGTGGAAATTGACGTTCTAGTAACAAGATCATCAAGTGCAGTCAGCAAGTCTGACTTACCCCATGACTACTTTACACTCATCACATAATCTAGTATACATATCTTTGGAAATGTGCTCTGTGAATATATTATGTATTTATTATTTTAAGTAGTGGATTTAATGTGTTGTCATGGAATAGGCTGTTTTGAATGTGATTGTCATGAAGTGGATTATTGGGGGATTTCTTTAGATCTTGTGAACGTGCGTTGGCATTATCCAGGTCATTGAGAGCCGTAAATTGGTGGTGAATTTTTCTGTAGTTAAACCTGCTGAAATACATACAGTAGCTGAATTAATGTCTGATTGTTGGCATCCATTGAGGAAAGAAAAAAAAGATGTACAAGATGGACAGGATCATCACCTGAAGATAAATTGAAAATTCCTGAGTTGCTCCCACTGTCTATTGTATTTAAAGCATACCAAGCACTTGCTTAGATTTTGGCAAATGGTGTAAAAATAACATTATTTCTTCTAATTAGGTGATTTTGTTTGTTTGTTCAACTCAATAGTTTTCTCTAGCAGAGAATTCTCCTTATATCGCAATGAAAACAACGTAGATTTGTGTCTTATTTTTCATCAAACTAGATTCTTTGTATCTCATTTTTACCAGCTGCCTGAGTGGACTGGTGAAGTTTATATATTGGGTTACTGCTGGAAGAGGTGTTGGTGAAACCAGCAAGGGGCACTTACCCTGCAGTTTGTGTGTGGATCCCAATGATGGCCCAGTGCAGTGACAGGGACACTGTGCTCTACAAATTGTGCCATCCTTCGTATGAGACGTAAAAACCGAGGTTCTGACTCTCTGTATTCATTAAAGTGTTCATCTTTCGAAAAGAGCAGGGTTTATCCTGATGTCCTGGCTAATTTGCCCATCACAGCCCTGTCAATTCTGGCCCCATACTCATCCCCGGTCTCTAATCTCTTTCACCCCTTCACCACCTAATAGTTAATGTGTGGTGAGCGTGCTGGCACAATAATGGCTGTCGTCGCATTATCCAGGTGTATATAAATGTAATTATTATTATATAGACAGTGTTTTTTTGTTTACTCATTCCCCATTAAGCTGGTTTAAAAGAAGGTGACTCTTATTTATTGTTGGGCAGCTTTTTTTTATTAAATTAATGCTTTTAATTTGCAGATAAACTTCCCCACTTCAAAGTATTTCACAGTGCATAAATGTAAAAGGGTGTGCCAGTAACAGCTGCTGTCGCTTGCGGGTACAGCATACGTACTCCTCTAAAGAGAACCTTCTTGCCATCTGTTGTTTACTAGGTGCAGTCTTGTCTTCCAAATACAGACCTTGAATTGGTTACTTCATTTTTTTTTTACATGCTGATAACAGATGCCTATTATTTTATAAGCAACCATAGTTTTACAATATATATACCTGAATGAGTCAGTAAAGCTAAAATGAAGACAGTTGCATAGAAAAATAAGCAAAAGGCAGGAAATGGCTTCCCCTTACGTAAGAGCAACACAAATATTCTGTTTGAAAGCAAGTATGTAAACATGCCAAAAGGCACTTCACAAGAAAGCACGTCTTCTGTAGATCTATTTTCTGGTGATGCATCTTCAGTTGAACTGCTGCCCTTAATTCTTTCAAGGCTCATATGAAGAGCTTGATGATGGCTTAAGAAAATGTTCATACTGTCTGATAGATCTATCTATCTATCTATTGTGAGATACGCTGAACACCACCAGACAGAGACCAAGTCTTTATAAAAAGCACATGTTTATTCACAGTTCTCACACAGCACACAGTGCTTCCAGCACCAATCACACCTAATACGGGCCTTTCTCTCACTGTCCGTGGGCCACCTTTCCTCTCTCCACGGGAGCTTCGTCCTGCTCCTACTCCCGACTCTAGCTCTCCGACTGTAGGAAGGCGGCCCCTTTTATGTTCACCCGGACGTGCTCCAGGTGCTCGATGATGCTCTTCCGGCAGCACTTCCTGGTGTGGCAGAAGTGCTGCTCTTGCGGGTGTGGCAGAAGTGAATGTTTCCCGGGCTCTCTGAGTCTCAGTGTACCCCCTGGCGGTGGCCACGGTCCCCAAAGGGCTTGAGCCACCTTGCTCTTCTCCCATCACGCCACCTCCCTGGCTTTCCAGGCGTCCCGGTTGGGTCTGTCCCCCAGCCTTATGTGACACATCTATCTATCTATCTATCTATCTATCTATCTATCTATCTATCTATCTATCTATCTATCTATCTATCTATCTATCTATCTATTTTTATTTATTTTTTTCTCTGTGAGGATTCTCATACAAATCTTACATTGGCCAGCATTAAAAAATGTAAATATTGTAAATATTAAGTCACACAAAGTTTTGTATATTGTAGCCAAAGTAATTAAAGAACTCTTTAGGAGACTAACTCTTCAAACATAACTATATCTTACTGTTCACCCACTTTACTGGGTTGGACACAAAGGTTTCTCAAAATAATGGCCCTCCCCTAATACTCCACCACTTTTATTAGAACCGTTTACCCACTCTTTTCTTGGGACTCTGCCCCGTAAACTATTGGTTCAAATAATACTGGAAAAATTACTCTATCATTCCCCCTTCAATTTCCACTCAGATTTAGAAGAAAATCATCATAGCTGAGATTCTGGAAGTAAGGTTCTGAAAAAAGGGATCCTTCAAGTGTAGTAACCAATATTCTTCTGATGACGTAAAGGAGAAACCTGCGATTTTTCATTTAAAGACCCTTTTATTGGGGAAGATATGTAAACTGACAAAGGAAGAATTTTCCATCTGTTAACAATTCTTCCTCTGCTTTATATGGTTTATTTTGGTGATTATTGACTTCTTCTACATGAAACCTTCAGACTAAAGGAATGTTCTCTTAGTTTAACTGGACAAAAGCTTGCTTTCGTATATGAAAGCATTAGATCTGCTCTGAACTAGTTGATATCTCTGTGCACCTGCAAATTCATGAACTCTATAAGACATTTGAAGCTTTCCAACATTTCATAAAGGAGATGGATGTACCTGCTTATTATTTTTAGGTCCATGTGTCCCATGGTGGGTTAACTTATCCTTTTAATCTGCTTTGAGAGCTCTGGCACACTCTGGCCATTTCTATAGAGAGAGAGAATTGTTTTGTGTGGAGTCACAGAATGGGTGTAATTGGAGACAGATTAGTTATTGTGGTCGAGAGCAGCTGGGATGTGGTTTGGTAGGCTGATGCTGGTACATGTAAAACCATAGTATGGCTAGATGGATAATTACCATTACAAAGTTGTAAATGTAGAAGCAAAATGAATAAATCTTGGTTATCTGAAAAATAATCCAAATGAGGCTGAAATAAACTCCTATAACAGTGTATCTTAATTTTTTTGGAGTATACAGTACCTATAAAAAGTATCTACCCTCTTGGAAATTTTCAGAACTATTTTTGCAGTGTATAGCACTGAATCACAGTTGATTTAATTAAGTATTTTTGACGCTGATCTTCAGAAAAAGACACTTTAACTTCAAAATAATAACAGATCTCTGCAAAGCCAGTATTTAGTAGATATGGCAACAATTCCACATTTCTTAAGTTGTATGCATAGGCCACTCTATATCGTCTTTGCACATATGGACACTGCAGTTTTTCCTTGTCCTTCTTTGCAAAACTGCTTTATAAGGCTGCATGAGAAGAATTGTTTTCAAGTCCATCCTCAAATTCTAAAATGATTTGAGGTCTGGACTGTGACTTGGCCACTCCAGGGCATTAACATAGTTTTTTGAAGCCATTCCTGTTTGGTTTTAAGCTTGGATTTGTTGTCTTACTGAAATACAATTCTTCTCCCAAGGTAAAGGTTTCTTGCAGACTGCATCAGGTTTTCCTTTACAATTTTTACCCTCTACCCTAACGAGAATTTGACATCCTGCTAGAGAGAACAATTCCCACAGCATGATGGTGCTGCCACCACCATGCTTAACGGTGAGGTAGTTCTGTTTATAATAATGTGGAGTGTTTGCCATACATTACACAAGAGGTTTAGACTGATGGCCAAAAAGCTCAATTATGGTCTAATCAGACATATAACTTTTTTTCCAGCTGACTTCAGAGTCTCCCATTTACCCTCTAGCAAACTCTAGCTGAGTTTTTCAATGGTGGCTTTCTCATTGCCACTATACCATAAAGCTGTGACTGATGAAGCACCTGTCTGAATAGGCTCTCCAATCTGAGATTGTAACTCCTTCACAGTTTTCATAACCTCACTAGTTTCATTCTGCTCTAGACAGATTTACAGCAGAGCTACATTCTTTTCATTTCTTAATGACTGATTTGACTTAAGTCTAAGGGAATTCAATGGCTTGGATATTTTCTTGTCTCCATTCCCTGAGTTGTGCTTTTAAATCACCTTTTCACAAAGTTGCTAGGAGAGTTTTTTTTTTGTCTTCATTGTGTAGATTAAACCACATTACTGACTGCCAACCAGGTAGTCCTTCCAGATGAGATGCATTTAGACCAGAGCTGAGCGATGTTGGTCCTGAAGGCCAGAGTGGCTGCAGGTTTTTGTTCCAACCCATATGGTTAATGAGAAGTCAATTATAGCACTTATTGTGCAAGCGACATTTTTCCACTTCATTTTAGTTGTCTCGCTTGTTAACATTTCTTAATTCATTATTTTAGACTTAAACAGTCACCATTTTTATTTGCTCTTTATTAGCAATAAGATGCAAATAATAAAGGAACCATCAGTTCTCAATCTAGCTTGTTTCCATTTACACCTGTGTGTATTCATCATACACTATTTGGTTTATTAAAAAATTTAGAAGGAAACTGAAGAGAAAAAAGTGAAAGACTGAAAGTTACTCTTACATTTTAGTCTTTAAATCATTTGAATGATATCCTTAGAAAGACAAAAAAATCTACAATTTAAGAATGACCCAACACTAATGTATGATATAAGAATTATCTGACAGGTTGAAAATACTAACAAGCCATGAAATTTAAGAAGATCTGATCTCTTTGTCTCCAGATTGGTGATCCCCATTTAAGTAATTACAAAACCTTGAAAACCAATTGGCTGCACTTGTGATGAATACTTACGCAAACGATTATTTTGTGTTTTATATACGTATTTAATTTAGACCAGTTTGCGGAGGCCTGTTTTAAGTTTGGCATTAAAGAGTGTTTTTTCTGTTGATCAATGTCAAAACTAAATCCATAGTTTTAATGCTGTATAACAGTAAAATGTGAAAACTTCCAAGAGAATGAATACTCTTTATAGGTAATGTATCATGGTGGGGGGTTAAGTGGCACAACGATTAATGCTGCCGCCTCACAGATCACAGATTCCCGGTCAAGCCACTATAATGTGAGGCGTTTCCACGTACTCTTTGTTTCTATATGCACTCTCCTGGTACACTCAGGTTTCCATGACTATCACAAATACATACTGTAGGCTACATGTGAGGCTAATTCTTCTTCTTCTTTCGGCTGCTCCCATTAGGAGTCACCACAGCATATCATCTTTTTCCATAAGTACATGTGAGGCTTTTGTTGTTTCTAAACTTGCCCTGTATGAGTTAGTATAACTGTGACTCCATGTAGGGCTGAAACCTGCTTTGCATCTGTGGTGTGTGGCACCCGGACGGGGCTCATGCCTGGCCGGGACGCCCAGGAAGACAGGAGGAGGGCTCATTCCTCCTCCAGACTGCGAGGGGGCATCTGCCCCGGTTGTATTGGGGGCCACGGGTACAGGGCTTGGAAGCCCAACACTGTAGGGGCCCGTGGTCACTGCCAGGAGGCGTTCCCCTGCCTGAAGGACCCTGGACCCCAGTACTTCCTGGTGTGGCGGAAGAGAGGGAACACCCGGAGTGCTTCTGGGAGGACAGCCAGCACTTCTGCCACACTGGGGCGTGTCCACGGGGTGGCCGGTGCACACCTGGAGCACATCCGGGTAGTGATAAAAGAGGCCGCCTCCCTTCATTCGAGGCTGCAGTCGGGTTGAAATAGTACGAGGTCTTGGAAGGAGAGACAGGAGGCGGCCTGAAGAGTGAGGCATCGTGGTTTGGCCTGGACTTTGGGGAAGTCTGTGGGTTGTGTGGCACAATTGTAAACAGTAATAGTTGTAAATAAACGTGTGTTGGGTGACATGAATGTGTCTGCCTGTCTGTGTCCGGGCTGTTCCCCACAAGTGCCAGGGTAGACTCCAATACCCAAAAACCTTGTAGGTTGCCAAAAATGAACAAATGGATGAATATTTTGATGGATGTAATTATAAGGTTAGCCAGTTGGTGGAGGTGCATCTTAGGAGTAACACATACAACTAATGATAACATGAGAAAAAATACTTTATGAATTTAAGATTTAGTTACAACCTTTGAGGGTATTTCAGTTAAGTGACCTATTCCAATAATTACCAAAAATAAAAGAGTAAGATTATTGAAATATGCCTCATTACAGTTTTATTCAGCATCGATGCTTTCATGTACTGCATGGCAACTATACAATGAAATCCTTCACTTGATATAACTGAAAATTACTGTATATCAAGTTATTAAAATTAGAATGTTTAGTTTTGGGTTTTACTTGTTTAGTATTAGTGCAGTATCTTTCCATCAGAGTGGCAGTGTTCGCAATGGTTAGTTGTCCTACAATGTACTTTACACCTCTATAGTGCTGGGTTCAAATCTGTCCCTCGGTGCCTTCTCTAGGCAATATATTTAACTGCATATCAAAGTTGGGGGATTTGGTGACTCCATAATGGCCTTGTTATGAGTCAGTGTGCCCTGCAGTGGACTGGTACCCCATCCAGGATTAGTTTCTGACAGGTCTGCCTGAGTGACCCTTTACCAGAACCTGCAAATTTAGAAAATGAATGAATGAATGAACATTAAATGTTTCTGTCTGTTGTGGACTGTAGAGTCTGACATGATAGGAGGCTAAACATAGAAGTGTTTCATCCTTGTATGCAAGGATGGGATGCACCTCCTAGAATGTGCCTCATATCTCTGAGTGGAGAGCTCTTTGAGATTTTCACCACAAACAAACTTGAAGGTAATTCTGATATCAACCACCTAAAGTCCCTTTAAGAGTAGGAGAAGTGGTTTAGTGAATGTAACGGGCAGGGACTGGACAAAATGCAAGATTTATTGGGTGACAAATGAACACAGTAGTAAATGGTCCTTCCAAACAAAATGAATGCTTCCCTTATCTGCTATTGTAAATGAAAAATTATGATAAAAATGTTATGACCACATTAAATTTTCATAGATACTCCAAACTCCACCTAGCATCTGTCAATACGGTGCCCTTGTTTCTACTTGTATGCTATTTGTCATATTGTTTACTCTGTAAAGAATCTTATGATTTTGCTGGCTATAAAGGGTGCAATATACAACAAAGACTGATGTATTTGATTTTTTGCAAATGAGTATAATAAATTTCACATTGTGTTCATTGCTACAAAAGCTGAGAAATTAAGAAATAAAATATCCTTTGTGAGGTCTGCAGTCTGTAGTACACTCTCCAAAGTTCTTACATCTACATAATGGTGTAAGGGAATTTGGGTGTCCAAAAACAGATTGCTGTACTAAATAGGGGTAGCATAACGGTTAATGCTGCTACCTTATGCTTCCAGATTCCTGGATCTAAATTCCTTCCCAAGTCTAGAGTTTGCATGTTTTTTCCAGTCCCCTAGTTGTTTTTCTTCTCTGGATTCACCATGTGAGCAGGTGTGTACTCTGTAGCAGATTGACAGCCTGTACAGGGCTGGTTCTTGCCTTATAAATTATGCAGCGGACAAACGGGTCTAAAAATGTCAAGGTTATTCTAACAGTGTTTCCCAAACTCGGTCCTGGGGACCCCCTGTGGCTGCAGGTTTTTGTTCCAACCAGCTTCTGTTTTTAATTGAACTCCTGGGCTAATTAAGTGAACTGATATTTCCCAAGTTCTGTGTTTAGGGAACAATATAGAAATTAGAAAACTAACTTTGCTAAAAAAAAAAAAATATTAAAATGTACCAAGCAGTTATATGTGAATAATGTATTTTTTTCTTTTTAACAGTATTTTCATCTTGATTTTTCATTTTACTTTTCTAGTTGTTCTAATTGTTTAATTAATCCATTATTTACTAATTAGTGGGTCTGACGCTAAAGTAGTTTCAGCCTTTGATTATTCAGTGTTGTTTGCCTGGGTGTCTGATCTGCTTGTTTTAAATTGTCATTATTAAGATACAACGAAGGGGGAAAAACTGCACAGAGAAAGGGCAAAATATAATGAAATCAATAAAAGAGAGTTAAGCATTTAAATCTATAGCAAAAGCAGAAATGTTTCTAAATGTCTTATAAATGTAAAAATCATGCTGCTGTGCTTTTCTGAATGTCGAATAAAAGAAAAAAAAATACCAGCTAATTAAATGAGATCAGTGCAATCTGATGTTGTCACTGATTAGGAATCTAGTTGGAACAAAAACCTGCAGCCACAGGGGGTCCCCAGGACCGAGTTTGGGAAACACTGTTCTAAACAATTAAATGACTAGGGCCTAATTGAAGATAGGACTCAGGTATGTATTATTGAATGTTAGGCACTCCGATGGAGTGATAATTGGTTTATTTAAAATGTCTACTCATATAAAAAAATAATTCACTGTTCACTTCAGCCTCTACTATTAGGTTCATTAATATTCTCATTTGTAAGACTTATGCCAAATGCAAATAATGTGACAAACAGAACACTGGCAGCAGGAGCATTAGGGAAATATGCTAAGTAGACCTGGTGTGTACAGATCTCCATTGTCTGTTGTAAGAATATTCACTCCTAAAACCAGACTTTAAAAATGTCTCTTAAAATGTTTAATTGCAATATTAATATTGTTCTTTTGAACTATTTTATAGTAGTTTTATTAAAACCTATTTACACTGTTATTAATAACAGAATAAAAATAATGTTATATTTTAAAGTATGTACAGGTTACCGTAGCCTAAGAGAATGGCATCAGTAATACAAGATTATCTTCTGTCTAATAAATGTTGTTTGTTGTAATCAAATGGTTTATTGGGGCAATCATTTTTCCTTTCCATCATATCTTAGGTATCATAGGTGGACATAGGAAATGCTCTGTGTGTGCCTAGATTTAACTTTCAAGCCCTGAAGTCATCCTTAAATGATACAAGATATCCGCATTACAAAGCACCTTAACACCAGTACAAAACATGTGTGATAGCCCATTCAGGAAATAGTCAGAAAATGTACTCATGGTTTAACGTTAAAGTGTGTTTATGGGATTAGTTAACTGATTTGAAAGTATTTTACATTTCTTTTAGTTTTAGTTTAAGTGTCAGGCAACATATTTTTCTTAATTGAAATATTTTTGTTACAATGATTCATACTAGAGTGGCAAGGTGGCAGTGCTGCTGCCTCGCAACAAGGAGACTGGGAGTCACGTCCTGGGTGCTCCCTGTGTCAATGTCAGTTTATTTATATAGCACATTTAAAACAACATATGAATGCTGTGGCCAAAGTGCTTTACAATAAAAGAAGAAAAAAAACATACAATTAATATAAATAGAAATAAAATAAATGAACATAAATAAATAATAAACAGAAGTAAGATTACATAATCACAATGAGGAAACCATCAGTATTACTGAAGGTCACGGGAAGAAAGTGAATAGAAATGAGTCTTTAATCTTGTTTTGAACAGTTCAATTGTAGACGACTCCTTTATGTGATGAGGTAAAGAGTTCCACAGGCAAGGAGCAGCAGCTGCAAAAGCCCTGACCCCCTTAGTTTTACACTTGGTAGGAGGGACAACAAGAGACAACTGACCAGAAGATCTAAGGACTCTAGATGGCTGGTGTAAAGCACACAATTCAGATAAATAGGCAGGAGAAAGCCCATGTAAAGATTTAAAAACTAGCAACAAGATTTTAAAATCAATTCGAAAATTGACAGGCAGCCTGTGTAAAGAAGCTAATATTGGAGAAACAGAATCAGACTTTCTTGCCCCAACCAGAAAGCGAGCAGCAGCATTCTGGACCAACTGTAGCCTGCGTATCAGGGATTTGCTAATCCCAGAATACAGCGAGTTGCAGTAATCAAGGCGAGAAAAGATAAAAGCATGAGTAGCTTCCTCAAGATCCCTAGAAGATAAAAAAGGCTTGATTTTACCTAAAAGACGAAGCTGGAAAAAGCAACTCCTGACTACAGAATTAATCTGTTTCTCAAAAGAGAGGTTACTGTCAAAAATAACACCAAGATTGCGGACTTGAGAAAGAGCTGAGAAGTCCAAGGCCAATTTGGGCTTTAGCTGATGGACCCACTATAAGCACCTCCGTTTTATTTTGATTCAGATCAAGAAAATTATTAGCCATCCAGGATCTTAGTTCAAAAAGACAGTTGTGCAGTTGATTCATTGCAGAGTTGCAGACAGAAATATAAACCTGTGTATCATCTGCAAAACAATGAAAAGAAATGTTAAATTTCCTAAAAATACCTCCAATAGGGTGAAGGTATATAGAGAACAAAATAGGACCCAAAATGGATCCCTGAGGAAAACACCACATTTAAGAGGAGCAGTAGACAAAAAAGAGGAATTTAAAGTCACTGAAAAGTGTCTACCAGTTAGATATGACCTGAACCAGTTAAGAGCAGCCCCTTTAAGCCCAACAAGATGTTCAAGCCGCAACAGCAATATCTCATGGTCAATAGTGTCAAAGGCAGCGGACAGGTCAAGGAGAACAAGGACTGCAGCACCACCCGAGTCAGTAATAATAGAGATGTCATTGAATACTTTAAGGAGGGCCATCTCAAAACCATGATAACGCCTAAAGCCAGGTTGTTAGATCTCAAATAAATTATTGGAGTTAAGGTGATCAACCAATTGATTATAAGTAATTGTTTCTAATATTTTAGCCAGAAATGACAATTGGGAAATCGGGCGAAAATTGGCTAAAACTCCAGGATCTAATTCTGCCTTTTTTAGACCGGGGACGCACCGCAGCATGTTTAAAAAAAATGAGGGCACAACCCCCTCACTAATAGAATCATTGATAATGGCTAGTAAAGATGGACCCAAAACATCAAAGGCTTCCACTAAGAGGCATGGTGGTACAATATCAAGAGGACTGAGAGTAGGTTTAAGGGTGTCAATAGTTCTTTTTAACTGTGAAAGTGAGATAAGATCAAAAGATTCCAAGACAATTCCATGATTAGCAGTAGGAAGTTCATAGCTGGAACAATACCACAGCGGATTGTATCAATTTTACTGACAAAGAATGAAAGAAATTGCTCACATGAAAGAACCATACTATTTAATCCCATCACAAAATGAGTGCAAATGGCCACATTAATTGAATTAAATAAGACCCTAGAATTCTTCAAATGATGGGATACTAAATCAGCGAAGAAATCATGTTTAGCTTTCTTAATTGCAACCTGGAAGTTGAATAGAGAAGTCCTAAAAATCTGTTTAGAAACAATCAGACCATCTTTTTTCCAACGCTGTTCCGCAGTTCGACAGGTGCGGCGTAGCGGTCGTGTAGTTTCATTTAGCCAGGGAGCAGGTCTTCCCTTATTACAGCGTATCTTGAGCGGAGCAATTGAGTCTAAAACAATTTTACAAGAAGAATTAAATTCTAAAACAGAATCATCAATACCATCATATTGGACATGTACATCAAGACTAGAGAATATGGTTTTAAAATCGGATATAATAGAAGAATTTAAAAAGCGAGAGCAGCGTGGAGCACAACAAGTAGTAGGAACATCAACGGTAATATTCAAATCCATCATTATAGAAAAGTGATAAGTAAAAGAAAACTTTGCATAAATCAATATTATTAACTGAAATATCACGTGTAAGAATGAGATCAAGGGTGTGACCAAGAGTGAGTTGGCGTATTAATATGCTGGATAAAATCAAATGAGTCCAATAGTGATAAAAAGTCATTAACCAAAGGTTTCGATTGACAGCAAACGTGAATGTTAAAATCACCAACAATAAATACTTTGTTATGGGAGAGAGTGATATCAGCCAGGAGATCAGAGAATTCAGAAATGAATATATCATTAATTACAGAAGGTCTATAAACCACAGCAAACAACAAAGAAGGGGCACTGCACACTTCAAAAAGATGCAGTTAGAAGCTACCCCTTGTAAGGCTCTGACACAAGAACATACCTTTAAAAACAGTGGCAATGCCCCCACCACCACGAGTCAGCAGAGGAGAGTTTAAAAATTAATAACCTGATGGTACCAAGTCAGTAAAACATGAAGAGTCACCATTGACAATCCAGGTCTCAGTGATGAAAAAGAAATCCAGTTTATTTGAGATAATAAAGTCTTACAGAATAAAAGTGTGACGTTTGCATATTCTCCTTGTGTTGGGTTGTGTTGGCTGGGTTTCCTCCTCATCTGCTTTCCAAATGCAGACCAAAGACATTACAGTTGAGTGAATTGACATTACTAAATTTGCCCTAGTTTGTGTGTTTGTGATCACCCTGCGACAGACTGGCACCGTGACCAGGAACTGTTCCTGCCTTGCATCCGATGCTTTCCAACCCTGCTCAGGGTAAGCATGTTTGAAAATTGATGGATAGATAGATGAGTCATATTAAAAATAACTTCTATAATAATATTTTAAATACCTGTGTTAATAAACTACATTGAATACAGTATTTGTAACTTTTTTAAAAATATCATGCAGTTAAAGATATAGGTTTGTGGGGGCTTAGTTGAATTTCAATTCAAGTGATATAAAACTGACATTGATCGATGTCTTATTGTTAGTTGTGGGAGATCCATGATATATATAATTTTATATATACTGTATTTTTTACATATTAAACATATTTTAGATTTATACATATATAGTTTATTTTTTGTAATTATAACATTTTTGAAAGAAGTACCTGATGGAGAGTTAAAAATATAGTATCAGAAACATACTGAATCATTAAAATGTAAAAATAGTACAGTATAGCTGTGTGAGGCTGAGTTTAGTGTAATATAAATTTCAAGTATTAATTTGTTCATTCCGTGCTTTCAAAGCAATGCTTATATAATTCCTCTCCTCTTACATTCATTTCTAAATGAGGTGGGTTTTTTTTTTTTTTTTTACTTTTTATTGTTAATGTACCTCACGCAGTATGAGAAGTAAGCTGTTGTACAGCTTGAGCAAGTGTGCATCTCCCAGCATTTCACATACTTGACCTGGCCATCTGTTTTGCTGTCTGGAGTGGCTGTTGGATGAATTAAAGATCAAAATGTACAGGGCGAAGTATCCTCTCTTAAGGTACATTTGAAGCAGTAAACAAATCCATAATTAAAGCTGCACAAAATGTTTCTCAATTTTAAGACAGACAAGTCGAAAAATTTACAGTTGCTTTTCAAGGGGAGATTTCAAAACTTTGTTAGCAGACAGACAGTCAGATATTATATGCGAATGCACCCATAAAGAGGTTGACTAATAAGTGGCCTAGTAAAGTCTGCCAAGTAAATAAATTAATGATGCAGCACACTTGGAATCTGTTGGGAAAGCTGGGTCTCTGTTTGTATTTGCAGCATGTTGCATGTTTGTCAGACATCCAGATAAGAACTTAATTGTACTCCATTAACGTGATCTTGAACTTGAACTTGTTGGTGGCTTTTGTTGACTGGGAACAGGAGTCTTTATTCTTTTATTCTGAGGAATACTCAGAGTTAGTTTAGCTTTATTACATATGCTCACTTTAAATACTTCCTTTTCTGGTTTGTCTTTATTTGTCTAGTATATCATGGTGTATGCATATAGCACTAGATAAACAAGTTAGGAAAGTTAATGCAGTAGGTCACACCAGGTGAAGCCTGTGACACGTATCTCATGTCGTGATTCACTGTCTTGAACCTAAATGATTGTAAGGTTGGACTCTGAACTTTACATTAACACTAGTTTTATGGTACATTATCATGTGACAGAATTTATGAGTATTTTGTGGTGAAGCAAAAAAAAGAAAATCAAAGCAAACATTTTGTCTGCCTTGAGCATTAAATAAGTAATTTGCAACACTAGCTAGTTTGGTTGTTCTGACTCATCAGTGTACTTTCAGCACTTGACTACTATCTCAAAATATTCCTTATTTAACTTTTAGGTTGTCAGTTAGGGACTTTATTGAGATTAGCAGTTGTAGTTGTAGTTGTAGTAGTAGTAGTAATAGTAATAGTGCTATGAATAAAGCAGTATTACAATCGTGCTATTATACTCTATTCTCCAATGCCTCTTTTCAGTCAGGACTGTTTTCACACACTTTCCTCTGTTTTTTGTATTACTGGCTCCAGTCTCTCTTTTTAAACACTCTTTTGTATAAATGTGACCAGAGTAATACAACAGTAATTTAGGAATACTTTTGAAAACTGGATTGGGGATTTCAATTTTGTGTTATTTGTCTAAGCAGGATAATAGATTATTCTGTCAGCAAAGAGTTCATGTAAGGAGTGAACTCTAATTGGGACGCATGCCCATCACGGGACACACACATCCACCATCAACATCCATCCTTCTTCTAATTTAGTTATCCAGTTCAAGGTTGCATTGAACAGAAGGGGATACGGCAGAAACCTTGGACAGGATTTATTCCATTATAGGGCAAACTCACTTATACTGTATATCCACACAGTCACCGAATGAGTGACCAGTAACACAGTGCTGATCCTTTTTCATCCAGTTTCAGTGTTGTGTTGAGCCAAATCATATCCCCGCAGAATTTTTAACAAGGTTTGATGAATGGGCTGCCAGTCTACTGCAGGGTACCCTTTTGCAAAATCGTCACTGGGTCAATTTAAAGTCACCAAAAAATTTAAATCTGCAAGTCTTTAGAATGTGGGAGGAAGTCAAGAGAACTTTGGAACTTTGAATGTCGCACATTTGTACATACTCCACACAGAGACAGCAGCACTGTCCACTCTACTACCTTTCTGTCACTTCATGATCAACATCAGAGGTCAAACTGACAGAAGCAGAAAGTCGCAGAAACTGAGGAAGAACATGCAAATTCCAAATACACGGCCCGCCATGGTTTAAATGTTGTATGATGGCAGTTCTTCTAACTGAATGCTATGCTGATCTAATATTGTCACATTTTTCCCTAATTTAACTTTAATGACTAATATTGCTGATAATAAATTCTGTGTGACTGATTTTTGAAAAACCTGTATGGATATCACAGGTGCCCTAGGTTGAAAACATTTATATTATAGTTTGCTTTATCTAGTGCTCTTTAACTGTTGCAAGTAAATTCAGAAAAATGTACAGGGAATTGTGTAAAATAAACGCTAAGTCTGTATGGAAAAAATTAAGCAAGACTTGCATAGATGGTCAACCCTTCATCTCACTCTAGCTGGAAGAATTAACGTTGTTAAGATGAATATCTTTCCTAAGCTTCTTTTTTTTATTTCAAAACATTCCAATATACATCAATAATTCATTTTTAAGCAATTAGATTCAACAATAACCTCATTTATTTGGAACTCAAAACATCCACGTATCAAAAGAGCGACCCTACAAAGACCTAAGGCAGAAGGTGGCATGGCTCTGCCTAACTTTCAGTTTTATTACTGGGTAGCAAACATGCAAGCTATAAAAACCTGGACACAAATAGATGAACATACACAGGCCTGGTCCGCAATAGAAGTAAAATCCTGCAGTACTTCTTTATATTCCCTGATTTGTGCCCCAATAAATGCAAGGTATCGCCAATATACTAATAACCCAATTGTGCTTCACTCACTCAGAACATGGAACCAATGTAGAAAGCATTTTAAGATGGAGAAGCTTTTATCTGTGGCACCTCTGCAAGAGAACCACCTCTTTCAACCCTTGCAAACATATGCAGTTTTTAATATCTGGAAAAGATTTGGGATTAAATTGCTCAGAGATCTTTATATAGACAACATCTTTGCATCCTACGAACAATTACATTCCAAGTGTAACTTTCCAGCTACACATTTCTTTCACTATCTTCAAATTAAGAACTGTGTTAAACAGAACCTGCCTGATTTTCCTCATCTTGCACCCTCGTCCATGCTGGAAAAAATATTGCTCAATTTCAAGGACTTATACACCATCTCTGCAATATATAAAATTATTTTACAGTCCCTCCCTTTCAAAGACCCAAGAGGACAATGGGAAAAAGATCTTTTAATCAATATATCAGAAAAGGAGTGGAAAACAGCAATGCAGAGACTTCACTCGAGCTCCATATGTGCAAAGCATACAATTATTCAACTCAAAATTTTATATCGAGCTCATCTGTCTCGCCTAAAACTGTCCAAAATGTTTCCAGGGCAAGATCCAACCTGCGAACGCTGCAATCAAGTCCCAGCCTCACTGGGTCACATGTTTTGGGCCTGCACCAAATTAACATCATTTTGGACCAAAAATTTTAAGTGCCTTTCCTATTTTAGGTATTTTTTAAGTACCCACTAACAGCTGTGTTTGGTGTTCTTCCAGATGGTTTTAAAGTGGAGAAGGACAAACAAACTGTGATTGCATTCACTACACTTTTGGCACGCAGACTTATTTTGCTCAACTGGAAGAATCCTAACTCTCCTCTTTTAAGTCAGTGGGTAACCGATGTTTTATACTATTTGAAATTGGAGTTAGAGGTTCTGTACAGAATTTTTTTTAAACCTGGCAGGATATAATCAATAAAATTTTAGAATAAGCTCTTAAAGCACAGAGGAAGCAATTATCTCTGCATCTCTTTTTCCTCTCCATTCTTCTCTGCTGGCCTGTTAAACTCTTCGATTTAGGTATGTCTACAAGCCTTAAGTTTTACTCTGTTGGCCATGCTCTCTGTCTCAGGGGTGGGGGGTCAACTTTTTTTTTTTTCAATCCTATTATTTGTATGAATGATTACAATAAAATTAATTAAGAATTCAA
The DNA here is from genome assembly GCF_900747795.2 of Erpetoichthys calabaricus. Lineage (NCBI taxonomy): Eukaryota > Metazoa > Chordata > Cladistia > Polypteriformes > Polypteridae > Erpetoichthys > Erpetoichthys calabaricus. Next base: position 23,241,065 of record NC_041404.2, read on the forward strand.
AAAAAAATAATAATAATAAATGCTAAGTAAAAGGTATTCTATCCATAGAATAATACAATACAAGTACAAAAGTCAAAAGAAAGCGTGCCTTTATTACCTTTTAAGATTAAGGACAGGCAACCTTGACAACCTTTAAGAAATGTCTGGATGAGATATTGGGGCAGCTTAACTATTAGCTAATAAAATGAATTTGATGAACTGAATAGTCTCCCAATTGTTTGTCAAATGTTTTATGTTCTTATGCTTTTTGAATAGGCTCTGGCACTCTAACACTGAACTGGAATAAGTATGTTTAGATAGAGTGAGTAGCGGGGTGAATGATGAGGCAGGGAAAAGGCCAAATGCTTGGAGTGCCAACTGGACAAAACCTTTTTTAATTTTAACAATAAACGAAAAATGTTCACATAAAACATGCGCTCGATGTTGTTTTCTGGCTGGAACCTCTTTTTAAAGGTTGCACTCTCTTTCTCACTCTTTATGGCCATCAATTCCGAAATGAGATGCCACTTTCCAGATGCATAGCTCTTTTATACTGTGCATGGTGCATACGGGGAATGATGATTCAGTACCATGTGGTATTCCAGCCTTTGTCTGTGACACACATGTGGCTTTTGCACTTTCTGGGTTTTTACTTATTAGGTTACCAACTGTATTGTTTTATGTGAGGGGATAAGTGCAAGTTGTGCTCAGTAGAAGAGTCCAGTCCTGCTGTTACCCTTTTTTTTTGTTTATTGAGATAGTTTCCACTATATTGGGAATACAAGAGTATGATATGTAATATAATTCATTCGTGGGTTACAGTGAGGGTTTTGTGCACTCTGACTACAGAAGATTACAATAGTGTGAAGTGCCTTTTAGCTCCTTTGGTGCTTATTGTTTTTTATGAAGATTGACGGACATTTATTTTCAAGTGGGTGGATTGATGCCCTAATTTTCCGTGTCTTTAATGTGTGATCAGCCTATGACCCCAGGATTAGCAGCTGAGGGTTATAGCTCTTCTCAGAGTTTCTTTATTAAAATATCCATAGTTTTATAGGTCTGTCTGTCTCTGCACAAGCCATTGCTAACAGTCTCCTCTCTGGAAGGGTTGGACCCTTTAGAAACTGCACCCTGAACACCAATAAGGTTTTATATTTAAGCTGTGCTACCAGACAGTGAAGTTTCTGTGTGCCAGAGTCACGGTGATGCAACATATGTTTAATTCTGCAGTTCCAAAACATGCTGATAGGCTCACTAGTGTCGTGTGTGCACCCTACAGTGGACTGGCATTTCATTTAAGTCATCTTCTTGCCCAGCGGCTGATGCTCGTGTATTTGCTCCAGCCCTCAGTAGCTGTAACCAGGACCAGCATTTTAATGAATAAATGGCAGGGGAGATGACGTCACAAGTTTGCATTTCTTGTGACACCAGGATTAAATGTTCTCTCTCTGGGACAGACAGAACTTCAATATGCACTGGCACATCACCAGGAAGGGTCAAATTCAAATAACTGTTGGAGTGCCTTGTTTATACCATATAATATAAAGTTCTAATTCAGTGTTTCTGATGATTTGGGTCTGCCTGATAATTGTATGTGTTTATTCTAAGAATATGTATATATACTGTGTACCCTTCTGAAAATAACTTTGTTATAAATGTACATTAATAAGCATAGAATTTATTTTACATAGATTAATCTGACTTACAGCCATCTTTCTTTTTTGCAGCTGTCTTCTGGAACAGCAACAATGGACTAGATTGCTTGAATCCCTTCTGAAGAATCTGCTCTTGTCCTTAATATCCATAATTCCCTAAATGACCACCAGTGCTGGTTTCTGCATTTAACTCTGGAGTCTGCAGGAGTGTCCAATCAAAGCTGAAGGTTCATCTTGTAAAATAAGAAAAGCTTGACTTCCTTTGGGACTTGTAATAAGGAGATGATATAATGAATCAGTCTGTGTAGGCAAAAGATATATTTACACAATATAATATATTTATGAAGTGGAGGAAAAACAGTAATTGACACTTTGGAATGTATGATTAGCAGGTTTGTAAGGTACTATTATTAATTTGAAAACTACGTGAATTCTTTGTTTGGTATTCTTACCTGTGAAGGTTATAAGATTGGACAAAACATCAGGTTTTTCATTTCTTGGAAAGATAAGCAAATCAAGCCAAGAGGACAGAAATGAACTTTGATCAGGTAAATTCAGATGGTCATGCCTCAGTGTATTAAAGGGACTCTGCTGTGTTGGGCCCTTGAGCAAGGCCCTTAACCTGCAATTGCTGAGCCCTTTGAGTAGTGAGAAAAGCGCTATATAAATGCAAAGAATTATTATTATTATGTCAACAGAATAAGGTCTTTATGTGTAGCTTTCTGTGTAATTTTTGAGTGACACATTCCTATTTTGTGTCAGTAGAGTACAGTATATTCAATTAATAAAGGTGTTTTTGTTTAATTTCCTCTTTTTTTATGTGATTCTTGTTGTCAGTCTAAAATGGGACATCAACGTTTAAGTAAAATTTAGTAGTACCTACTATAAGTAAGGTTTTTATATTGGGTGGCACATGGCTTAAATTCTGAGGTTTAGACCTAGGCAAGTTACTGTCTGTGTGTGTGTGTGTGTACCCCCTGGTACTTTGGTTTTCCTGTGACATCTCAAAAAGAAATGCAATTGCCTTTGTTGCCTTGTGTGTGAGTGAGCCCTGTAATGGACGCATCCCTTCAAGTTATTGTTTCTGTCTTACATTTGATGCTGCACAAGTCTGAATTGTACTGATCAGGTTTCACAATATGGCGTCATGTTATCATCATTAAGACAAATATATTGAGTTAGGTAGCAACTCTAAATTTATCTGATAGAAGTGAGCCGTGCATGCTCGGTTTATGCCTTGCACCCAGTGTTGCCAGAACAGATTGTGGACACAGCCAATCCTAAGCTGGATTCGGCAGATTTTATAATTGATAGAGGTTTGAAAGATGGGTGGGTTAGAGCCTTAACTGAATGGCCATGAATGCAAGGCATGAACCAAACTCTAGATAGAGTAACCGATCACATGGTACAATATTGCACAATGAGGCAATTTGAAATTTGAGCTGTGAGAAACAAATTACAGAATTCAGAGGAAATAAGAGAGAGAGAGAGAACATTCAAACCCTGCATTGATAGTCTTTGTGGTACAGAGTGATGAGGTGGCAGCACATGCTACTATGAGATCCTCAGTGGGAAGTGTCATACATAAAGTACTTTGAAATGAGGCTACAATGAGAAATCCCTTTAGGCCACTTTATTATGCTGCTGTAATCCTCTGCTCCCTTCACCCAAATGTATAAAAGAGATAACTCGGTCACATACGTACAGTCAAACAGCAGGGTTATTAGCTCAGCTTAACAGTTTGAAATGTTTTGGCTTCTTTTTATTTCAAAGATTAGCAATGTCTGCTTTTCAAGTTCTTTTTTTCTCCCCGAGGAATAACAACATATATGTTTGCAAAGGCAGAGGCTAGAGTTGGTGTTGTAAATGCATCATGAATGGAATGTTGAATTCCTTCCAAAAAAGCCATTTAATCATCTTGCAGAGACATTTTAATAGACATTGAGGAAATGCAAATTTTATTTTTTTTATCCAATCTGAACTGCAATATATATATATATATATATTTTTTTTTACTTTTGAAGCACTGGGCTTGAGCGTATGGTACAAAGTGAAAATTTCCAAATATGAATTACACTACATATTAGAAAGCTGAATGTTGAAACATAATGTTTTTTTGTCATAATGATGTATATTATATACTTTCTAAAATTAAATACTGTATATTGTATTTGGCAATCGGAAATCCTAAGCAGATAGAATTTATAAAGCTGTAAAAAAAAATGTTTATTAATTCTACAACTGTAAAAACTTAAAAAATATCTTTTTTATGTTAAGTATTGTATGTCTGTTTATGTATTAAATGTGTTTTTTTCTTTTGTATGTGCTTAAACCACATAAGGGGACTTTCCATTATCTAAAGTTGGATAGGTCATAGGTGCTTGGATGGAAGGAGGCATGTATTGCATTTGTAACTTTATATATGTTTAGTAGGAAAGGTGCTGTATACTGCGACCAAAGATTCTTTCTTATGGGGAATATAGGAAGATATGGGGAATATAGGGAGAAACTTGAAACTTGTGTTTCTTTATGCCCTGAGAGCAAGCCACGCCCACCGAGTATCTGACCCTTGAAGCCCCGCCTCAGCCCCGCCCATCACTCCGACTGTAAAACACCTCAGGCAATGAAATGTGACAGTCTGGTGCCTTAAGATGAAGTTAGAGAGTGTCAGAAAATAAATTGTTCACATAGGAATAATAAACAGGTCTGCAAGATCATTCTTTTTTTTTATCTTTGTCCCCTTTTTCTTCCATAAACTGGAGACCCAGTTGGTACTGCAGCTCTTTTGATTTTATATGAGCAGCAGAACTTTATGTGAGCTGTAGATCTAAGGGGAACCATGCCCTTGATTTTACCCATGGAACACTTCCATCTGAGCCAGGATGATATACACATAATTTCTCATTTAATACACAGGAAAATCCTCTTTTCTGTTAAGGGGTGTAAGTAGAAAAAAAAAGAGTTTGGACATTTTTGCAATTGAAAATACTTCTTGGTCAGTTTGTACAGTACAAAAATTGTATGTTGTTTTGTAATCTTGTTAACCAAGCTTAATGGTGCTGGTTGCTAAGGGTTTTTTATAAAATAATGACACACGTTCCATATCCTCTCTGTTTTTATCCCTCTTTTACTTTATATATAGTATTTCTTTCTCCTGGACCTCTCATCTCCTATGTCTTTGTCTACACCAGTTTTTCTGTGGTCTCTTTCTCCCTAAAAACCATGCATGGTAGCTGATTTGTCAGTTCTAATTTTCCCCCTCCTTTGTCTGAGCGGATGTCTCTTGTGAGGGGCTGGTACTCCATCCAGCTCCATGGAATGATAGATTGTGCCCTGGTGACACAACACGACTGAAGCTGGTATGATCATGGAAGTATGGATGAACTGATGTTACATTTGTTGATTTCACAATCAACCTTTGACAATCATCTGACAATGAACAGTCAACCTTTGTTTTATGTATAGGTCATTATTGACACACGTGTACCATACAGTGAAATTCTCACTTGCCTGCATTGCACCCGGTGTTGCTGGGGTAGTTTCTTTCCCCGGTGATGCTAAATTGGATTAAGTAAGTTTAAGGATGAATGGGGTGGATAGAAGGAAAATTTCTTTTTGTAGTGGTGCTACACCCACTCACATGCACATTGAAAGGGGCTTCAGATCACATTGTGCTAGCATGTGAGTGAAGTACACTCAGATTTGATTTGGCATATTATGCAGTGATTAATTCCAAATAAACTAAAATACAGTGAGAACCTGGTTTTCACAATACCAGTGTGAACTGCAGACCCATTCTTGAACTACGCCTGGGATAGAAATACCCCAGCACTGCTCTATATAAAGTATCTAAAAGAACTGGAGATTGTTAGTTGGTACACTAATAATGATGTTTGTCACTTTCTAAGTAGAAGTAGGAAGACTTCACTGGATGGTTTCTGAAATTTTTCTAAAATGTGGGTAAATTAAACCCTAAGCACGTGTTCAGAGTTGCACCCTGCTGAGCTTTCATGCAGTCAGCATTAAATTATTTCTCAAACCATTTTTTTCCGCACTGTGAAATTATGGAAAGTTCCTTTTTTTGTTGTGTATTGCTTCTGCAAGACCTTGAAGCATTTTGAGAAGTTCTGTGTGAAATCTTCTATGCAGTAAATTAAAAAGTTTTTTTTTTTTTTTTTTTTAAGAGAAAGGAAGTGACCATTTTAAGTATTCTATAAATAATTAAGATGAATTGACATCCCTGTAGGTGTTAGTAGTACAGCTTATCCCAGCTGTAGGGATGGTCTACATTTATTAAAGACAATACTTACATAAATTTTTCTTTTACTCAGAAGTAAAAAGATCCCATTTGTTGTCAGTGGCTGTTTGAATTATGTGGGACAGAATAAATTGGAACAAGTCGATGGCAACATAGCAGCAGGTACATTAAAGATGTATGCACACTAGTGAGCTCATCATCATTAGGAGGTCAATCACTGCCCATAAAACACTTGCACAGGATTGCCTTTTGTCTATTAATCACAGATGTCAATATAGTATTTAAAATCCCAGTGCTGGACTAGAGTCCTATCCAGGGTTGGTTTCTGCTTGGTGCCCCAAAAAGGATTGACTTGTTCACCAGGACCATGAGCTGAATAAGCAGGTTAAACTCATGTCACATTGGGTGACTTTTTGTTGTGGGGTATATCAGATTTATTCATCTCTAACACAGCAAAGCCCCGCTGTGGCAAACTAGTTTTTTTTTGTATTTATTTATGTATTTATTTATTTTTTGTGATTCGTTCCACAAATTTCTCAATACATGGATCATATTTTTCCAAACTCTTCACACATTTTTCTTGCCAAGATACTATTCAGCCCATCTTTCTGATTTTTCCTCCATAATGCAGTAATACCACTGAAACATCTCACACATGTTTCAAAAGTAATCCATCTTATCAAATTATTAGCAAAGCCTGCCATTATAACTGAATTACATTGTATTTCATATTAAAATGAAAAAAGCAGTAATCACAAGTGGCATTCCGAGAAGTAGCACAATGGGTTTCTAATATTTATCTTATGCCTTAACCAAAGTCAATGTCAAAGATTTTAATCAGTAATGTAGCAATATTTTTCCATTTGTTTCCTTTTAAATATTTCTTTAACATACAGTTAGGTCCATAAATATTTGGACAGAGACACCTTTTTTCTAATTTTGGTTCTGTACATTACCACAATAAATTTTAAATGAAACAACTCAGATGCAGTTGAAGTGCAGACTTTCAGCTTTAATTCAGTGGGGTGAACAAAATGATTGCATAAAAATGTGAGGCAACTAAAGCATTTTTAACACAATCCCTTCATTTCAGGGGCCCAAAAGTAATTGGACAAATTAAATAACTGGAAATAAAATGTTCATTTCTAATACTTGGTTGAAAACCCTTTGCTGGCAATGACAGCCTGAAGTCTTGAACTCATGGACATCACCAGATGCTGGGTTTCCTCCTTTTTAATGCTCTGCCAGGCCTTTACTGCAGCGGCTTTAAGTTGCTGTTTGTTTGTGGGCCTTTCTGTTTGAAGTTTAGTCTTCAACAAGTGAAATGCATGCTCAGTTGGGTTAAGATCAGGTGACAGACTTGGCCATTCAAGAATTTTCCACTTCTTTGCTTTAATAAACTCCTGGGTTGCGTTGGCTGTATGTTTTGGGTCATTGTCCATCTGTATCATGAAACGGCGCCCAATCAATTTGACTGCATTTAGCTGGATTTGAGCAGACAGCATGTCTCTGAACACCTCAGAATTCATTCGGCTGCTTCTGTCCTGTGTCACATCATCAATAAACACTAGTGTCCCAGTGCCACTGGCAGCCATGCACGCCCAAGCCATCACACTGCCTCCACCGTGTTTTACAGATGATGTGGTATGCTTTGGATAATGAGCTGTTCCACGCCTTCTCCATATTTTTTTCTTGCCATCATTCTGGTAGGTAGGTAGGTAGGTAGGTAGGTAGGTAGGTAGGTAGGTAGGTAGGTAGATAGATAGATAGATAGATAGATAGATAGATAGATAGATAGATAGATAGATAGATAGATAGATAGATAGATAGATAGATAGATAGATAGATACTTTATTAATCCCAAGGGGAAATTCACTACGGGTAGAAGTTGATCTTGGTTTCATCTGTCCAAAGAATGTTTTTCCAGAACATGCTGGCTTTTTTAGATGTTCTTTAGCAAAGTCCAATCTAGCCTTTCTATTCTTGAGGCTTATGAGTGGCTTGCACCTTGCAGTGCACCCTCTGTATTTACTTTCATGCAGTCTTCTCTTTATGGTAGACTTGGATATCGATACGCCTACCCCCTGGAGAGTGTTGTTCACTTGGTTGGCTGTTGTGAAGGGGTTTCTCTTCACCATGGAAATGATTCTGCGATCATCCACCACTGTTGTCTTCTGTGGACGTCCAGGTCTTTTTGCGTTGCTGAGTTCACCAGTGCTTGCTTTCTTTCTCAGGATGTACCAAACTGTAGATTTTACCACTCGTAATATTGTAGCAATTTCTCGGATGGGTTTTTTCTGTTTTCACAGCTTAAGGATGGCTTCTTTCACCTGCATGGAGAGCTCCTTTGTCCGCATGTTGTCTGTTCACAGCAAAATCTTCCACATGCAAGCACCACACCCCAAATCAACTCCAGGCCTTTTATCTGCTTAATTGATAATGACATAACGACGGACTTGCCCACACCTGCCCATGAAGTAGCCTTTGAGTCAATTGTTCAGTTACTTTTGAGCCCCTGAAATGAAGGGGTTGTGTTAAAAAAATGCTTTAGTTGCCTCACATTTTTATGCAATCGTTTTGTTCACCCCACTGAATTAAAGCTGAAAGTCTGCACTTCAACTGCATCTGAGTTGTTTAATTTAAAATTCATTGTGGTAATGTACAGAACCAAAATTAGAAAAAAGGTGTCTCTGTCCAAATATTTATGGACCTAACTGTATATTACAATAACTACTCTGAAATAAATATGAGCTCCTAAATAAAAATACAACAGGAAACCAAAAATAAACTAAGTAAAATATATAAGACAAACCTACATTCCTATAAATATATCACATGCATATATAATATATAAATCCAAATCCATATATACAAATCCATAAATCATCTAATTAGACCTGTCCTCTGTATTGGGCCAAAGGTTTTCAACTACATCACATCTTATGTACTCTCTTGCCATACACCCGGGAAAGAACATTTCTGCATGCTGGATCCATCCCTGGCAATCCTGTGCAGATATGTCTAGTCACCCATACACCTATCATTGCATCCAGGATTGGCATATGGTCACGTGGGCAGTGGTCACAGACTTTTAACCTTCGTGAGGCAAATGCTGTCACTCCTCTATGGGACTGGGGAAAGTTGAGTAAGGTGGAAGAAGTAGTGGCATTGTACTACTATGGGCCTCAAACTACACTGTGATGGCAGCAGAGTGCTGTAATGCCACACACTTCCATATGATGATGAAACTTACTGTTTCTGCCTCCCTTGCTCTGTTTGATCCACTATGGCAGTCTAGCATAGAGGCCATCTAGGAAGGAAATGATCACTCTGTTTTGTATGGCCAATCATTGTTTTTTGTGGCAGGAGTCCAGCAGAAGATATTACTGCACACATTGTGATATTGGCTCCCCACTGACTGGAAACATATATAGTTGCTTTTCTGCCAATCAGACTCCTCCTTCAGTGACAGGTTTTGGCAGAGTTGAATCGAGTCTTATCAACAAAGACAAATATGTGGGGTGTTTGCCTGGCTTCAAGTTCTGCATGTCTCTAAAATATGGAAAAATCAAAACACAAAGAAATTGCATACAAGTCATATTTTGCCTAATTGTAAACTGGTACTGAGTATACAGTGTCATTTATTGTTGTTCAAAATCAGTCTTGTTACAGTGTGTATGGACATCTTACCTGAACACTCTAATATCTCGATTCCTTCACATACAGTGGTACCTCTGGTCACGACCATAATTCATTCCAAATCTCTGGACGTGACCCTATTTGGTCGCAATCCGAATGTAATTTCCCCATAAGAATGTATGTAAATACGATTAATCCGTTCCAGACCGTCTTTTAAGATTTTTAAGCCATACCATAGAATGCACAGTGTAATAGTAAACTAAATGTAAAAACATTGAACAGCAGAGAAAACTAACACTGCAAGAGTTTGTACAAGACCCTTACGAACTGTTCACTGTAAACACTTTTTTTTTTATGAGTTTTAAGAACTGGGAAAAGAATGCAAAAGCACACAAAATAGAGCACAAAGAGTTCATAGTGAATGAACGCACATCTGACCAAGAACAATGTACAGGGAGAGACTGAACATGTGCGTCATCTTTGTTAGGCCCAGTATATATGTGGTGGTCAGCTGGGGGCTGTGCCCTGCCTCAACACCTGGACAGACCAGGGGCCTCATGTATAAACGGTGCGTACGCACAGAAATGTTGCGTACGAACCTTTCCACGCTCAAATCGCGATGTATAAAACCTAAACTTGGCGTAAAGCCATGCACATTTCCACGGTAACTCATTCCTTGGCGTACGCAATTTATCCGCCCGGTTTTGCAGACTGGCGGCACCCAGTATCAAAGCAGTGCTACTGTTCCTGTGTGATTACCCTTTCTTAGATCCACATCCACGGCGGCGGCTTTATCAAATACACTGAAATTAACCGCATATCGTTCATAAATTTAATGCATCTGATTGTAATTAACCTGTAACAATATAATGGTCCACAGAATGGTCAAACTACTGTTCCTGTGTGCTCATCCTTTCTTTCTTAGCTCCACATTCCTGACGCGGCTTTATAAATACACTGAAATTAACTGCATATTGTTTATTAGTGTAATACATCTGATTGTAATTAACCTGCTGCAATATAATGGGCCAGGGAATAGCCATAGTATTCCAAATACCAGAACTGCTTTAGCGTTGTTACGCTCACTGCATCTTGTTCTTCTTTTTGCTGTTCCCGTTAAGGGTTGCCACTGCGGATCATTTTTTTCCATATTACTCTCACTGCACCACTCGGAGTATTTATATCACTGTATCTGAGTGTGAATCACAGCAGCAGATGATCGGAAAGAGAATTATCGGTATACAGTTTCAAGTACACACTACCTCAACCACGGCAAAAAGCGTCAAACCCTTTCCTGTACGGACCTCGCGTTTCAGAAACAGTTTCATCCCAAGAACTATAAACGCACTCAATCACCTCACTGTAAACTTGCACTACAGTTATAATATTGCACAACCTGCGCTACTTTATAAAGCGCGTATGATGACAATATCATTTTTAAGATGAAATGCAGCAAAATATGTTGCTTATAGTATACAGATAAAACTTTAACTTCATTTAAATAATCTGCATTGCTAATAATTAAACATGTGAGGACACGGTGCCGCAGCGCTAGCTAGTTCACGGATAGCTCCTGCCTTGCGCTGTATTCTTGCTGGTGCTGACTGGAAGGATAGACGAATAGAATAATTAAACATGTACTACGAAGATATTTCAATGTTCCTTAAAAGTTTTGAAGAATCGGCGTTCTAAGCTTACAAATGGCTTCACGTCTATTACAGAGCTGATTGTGTGGCGATTGGAGAAAGAAAAGTATGGACAGGAATTGGAGGTTAGTACGTTTGAAAGAGACAGTACTTCTGTAATAAATTATTTCATCGAAGGTCACACATGGTGCAACAAGCCTCTTGCGTGAGATATGAACAATCACTGCGCCACCGTGTTCCCATGTTTAATAACATGCTTTCATTCCTATCATCATGAAAATGATATCACGTATACATCTCAGTATTTTAATTATTCAGAGAGCTGTAATATCTCGAATGTAATGCATTCTGTGTCCTGTCGGAGAAAGAGAAAGAATGGAAGCACGTAGTGATTCACACACATAGAGCACATAGAAGATCAAACACAGAAAAAAGCATTTAACGTGCTACTTGAGAAACTAGTAAAATAAACGATTTTAAGATGAAGTTTATAATGTTCTACTTTAATGGCAAAATAAACTACATGATTAAAGTGGAAATTTCGAGATTAAAGTTGACATTTCGTGCTTTTTTTCCCACTGTGTGCCTATGTTTTTTGTCTGTACCCTAATAAGCTTTCATATGACACTCAGACGGTGGGCTACAACTCGCCTTTTCACAGCGACTTTGATATGTGATTTCTTTTTTATTTCGGGCACTGTGCGACTTTGTGAATTTGATCTTTCGAGTTTTTCCGACACTTTGTCACTCGATCAACTTTCTTTTGTTGATTATACCACTGTTTAAACTAACAAATAGTACGTTTTTCCTTTGCCTCCACTTGGTATTCGCTGAAATTCTTATATTTTCCCCTGTGCTTTTCCCATTGTCTTTTCACAGAAGGCTATTTATATTGATTTGCATATTCAAAGAGGCGTAATTCTGGGAGGAGTTGGGGCGGGACAGAAGGCGCGTGCACGTGCGTTACTTTTCACGCAAATCGGGATTTATGTAGTGGAAGAACATGAAAGTATGCGTGCGCACAGATTCCTGCATCTGGATTTTTCTGTGATTACGCACAATCCCGCTTTTGTGCTCACGCCATGTTATAGTGTGAGTTCTACGCACGGCGTTATACATGAGGCCCCAGGAGAGGGACTGTGCCTCCCCGGACCACGGGAGGGCAGCCTCCCTGGTGGGTATGGAGGCCACGGGGATGGGGCTTGGAAGCTCAACGCTAGAGGGCCCCGTGGTCACTGCCAGGGGGCAACTGGACGTCAGCACTTCCACCACACCAGGAAGTGCCGCCGGAAGCTCATCTGGGGGCACATGGAGCACGTCCGGGTGGAAATAAAAGGGGCCGCCTCCCTCCAGTCGTAAGCCGGAGTCGGGAGGAAGAGGAAGAAGTTCAGAGGAGAGGAGTGGAGGCGGTGAAGAAAGGCGCATTGAAAGGCCTGGACTTGAGGGTGATTGGTGGAAGGACACTGGGTTGTGTGCGGGACTGTGCTTAATGTAAACAGTCTGTAAATAAACGTGTGTGTTTGGGAATTGTTGGTGTCTGCCTGTTGGTGTTCAGGCTGGTTTCCCACAATGCAAACAAAAGAAAATGGGAAACGGAGAATGGGAAATCATTGTCGCGTACGAACTTGAAGGGAAACTGGCCGCCAGTGTTTTTGTTCGTCACCAGAGTGTGTGGTCGTGAACAGATGCGAAATTTTGGCGAACATTTTGATCGTAACCCGATTTGTACGTGTTCGGAAACATTTGTGACCAGAGGTTCTACTATATTCAGAATTTCTTTCGATAGGAACAGTGTGCAACTGTTTCAACCTTATTTGGTACTTTTTCAAGACTCTGGAAATAGTTTTTATGCTCAAATGTTGAATATTCCTAAAGGTGGTGGTGTTTGCCAATACTCTTTCCTGACGTTCTTGTACTTTTATGGCATTGTTGGCAATCACCATAGCAACAATGAACATTTGTTCCTCAGCAGTTTTTCCTTTCCCTGCAGTGGGAGGTAGTCATTGGGTCCTACGGCACACAAAAGCATGCTTCTGTAGACTTTGCTGTTTTTACAGTTATCTTCAGTTAATGTATATGCTAATAATATAATAATATAATATACCATATTATGCCAGCAAAATCTTAATGTGGATGTCACTATAGAATGAGGTCGATGTGGCTGTACTCTCAGACCAGTCTCTTGTGGACAGACCATGAGTTATAACGTGATCAATCACTGTTGCCCTTATCTCATTGTGGTTTTTGTTCTTCTTTTCTGCCTTTCACCATGCACATGTACAGCTCTTCCTCACCTTGCCATTGTTCTTTTGTCACCCACTTAATAATAATAATACACTTTATTGATATTGTCCCTTTCCCATTTGTCTGTGTCTGCCAGGGTCCATGTTTCTGGACAAAAATCAGCTGAACAATTCCCCTTTTCTAAAGATGGCTAAAACAATACACCCATAGGAAGGTCAAGGGCTAAAACTGATATCACCAATGCTTGGTCTATTTTTATACTTGTTTCACCATATTTGTTTTGTATTGTGAAATTTTTACTGTGGTGGTATTGTTCTGGAGACATAAAATGTATTCTGTAAAATGATGTAGAACTCAATAGCGTCATACATTTTGAAATTTAGCAGTTTTAAAAAAACAAGGTGTTGTCCTTTGTGAAATGTGGTGGGGCTGTACAGGGTTTTGCTTGTGGTGGCAATTGAATGAAAAGTGTATTTATGTATTTTGGAAGTTGTGCTCATTGACTGCATTTGGTGGAGAAGGATTGACTAGTGGTCCACGGTTTGTGCACACAGACTGACGTTCTCTTTACTGGCTGAGGAGTTTGGAAAAGGTGAATCCTGGGTTGAGTAATGTGTGTAACCAATTGTTAAAAAATCTAACACTTATGGAAAATCATATATAAACCCTTTTTTTCACATATCCTCATTTATGGGTTACTTTAACAATGTTTCAACAATTAATTTTTTAAATTAGTTTGTTTTTTCTCTGTCTCAGAGATTGAATTGCATGTCCTGCAGGTTCAGCCCCTAATCACTTATCTTGATGCCCAGATATATCTTAGATGCAGAACTGAACTGAATGCAAATTAAATCTTTTCACAAAAATGTAATACATCAAGACTAAATTGTAGCGTCCTGGGAAACTCCAGTTGTTTTCTGTGATAAAGTCTCCTGGGGACCACTGTACCAAGTCAAGTCAAGTCAAGTTGGGGAGCATGCACTGGTACAGTGCGTTGCCGCACCCACTACACGACAAAACAACTCAGGATCCAGGTTTGCAACCCCCCAAGCAGACACGTGGTCCAGTCCCACCCTCCAGAAATTACCCTCTATCTGCCACAGCCAGGTGTTATGTGGGCGACCCTTTGGCCTGGTCCATCCACTCAGGTCCCCAACAATGAGGATCTTACGAGCTGGATCACCCTCGGGGAAACGCGCCACATGTCCGTAGTACCGTAACTGACGGTTCCTCACAATGCAGGTCATGCACCTCATTCGGGACTCCATGAGCAACCACTCGTTCGACACAAAGTCAAACCAACGGTACCCAAGGATTCTCCGAAGAGACACAGTACCAAAGGAGTCCAGTCTTCGTCTCAGGTCACTGGATAGCGTCCATGTCTCACAACCATATAGCAAGACAGGAAGCACCAAGACTCTAAAGACCTGGACCTTCGTCCTTTTGCATAGATATCGGGAGTGCCACTCAGCCCTTTCCAGTGACCTCATGACCCCCAATGCTCTACCAATCCATCTATTGACTTCATAGGCAGAGTCACCAGAGACATGAATGTCACTGCCAAGGTAAATAAACCTCTCAACAAGGTCGACACTCTCTCCGCAAACGGACACACTGCTGATGGCTGCGCCCAAGAGGCCATTAAAGGCCTGGATCTTGGTTTTTATCCAGGACACTCACAAGCCCAGACACTGAGACTCCTCGCTCATTCTCTCAAGCGCCCCGATCATCAGAGCCTCCATTGACTCCGCGAAGATCACAGCATCGTCAGCAAAGTCAAGATCTGTGAATCTTTCTTCACCAACAGATACCCCAGAGCCACTGGACCCCACGACCTTGCCCAACACCCAGTCCATACAAGCATTGAACAGAGTAGAAGCAAAAACATACCCCTGACGAACCCCAGAATCAACTGGGAAAAAACGCAGAGGTTCTGCCTCCACTCTGCACAGAACTCACAGTATCAGTGTACAGGCCGGCCATGATATCCAGCAACCTCGAGGGGGTCCGGTGAACACTCAGAATGTCCCACAGGGCAGCTCGATCAACTGAGTTGAACGCTTTGCGAAAATCGACAAAGGCTGCAAAGAAACTCTGCCGATATACGCATTTGCACTCCATGAGAACCCTCAGCGCCAGGATGGGGTCAATGGTAGACTTCTTAGGCATTAAACCAGACTGTTCCGGTTGCTGGTAGGTGAGCAACTGATCACGGATCCTATTGAGGACGACCCTAACAAGGACGTTACCCGGCACAGAGAGCAGTGTTATCCCCCTTTAGTTGCTGCAATCCAGGCGATCACCCTTCCCTTTCCAGATATGGACGACATGTCCCGTTTTCCAGTCGTTTGGGATGATGCCAGTCTCCCAAATGGAAGCAAAGATTGCTTGCAGTGCCAGGAGGACAGCCTTACCACCAGCTTGGAGAAGTTCACCCCAGTTACCACAGATCCCTGCAGCCTTCATTACCCTCAGCTGGTTCATCACCTGTGCAATCTCAGTGAGATTGGATGGTTCACAGCTAATTGGAGGATCAGCCTCAAGAACCGTGGACCCAGAGATATCCAACATCCTAGCCAGAGGATCAGCTTTGAACAGCTGCTCAAAGTAGCCAGCCCAGAGGGTCACAACTGCAGTGTCATCCATAAGGACCGTTCCATCAGCTGCCCTGACTGCGACTCTCCGAGGAACAGATTCAGATGTGCGTAATGCTTCGATTCTTCTGTAAGCAGGACGTGGGTCGCTAAACCACAGATGGTGTGTCACTTGCTCACAGATTCCTCTAACAAACACCTCTTTATCTGCCCTCCGAGCCCTCGCAGCCGTCTTTCTCAGTTCCTGGTACAGACCAGAGTAGCCGTTGAGCCATGCGCTGCGACTCCTCTCGATATCCAGGGTGCCCTGCTAAACGAAACACCTCCTTCTGGGAACACCGGTAACACCAACACAACCCTCAGCAACCTTCAGGGTCTTGTCACTGAAGGTTTTCCACATCACATTAGGATTGGCAGTCATTCCCAAATCTGCAAGTTCCTCACACAAACTGCGTACAAACTCATTAGAAACAGTCTGATCTTGGAGTCTGGCCACGTCGAGGCTCATTTTCCTAGTAGGTGGTAACCTACTGAACCTAAGCTGGATCCTAAGAGTAGCAACAAGTCTGTGGTCAGAATTCACAAACTGGGCACTTCTGTAGACCCTGCAGTTTTTCAAGAGCCCCAGCGTCTGCCCATGAAATGTGATCGATCTCCTTCACCGCACCACCAGTATTGGAGTACCAAGTCCAACGATGCGGTTCTCGGCGCTGGAACCAGGATCCAGCGATTCGCAGCCCCTGGCCTTTTGCAAAGTCAAGGAACATGGAGCCGCTTTCACCACGGTCACCAGACCCATGGGGACAGAGACAATCCTCATAGCCAGTCCTGTCAGTGCCAGTGGCTGCATTGAAGTCACCCATGACCAGAAGAGTGTCACCTCATGGGCACCCATCAACCTCTGAGTGTCTCCCTCACCGAGATATCACTGTCCGCGGTCAGAGCATACACTGAGACAACAGACAAGGCACCCAGGGAGTTCCGTAATCTGAGTCTCATAATACGCTTTTTGAAAGGAGTGACATTGGACACCATCAGAAGAAGCCAATCCACTACAGCAACAGCTACTCCCCGAGTATGACAGCCATCAGACCGACCAGACCAATAAAAGGTGTATCCACCTACAGAGATAAGGCCAGTCCCCGGTCTGTGCACCTCAGAGAGTGCCGCCACTGAAATGCGGAGTTTACACAGTTCCCCTGACAGCAGAGGAAGATCATCTTTCCGGAGAGACAAGACATTCCATGCGCCCACCCGTATGGGCCGCCTCAAATTGGGATCCGAGTGCTGCCGTGCAGCGGGTGACACCTCAGCACCACACCAGTTTCGATCCCCAACAGACCTGACCCTACTGGCTCTCCAACGGTTTCGACTCTTCCAGGGATGGGGGTTCCGAAGGCTTTCCCCCATCCCCTTCATGATGCGAGCAGCCTTCCTATGGACGGCTGCAGCAGAGCTACTCCCACGGAGAGCAAAAAGGGGTCCTTGCTGTAGGCTCCGAGCTGTGTGAGGTTTTTTTTTTTACAGTGGCTGGAGTGCCAATCCTGCCACCAACCCCCATGATTTCCTTGCAAGTTGGAGGACCACTTGCAGGGCCGGATGCAGTTTAACGTCATACCCAGGACGACCACTGTACCCATGCCCTGCATTGCCAACAGGTAGAGTGAGGTTAAAGCACATGGTCTGTGGTCAGTTGCAAAGTCTCAGATATACCATTGAACATAAGCATTTCAGCCTATTTAAGGATAAAACTCCAATTTCTACAGTACCTAGCTGTTAAACAGTAGGCAATCCGAGAGAAAATACACTAGGACTGGCATGGATATTATAACCAATTTCTAGTCATCTGAAAATAAGATGAGTCACTGTCGGAAGTAAAAGCAGGTGAAGGAGTAAAATAAATACATAAGAAAGTGTAGAATGGTTTCAGTTAGGGTGCATAGCTAGCACACCTATAGCAAATAAATGAGTGAAAGTAAACATCAGTCTGAAACAAAGATGAAGTAAATCTTATTTGCAATGGAAAGAAATTCAGTGTAGACTGTCAAGGTATGACTATTTGAATAATGTAGTTTACTATGTTAATATTTGATGGATGATTATTATTACATGCCATTCTCAAACCCGAGTCACTGTTGCAGAGAGAGGTTATATAGTATATACAGCATCAAGTGCAAGGCAGGAACCAGTCACATCATCCCAGAGCCCAGCCACACACACACACAAAGCCGCATTAGACAAACATAATAAACGACGCTTAGAACACTATACTTCAAACTGAAAACACAGGAACCAAATCTGGCGAGTGCCTGAGACCTGACCAGAAAAACACTAAGTATTCTGACTGAAGAAAGTGAAGAATTTTAAGTTCTTTTAAATTCTCTTTTTGTATTTTATTTAAAAAAAAAAAAAAAAAAAAGTTTATGCTCAAATAAACTACATTGTGGCACACGAAAAAACAAACCGTCTCCGACCGGCTGGCTCAAGCTGTTATACAGGCGGGTGCCGTCGCAATCGCGGAGCCTTGTTGTCGCGACGGGGTCAGCAGCCCCAACTGTGCATTAATAAGGAAGCTGTGAGCCAGTGGGTACAGATGTGCGTGAAAGAGATCCGGAAGATGTATTCTCTGCAACAAAGGATTGGAATAGTGGAGGCGTATGTGTCTACCAGTTCTTCTAAATGTGCGGGACATTTTCGCACAGAAGTTTCCTGGTGTAAACCTACCAGCAAAAAGCAGTAATCACGAGTTGGTGAAGAAGTGTTGTAAGACTCTGTCAGTTGCAAACTGCAAAAAGAATCGGGCCCCGTCCGTTCGTACACCTGTGGTCATAGCAGATATTCGGGAACAAATGGCCAGAAGCCCTAGGAAATCAACACGTAAATTGGCAGCAAGTGTTTCTCGCAGGTCTTGTCAACATGTGTTGCACTCACTACACATGAAACCGTACAGAATGCCTTGTGTCCAAGAACTGAAGAACGAGGACAAGGATAAACGTGCATTTTATTGCACATGGCTCCTTCAAACAATTGCTATTGGATTTTTGTATTGCATATCTTTTGTTTCGTGTACGGGCTAAGAAACGTACGTTGATGTTGGAGTCGGAGATGGTTCTGTTTTTTGTACGCCACCCGGTATCTATAATAATAAAAGGCAAAGCCCTCACTGACTGACTCACTCACTCACTGACTGACTGACTGACTCATCACTAATTCTCCAACTTCCCGTGTAGGTGGAAGGCTGAAATTTGGCAGGCTCATTCCTTACAGCTTACTTACAAAAGTTAGGCAGGTTTCATTTCGAAATTCAAAGCGTAATGGTCATAACTGGAACATATTTTTTGTCCATACACTGTAATGGAGGAGGCGGAGTCACGTATCGCGTCATCACGCCTCCTACGTAATCACGTGAACTAAAAACAAGGAAGAGATTTACAGCACGAGTCACACGCGGGAACGAAGGTAAATGACGTTAATTTTTGACTGTCTTTTAATACTGTGTAAGCATACATATTAACACGTGCAATTAAATGTGTGCATTTACGGGGTGATTTCTCAGGCTTAAAAGCTCACCTTTTATCAAACGCGGGAACAAAGGTAACTGACGTTGTTCACTGTCTTTTAATACTGTGTAACCATACATATTAACACATGTGCAATTAAACGTGTGCATTTACGGGGTGATTTCTCAGGCTTAAAAGCTTGCCTTTTACTAAAAAGGTAAATGCAAAAGTATTTTCAATCAGTTTATTGAAACGCTCCCGTTAAGGATTGCAATAACATATTCGCGAGATAAAAGAATGAAGTAGGGGGAAATGGAGGAACAGCCGCAAACAGCGAAGAGCAAAAAATTAATTAAACAATTGAGAACGGAGCGAGTTAAGCATACAAGCATGTTCATAAGGGAAACAAAGCACGGTGTAAAACGTAAGTTTAAATTAAGTTTATAGAAACGCTCCCGCTGCGGATTGCAATAACATATTCGCGAGATAAAAGTTTAATGAGAAGACACGAGGTATAAACGAACCACACGCCGTGGCGCAACGTTAGGGGCAACAGTTTCAACCATTCTATGATCTGCTTCTCGCAACTGAAAGACGGCACATGGCGGATGTTAGCCGACTTGCTGACCGCAACGTTAGGGGCTTCAACTATGGCGCTGACGCTACATCTCAGTGCCAACACTTTGCAGACTGTACTTAAAAGACACGCCCTCCTCACTGGACAGTTAAAAACACCAATCAAACTAACGATGACATCAAGTATTACCCAATCAAAAGTAGGAAAGGAGGCATCTTCATAAAATGCGTGTGGGATGATTTGCATGAGACGCTGCTTTAAAAAAAAAATGATTAAAAAAATACGGGATAAATCCCGTCCAGTATTGATTCAAAACGGGACGCGCAATTTATGTGAATGTATGTATGTATATATCTATGTCTATATATATATATGTAGATATGTACATTTGTATATGTATATATATGTTTATGTGGATGTGTATATACGTATGTATATGTACATATGTGTATATGTAGATATGTATATATATATGTATATATATGTTTATGTGTGTGTGTGTGCATATTATATATATAAAAGACAGCAACACTCATAACATATATATATAATATATGTATATATATATATATATATATAATATATGTGTATATATATATATATATATAATATATAAATATATATATATATATAATATATGTGTATATGTATGTATATATATATATATATATATATATGACAGCAACACTCATAACAATGACAACACAATTACATTGACAATCATGTTACGTTATTTTTAAAATGTTTCCTTTACTTTTTCATAACCTCTTTAACACACTACTTCTCCACTGCGAAGTGCGGGTATTTTGCTAGTATCATATAAATGGAGTTCAGGGATGGTACCGTAACTTCTCTTTTTCTGTTTTGGCCCACTCTAGCCTATTGCCCACTCTTGTTTTGCCCCAAGTTCTCCCCAGTAGTAGAATGGAGCGATTAACACATGTGCTCCATTTTGTTCTGCCAGCTTCCTTCATGCTTGCTTGTATTCCATCATTCATAGTAGCTCCAGGTTTCCTTTTTCTTTTCATTCTCTCTGTTTGTGCTCATGTTTGTAAATTTCATAAGGATTTCTTTTGTTAATGTTTAAATGATCGGCATTTATAGTGTATGAATCCAAAACCTGGCAGAGATATGAGTCCCAGTTTTTGTATTACATGAGTTTCTTAGTAAATGTGCGCATATGACCTGTACTTGTGCAATATTTGCACGAAATCTCTTTTGTTAAATTAACTGAAATTCAGCCCCTCCTCATTTCCCTAGATTTGCTGTTCTCAAGCTGGTTTAGATCATAAATCATTCTTGATGGAACATATGGGGCGGCTCACAAAAAACTTCAAGAGGAGGCCTGCAGCAGAGGCTACTTCAGACTTGCTTGTGAAGAACGTACTGTATGTGTTGTTTCTCATTTTACAGACTGAAGGGTTTTCCCATATGTTTACTAAAAAAATGAGATACATTATTAATGAGATAAGGTTTAAATGTAATGTGCACAGAGTAAAAATATTTTCCTCTTCTACCCGCTAATTTCAGTATAATGCTGTAGGGTGCTGTTTTGGCAGCAAACCAGGAACCAAACCTGTACAGAATATTGGGCCATCGCTGAGCTAAAAATTAAAATTCCTAATAGTAATTTTCATCTGTATTAGTTATATGATTAATATTAATCAAAATGTAGATATTTAATATTAAAAATGTGTACTTGCTTGAATATACTAGATTGTGATTTAAACATTTGCGGGGGCAATATTTATATAGTGCTTTATACGGTACTTGAAACTTGAAAGCAGGTGTCATTAATTATTAAATGTTAAAATGCAGAACCTTCAATGTTCAACAACAGAATTCAGTTTTTTGTACTATTTCAAGGGCATCATCATTTACACACAGCTACCAGGACTGAGCGTGGAGGATTGTGGCAGATTACTGTAAAAATGTCCTGACCGCTTAAACGTTTCTTTTCTTCATTATTCCAGAAGCCTCAGATCCAGAGGAAGATCAGGACTCTCAGCCATCTCCACCTTCCTGTTGACCAGGGCCGCGTCCCCACCCTTAATTGTTGGCTTCTAGTGAGATGCCGTTTATCTAATGACTTCACGTAGAGGATTATTCATTATCATTTTAAGCAGGTGTTTCAGCAATCAGTGGCAATGTCTTCTACGCTCTTCATCTTCATCATTAAATGGGATTTTCCCTGATGCCCCTTGTCTTTTTTAGCTTTTCTTTCCTTTTAGACCACTAATCTTTGTCTAGTCATGGGTCTAACACTAGTGCTGAAGCTTCTCATGCGCTACTTTACATTTTCATTTTGGGTTTAACTTTGTACTTTCCTGTTTGTTATTTTTTTGTAAGTGGCTTTGGATGAAGACATAAAGGTACATGATGATGGTGAACATTACACTTTGCATTAGAGGACAAATGACTTAGACTTACCAGTGTGATAGATTAGCCTGAGGTGTTGCTGTCAAACATGTGAGCATCCACTTATAATTGCCTGTTGCACCAAGAAATTACTGACAGTGAGAAGATTCAGCAGTTTATGAACCTTTCAGTATGAGGAAAAGAAATAATCACATTTACATAAAGTTGTATTTTTCTCTAACTTGGGAAACCCCCAAATTCCTCCATGACTGAGAGTGAGTATTCAGGCCTAGTGTTTCGTGAGAATATAGTCCTAATATGTGAGCTGGATGGCGTAGGAGAAATAGAATGAATACAAAGAATGTTGCAGTATTACATTCAGTATATGACAAATGTCTCTCCTTGTGTACAGAAATATGTCAATTAACTAAATCTCAATGTAAAAAGATGTTAACACAGCCACTAAAGCATGAGGTTTTACAGTACATGTCGCATACTTCTGTGTATTGTAATGTTCAATAACATTTTATTTTGTGAAAGTGAAAAAATGAATGTGGCAATGTGTAGGTTGGATGGTAAGGAAACTTAATCAATACCATCCAGTGCATCACATTGTACTAAGGGGTACACAGCTGGCAGCGGCGCCCCACCAAAGGGTCAGCATAGTGGTTTCAATATATGGTGATCTTAAGTTTATTTTTGCTTAATAATGTGGTTTTAAGAAATATATTTATGAATTAAGAGAGAACTGTGAAGTTGTATACCTTAACAGTGTGTTGGGAATCTACTGTGTTATGGTGTTTTAAATTTCTGATGTCAAATTTTACACTGTTAATATTTATTTCTAGGTGTATTTAGATACGTTTAAATTTGTGTTTTCATAAGACAATCCGAAACCTCAAAGCTAGAGAGAATCATTCTACAGGACCAAGTGTTTGCATGAGAGCATTTTATTTTGTGTGCATTTGTTGTGATGTAATATTTTGCATAAAAGTTGATAAATATTTTCTATGTCTTTATTTATAACTTAGGCAAAACTAAGTCAGGAAAGTGAATTTTACGACAGAGTTGGGGGAAGTGCTTGAAACAAAATTGTTTCTCTGCTAAAGTCTCTCTTTCAACCCCCTGCAGAAAAGCCAGGCTGCCTAACTGCCAAGCTTTACCTTAACTTATGGTTTGGGGGACGGCAGGTGTGAAGATGTTCTATTCCTCCATTGGTCTGAAGTATGGCTGTTTGGAACTGGCTTGTATCAGAAGCCTTTAAGTACCATGATGCCCTATTGGCTGTAGGGGTTGGACAGAGAATCTTTAAATTTGCTTGCTTACCTCACACTCTGTTACCTGCTGATGAAGGAGCAGCTCATACACACCATGAACTGAAAAGGGCAACACAATGAAGAGCACAGCTCGGCAGCCAGATTGAGACAGGCCAGTGACTTGTTCTGAAGAAAGCTGACCATAAATGATGCCTTAACTAGAGACATTTTTAAGTAACTATCAAGTCTGTGTGCTGCCTGAAACTACACATCACCATTTAATCAGGTTGTATGGTTGCCAATATTCAAATGTACTTTGCATATTTTTATTATTTATTAATATTACTAATAATACATTGTAAATTGTAACTTAACTCCTGCTTGTCTTTTACTACACCTAATTGCCTGAGGTTATAGATGTAAAAGGGAAGGTGGGGAGAAGTTCTATACTATAATACCTTATAAAAAGTCTGTGAGATTAGAGGCATTCTGATAAAGGCTACATATTAATAATACAAAAGGGGAAAGCAGAGTAATATATTACTCTACCAAGACAAAAGAGAGCGGTACATGATTCTTTAAGGACAAAACCAACTTCAGTAAAATGAGAATTTAAGCTGATGTGCTTCAACATTGTTATTTAACACAGTAAGTCATTTAATGCCACCAATTGATTTCTGATTGGCCAAACATTAATAATCAGGATTGAAATCTTACCCTCCTTAGAGGTAATTAATTCTCATTTAAAACAATTAACACTTTAGAAAGAAATGTATTTAGAGTGAAAGTGCATTTTATAACTAGGAATATTTAATATTATTAGTAATTAAGACATCACTTCTCAATTTGGAATTGAGTCAGCCAGTGGTAAAGAAGACCAGTCCCACCATACTCAAAATGGATTCCTTTTTTCCACGCGATTGCCTACTTGGCACACAACCTCTCTGCTTTGGGAATGCATGGCCCATTACCTGAGACGGAGCTGGGCCATGACGCTGCTTCTTCTTCTTCTCGAATCCTTAAAACCAAAAGTTTCAAGGGGGTCTGACACTGACTTTGTGGAACAACAGTAGCTGTCAGTTTTCATTATTATTGATTTCTTTGCTGGAGATCTCAATAAACCTTTTGTAGAGCTAAAGTTGCCTGTTTTTGCATGTAGTACTTGTTATAAAGTAAGCCACAGGCTGTTTATTGTTTCTCTAACATCTTTATTAAAGTAATGATTGGCTTTCTATACAAGGGAGGACATGTAATATTCATCTTATTTGTTAAATTCAGCTCTGTTCTTGTGAATGTTTCTGAAGGCGCAGCAACTGAATGAGCACACGCTGTTGAAAATGACTTGAACAAGCAGCTACTTATAAATTCATTAGTATCTGCATCTTTGTGTAGTATGGTGAAGAAGCACCACTCAGCAGTGTTTCATAACCTTGTTAATTTCACAGCCATTGTGTTGGGAAAGTTTCTTACAGGCGGATGAGCTGGTAGTCTCCAATGAGTTCTTTTATGCATCAATAACACCAAGTTTCTGTCATGTCAGATCTGTTTGGAAGGTCCAGATCAGCCATACATCATGATGTTAATATAAATGAAATAGTGTGGTGAATCTTGACAATCCCAGGCCCCGGTGCTGCCTCTTAGAATGTAATTCAGTGTGTTTTAAGCTTGTGTTCACTCTCTGACATCTAATCTTTTCTATCCAGTCCAAGTTTTACCAGTACTGTTTGAATATCAAGTCCTTCCATCACCACATCCAGTAGTTTCCATGTTCTCTGGCTGGGTTTATCTGAATAGAGGAGCAGTTGTGTTCTTTTTCTGGAAGTAAACTTGAATGATGCTCTCAGCTGCTGGGCAGACATGGCTGAAAATGTACTGAATGGAACAAGGGCTCAACACCACCTACACGTGATTATGTACTCTGTCACAAGATGGCCAGGCATTTTGAAGTATATGACTTGGCCTGATTGCATTGCTGAACTATATTTTTCAGGATATTGTAAGAAGCTGGAGGGAAGATAAGCCCATTAGCTACTTATGGGAACCATTTTGCAAGCTTCATCTGACCACTGTGTTCTTTATTCTCTTTCATTTCAGTCCATTCTGGCTTTTTTTTTCCTATTTGTTTCTTTGTTTTCCAACTCTCTCACTCTCTTCACCTTGTCTGATTGCCAGGCAGGAACCCCACTTGTTGACATTTACCCAAATGAACTCACATAAGATGAGTCTTGCAACATTACCAGTTTTATTTGGAAAGGCAGGAGATGGCATCCTTCCATCTTCTCCATGATCCACAAACTCTAATCAATGACCCGCTCTTTCAGATTCTTTCCATCTGACATAAGGAGGACCAACTCTTAACTGAGCATACTGCTTAACAAAGCTGCAGGTGCAAATGGTGGTCATCCTTTGGCTGGTGTTCTGGAAATCTGCCCTGTCAGCAGTCCCTGCTTTGAGTTGTTAGATCACTGCAGCTCATTCAGATTGCCCAGGCCTACGCAGTTTACATCCTTCTTTCACATTTTCAAATTACGTTATTCCCCCCCGACCACCTACCAAAGCACACATGAAATTCAGAAGGGTCTGACTGTATCCTTGCCTTTAATTAGCTGAAGTCCTTATGATATTGTTTTTCTTGTTTTCTAGCACTTGCACCTTTAATGTAGTGTTTTAGACGTGTCCTTTGCAGACTAATGCAACTTCTAAGGTTAGTGTCTTTATAGTTGTCCCATCCTTCTGTTTGTACACCTTAAACTTTAAATTCATTTAGATCAGTATACAGGGTTGGGTATATAAAATTATGAGGCTGTCTTGAGACCACCTTGCATGCAGAACTATGTCTCTTATCTTCTCGTCCTATTTAGGCCGCATAGTCTCCACAATCTCATTTGTGAAATTGGTGCTGCTTCCTATCAGCATAGAGGAAATGTGTCGGCTCCCTTTTTATTTCCCATTGGGATTAATAAAGTATCTATCTATCTATCTATCTAGCCTGAGGCTTAGGAGCCATTGGTACGAGAGTGGCCACCTGCCCCATAGTAATACTGCTTATGGTTTACAAAGCCTTAAAATAATCTGCTCCATCCTATATTTCAGAATGCCTCTCGCCTTTCACTCCTAATTGTAACCTTAGATCTTCAAATGAGTGTCTGCTTAGAATTCCAAGAGCTAAATTTAAAAGAAGTGGTGAGGCGGCCTTCTGCTGTTATGGACCTAAAATCTGGAATAGCTTACCAATTGAAATTCACCAGGCCAATACAGTGGAGCACTTTAAAAAACTGCTGAAAAATCTTTTTTTTTTTTTTACATGGCTTTCTCATGGCTTCATTTTAGTTTAATCCTGATACTCTGTATATGCATTTAACTATCCTTATCATTCTTGGTGGCTCCACAATCCGTACTAACCCCTAATTTCTCTGCTGTTCTTTTTCCAGTTTTTCTGTGGTGGTGATCTGTGCCACCACCACCTGATCAAAGCACCGTGATGTCCCTACATTGATGGATTAAAGACCAGAAGTCCACGTGACTGTCATCATCAAGTTCTTCCATGAGAAGTCTGAATACAATGAGGACTGTTTGAGATCATTGACGTTAGGTAGAATGCCTAGAGGGGGCTGGGTGGTCTCGTGGCCTCAGAGCCCCTGCAGATTTTATTTTTTTTCTCCTGCTTTCTGGAGTTTTTTTGTTTTTACTGTCCTCCCTGGCCATCGGACTTTACTTTTATTCTATGTTAATTAGTGTTCCCTAATTCAATGTTCTTATTTATTTTGTCTTTTTTCTCTTTCTTCATCAAGTAAAGCACTTTGAGCTACATCATTTGTATGAAAATGTGCTTTATAAATAAATGTTGTTGTTGTTGTAGTGTCTTGGGAAAAATCTTACACTTTCTCCTAAGATGCTACTCTTTCTTGTTCTCTGGTGCCTACAGGAGAATTGCTTCCAGGGCACCAGCTACAGTAATCAGGCTTCTGGCCCTTTGCTGGTGCCCATCTTTATGTGCCATCACCATTGTTAGTCCGTGCTTTCTGCTCTCTCTGTCTCTCAGAGTGTTTTGTTGAATCCTGACCCTGTCACTCTTGTCAACCAGACAACCCATCATACTTGCCAAGCTAAAATTCTCACCTCTAGATTTTTTTTTTGTAATTTCCTTTATTTACGAATGTTTAAAAATTGACTGTGCCAGAACTGATCTGAATCTTTCCATCTCTCCCAAGTCCCCATCAGGTAGTCATTTCCCCCCAGATATAAAACTGTGACAAGACACCATATTGTGGTGCTTCGCTTTTTGTATGTAATGGAAGTTAGGAAAGGGAACAATGTGTGTGAAGAGAGAAGGAAGAATGAGAGGTGTAGTGCAACAATGGAAATGAAAAGGCATAAAAAGAGTTGAGGTCCCAACCTCATAGGTTGCCACAAAATGAAAAATGAGAAAACTGGTAGTCTTCCATGTTACGTTAAGGAGTTCAGCACTTTCTCTGATCCCTCCAGTGCTCATTAGAACTTGTCCTCTTAGACACACACTGACAACAGTAACTGTGGAGCGAAGTATGAATCGTGAAGTACCATAGAGAAAGGTATCCTTTTTTATGCTAGAGGTAAAATGAGTGACTGGAGAAAGAGTTTAGGGTTACACTACAATACTTTTGCCTAAAAATAATGAATTGGACCTGCTATACACTGCTATGATCTCATAATATTTGACTTACAGTCATATGAAAAAGTTCTCAGCCTGCATAATTTACTCTACTTTCAACAAAAAAAGATAACAGTGGTATGTCTTTCATTTCCTAGGAACATCTGAGTACTGTGGTGTTTTCCGAACAGATTTTTAGTGAAGCAGTATTTAGTTGTATGAAATTAAATCAAATGTGAAAAACTGGCCATGCAGAAATATGGGTCCCCTTGTAATGTTGCTGATTTAAATGCATGTAACTGCTCAATGCTGATTACTTGCAACACCAAATTGGTTGGATTAGCTCATTAAGCCTTGAACTTCATAGACAGGTGTGCCCAATCATGAGATATAAAGGTATTTAAGGTGGTCAATTGCAAGTTGTGCTTCCCTTTGACTCTCCTCTGAAGAGTGACAGCATAGGATCCTCAAAAAAAACTCTCAAAAGATCTGAAAACAAAGATTGTTCAGTCTCATGGTTTAGGGGAAGGCTACAAAAAGCTATCTCAGAGGTTTAAACTGTCAGTTTCAACTGTAAGGAATGTAATCAGGAAATGGAAGGCCACAGGCACAGTTGCTGTTAAACCCAGCAGGTCTGGCAGGCCAAGAAAAATACAGGAGTGGCATATTCGCAGAAATGTGAGAATGGTTACAGACAACCCACAGATCACCTCCAAAGACCTGCAAGAACATCTCACTGCAGATGGTGTATCTGTACATCGTTCTACAATTCAGCTCAATTTGCACAAAGAACATCTGTATGGCAGGGTGATGAGAAAGAAGCCCTTTCTGCACTCACGCTTGTATGCAAATGCTCATTTAGACAAGCCAGATTCATTTTGGAACAAAGTGCTTTGCACTGATGAGACAAAAATTGAGTTATTTGGTCATAACAAAAAGCGCTTTGCATGGTAGAAGAAGAACACCGCATTCCAAGAGAAACTCCTGCTACCTACTGTCAAATTTGGTGGAGGTTCCATCATGCTGTGGGGCTGTGTGGCTAGTTCAGGGACTGGGGCCCTTGTTAAAGTCGAGGGTCGGATTAATTCAACCCAATATCAACAAATTCTTCAGGATAATGTTCAAGCATCAGTCACAAAGTTGAAGTTACGCAGGGATTGGATATTCGAACAAGACAATGACCCAAAACACAGTTTGAAATCTACAAAGGCATTCATGCAGAGGGAGAAGTACAATGTTCTGGAATGGCCGTCACAGTCCCCTGACTTGAATATCATCGAAAATATATGGGATGATTTGAAGCAGGCTGTCCATGCTCGGCAGCCATCAAATTGAACTGAACTGGAGAGATTTTGTATGGAAGAATGGTTAAAAATACCTCCATC